>NC_041359.1:12903445-13229278 GCF_900634415.1 Cottoperca gobio | reverse complement strand
ACACACTCCACACACCCTGGTGAACAGAACAGAGTCCTGATTGTCCCTGAGGAAGCTAATTTAACATTGGTGTCAGAAGTAATGTCTTCCTCTGCCAAACAGCAGCGCTTCTTTATCACCCTCCTTCACTCTCTTTGTGCCTGTTTGTGTCTTTTGTTTCTATTTTGTCTTACTCGCTCATCGTCTATCTGTATCACTGCTCCACTTTGACATCATGTTTTTGGTTTACGTTTTTGCATAGAAATGCATAGATATAAATGTGAAAAAATAACTGGCAGTTTATAAAGAGTTAATGATTTAGACTTTATATACTGCTGTGTATCATCCAAGCTCATGGCAGAAGGAGTTGCTTTGAAAACAGACTGGCTTGTTTGTCTGTACAGTTTTGATTATATTTTTCATTATTATCTAATTATTCCTTGTTGTCACATCCTTGGCGTCTCACCCCATGCCTGTTGCCAATAAGAGTGTAAAACAAGTGTTCGGACAGGATCGGAGTCTGAACAGGAGGAAGTATTCAAATGGGATATGTTGTCAAATGTGCAGGTTGAAAGAGAGCTATAATAAAGTATACAATGATTACACAAAGGTACATGGGTAGAAAACAGGCACTGGTATGACACTGAAGTACTGCGCTAGGGGGGTGTCTTCAAGTCCAATTAACAGCAAGGCCCCGCCCCTTAGTTACTCTTGCTACTTAACGTTTTCACACAGCACATGTAAGTGGCAGATTTACCACTCCAAATCTTTCGTAATTTTTCAAAACTAACGATTTCTTGATTGCAGACAAAAGCAAGTTCTTATTTCTAGTTGGCAAGAGTGGCTATGTCAGGTGAAATGACAACTGTCGCCAGCAGATTTGATCATCTGTAGCTAGCTATGTTAGCTCAATGAGTTGGGTAATTGGCGTCTCCAGCTGACTTTTTAATGTTTCTAGTTGACTCTGTTACTGTAAGTGTGCACCTGAAGGCTACATACATGATCTTTTCCTAGTAAGACTGAGGCTGAAGCTGCATGTTCCAGCTAAACTTAATGATGTGCTCCGGCCTTGGACATAACAATAGATTACTGCTGCAGGTAGAAAGCTAGTTAGCCGCCTGGGCATGCTAACTATTGCAGTTTATGTTAAAGCAGATAAAAACACTGTAGCTAATCCCTTCCTTATCATTTTACTCTTGTGTTAAATGCCAAAGATCAGTCTTACTACAGTCCCATGCATATCACTTCAACATGCATAGACATCCAAAGCTTTACTGCCAAGTCACAGTTATTAAACACACAGTTATTGGACAATCTCTGAACGGGGAAGGGGTTCTGAACTCATATCAGAAAGTTTTAAAACGTGAATCACCTTTCTAATTTCTCCATTTTTGTTTTCCTAATTAAATGTAACCACACTTTCCTGAAATGTAATCAGTGATATTGTCTATCTATCCATCTACGTGTTTTAGTTTCGTCCTCTCAGCCGGTGAGTAGGCTACTGCTTCGTCAGGAAGGAAGCGTGCAAAGTCACCGGGGGAAGGAGCTTCAGTTAGCGGATTCTGCCGGCTAATTTGTGCTACAGCGAAGATGACGAGGCGAGGGTGCGAGTCATTTTTCTCCTTTCTGCCACTTTGAAATCAATCCAATAAACAAACTACAGTATAAAGCGCACTTCCGGCCATGGATATATTGTCACTATGTTCTGCTCTGTTCTCTCTTTCTGATTCAAAATCTTCATCTATCTCGATTCACGTTGTCATGACTCCCCCCCAATGACATTATCTTGTGCACTGTTGCCTAGCGACTCGAGCTGTCTGCCTTTTCCAGGCAAGGTCAAGGAGTGGCGTGTGTGTGTGTCTGTCTGTCTGTCTGTCTGTGTGTGTGTGTGTGTGTGTGTGTGTGTGTGTGTGTGTGTGTGTGTGTGTGTGTGTGTGTGTGTGTGTGTCTGTATGAGTTATATGTTAATGCATCACCTCTATTAGCCTCCAATCCTGAACTTTCACTCCCCTCCAGGCTCTGAAAGCTGACTATTTACTTGACCCTTGATCATCTCATCACCAGCAGGAAGTGTCAGCTCTGCTATGATAATCTTGGCTCCATATTACTGTAAGCCACAGTAGTATCACTGCCACTAGACTGGGACGCATAAATGAAGCCAAATATTTATAACTACTGTATATGTATATGTATATTAGTTAGCTTCTTTCTGCATTAAATAGCCAAACAAGCAGTTGTTTTTGTGCATACTATAAGAGTGTTTTTGGTACAAAATAGTACATAAATAAGGATAGGTGTATAAAAAAATAAAACACTGATCCCCCATCGCACAGTAACAACAACACCACCTGTCCCCCTGGCAGCTGCTCAGCTCCATACAGGTAGGTGTGAGGCAGGGGAATACACTATATTCATTCCCATGAGACTAGTGTCTTTAACTCTTCATGCTTTACTTTACTACCCTCTGCCTTTAAGCTGACAAAAAGTCACAGTTTTAACAAAATGCAATCAGACTGATTCAACCGATCATTTAACGTTATTGCTGCCTTAAGCTGTCGTTATGAAAGGGAGTGGATTTATTATCTGAAGTTTCAAAGATGCATGTATTATGTACAGTATTTACCATGTCTCATATAGGGTTAGTGTACTACAGTGTCCTTGATGTCAGTATCACCGGACTTGGATTGCTGGACTTGCATTTCAGAACCAGCAGCAATAAAAGTAAAAGCAGCCACAGTGCAGCGCTGTATTAGCAGACATGATGTCCAAAATCTACAGGCAAGTACAGTAATAAAGTTATGCAACTTTGACACACGTACCACCTGCAGCTAATAAGTGTTAAAACTCCAGTTTTTGTTTTCTGTTTTATAGCTCCAATGTGTGTGGGTATTTGAGGTTTTGACATTTTACACTAAAAAGTAAAAAAACTATTTTGTATAAATATTTTCTGCTGAACACAGAGCAGAAGGGAAAATATACCACATATTGATATTATTATTATTATTATTATTATTATTATTATTATTATTATTATTATTATTATTATTATTATTATTATTATTATAACATCTGACTGGCACTTTTAGTTTTTTTAAGGAGACATATTCTTTTCACCTGTTTACCAGTAGAAAGAGAGATACAGTGGGTCCAAGCCTACCTGAGGGTCAGAGAGACGTGACATGTCCGGGTAGAGGTAGAACTTGATGCCCTCGTATGCTCCTGGCAGGGTCACTCCTCTGATCAGCAGGACCAACAACATGGCGTAAGGAAAAGTAGCTGTCACATACACAACCTGCAGGTACAAACATGCACAGAATATTAATTTATATACAGATCACAGAAAAACACGGCTGACACTAAGTCACCGTCAGAACTTCAAGTCAAAATCAAAGTAAAGCTGTGCAAAACAAAAACCCTGCCAAAAATAGTCACAAGTGATTAATGTTGGGCTCTAACCAACATGTCCACCTCCTCATCTAAACAAAAACAAATGGCACATCTAGAGGACGGATTAGGGGAGTGTGGAAAAACTGGACAAAATAATCCTCAGGCGTAAAAATGTGGTTTTCTTGTGCCATTCTTACAGCTCAATAATAACAAAATACCTTCTCAGACCTAAAGGTGAGAGGGAACGGAAGTAATTTACACGTCTAGACAGGAAGAGGAAAGAGAGTGGAAAGATACGTGAGGAAGATAAAGATTTGGGATAGAACTACAACTGACATTATTGCTTTTGCATACGCAAACACAAACGAAGCCACAATGTGCCACAGTGTGAGAAAGTAATGACACAGGTCTTAACAGCTCTGTTTGGTGTCCAGTTCAAGTCATGATGCTATGAACTAAACACAGTGACATAGTGGTTACAAGATAGATGAGGGGGTCACAGGATGATTAAAGGTATGAACAAATATTTGACAAAAAAAACATTTATTTCCAACTTTCTTCTAATTTTTGCTTTTTTTGTTATATAATGTATAGTTTCCTCTCTTAAGAGCTTCTAAAAAAATCATGAATATAAAAATCCCTCTTTCGTAAAGCTGCTCACAATTTATGTGAAGAATAATATCAAAACTTGTAACAAGTGGTCCCACGTAAACAAATAGAAAATGTCAGGGTCACAAGCCAAAGGATTCTTCAGTTTCTTTGTATGTTTCCAGTCCAGCGTCAATCATATATCATTTTAAATCAGTCCTAAATCATTTTAACCCCAGCTTACATAACTCCATTTACAATATTTGGCATAATATAAATTACAATAAGGGTCAACGTAACCTAGAACCTGGAATACATTAGTACTCATTGTTGCATCTCATGTTTTGCAAGTAGACATAAAGTACATCTGATAGGGTATCATGGACAGCACTAGAGTCAACTCTACTACAGTAAAATCAGACTAGTACAGTAGCTAGCACTTGCTAAGCATCAAACCAACACTCCCTTTTCTATTGAACTATTCAGGTTTTGCAGAATTGTGCTCGACATCTCAAGACTCTTAAAAACCCCTTGAATAAAGACCCTGGCCTCTTGGAAGGCAGAGGCGGGCAACATACATCCCCTGGCCTGCTGGCATCCAGTCAAAGTCCAATTGAGGGCAGAACAGGACAGAACAGAGCCAGGCCAGGAGACTGAAAAGAAAAGAAGGCTCCTCTGGCCCTGTCTCTTAAACAGGAGAAGCCCAGAGGAGTGATGCTGGCAGTGTGGGAAAATGTGCTTTTCTTTGAAGCATGCAAAGAAGTGAGTAGACACACACACACACACACACACACACACACACACACACACACACACACACACACACACACACACACACACACACACACACACACACACACACTCAACTTCATTCACAACATTGAAATGGGTGTGCATATGCTACAGATAAAGTGGACCATTCACACATTCAAGCCTTAACACACACTCATAAACGCACACACACTCCAATTACTCGTACACCCCTGGTCACATCACTGTACAACTGCAAGCAGAAGTTTCATGAATGGAAACTTCTTTTTTGGGGGGGAAATAAACATTTGGTTGCAGGATTTGAAGAATTTGATGCAGTCAACTTCTAGATCCAACTTCAGAGAAGTTCAGTTCACTGTTACAGTGTGGGACAAGTAGGACCTGTGATTTGAAATGCCAGTTAAAGCTTGATTTTACCCATAAACATTCAGAACTTGGCTACATACTGATTTAGCTAATTTCCTGAACATCCTTCAGCTTAAAAACCTGAATCAAAAGTTTAAAATTAGATTAATTCCTAACCAAGGTAGTTTTTGAAGCTAATGATCCCAGAGACTTAGTGAGACTTTCCATTCTGATCTCTGTTAATCCTAGCGTGGCCTACAAGGGAAACTGTGGGAAAAGTTGTCTCCTGACCAGCAAATCCCTCCTTTAATTTGTCAAATAAAACGATCACACATCCTAAACCTTCTCGTCCTCTTTCTCTCCATCACTCTGGAGATGAAAAGGATGATATTCAATCTCTGCATGAACTTTTGATGCTCCACATGCTCCATCCAGCTCACCACGGGTAAACATTTAAGCCATCACAAATTTACTGGTCAAACTTGCCCCTGCCTCGCCGTAAATCTAACAGGAGGGCTTAAATGCGAGAATGGCTGGCAAACACGGGAAACAAAAGCAAACAGCTTAGCAGAGTCGGAACTGAATGGGCTGTAGGGTCTGTGGAGAAGAAAGCACCTCTCTCTTCCAACGGACGAGCTGTGGTTTATTTCTCATAGCAGGAAAGAGAGAGAGAGCGGCAGCAGAGGCGGAGGCTGAGGGTATACTCTGCATGCTCCTCATGAACGCTCTCCTTTCCTCCAGTGAATACAGAAATCAATCTTGGACCGGCTGCTAAAGCCCAGCCGAAGAAGCCTTCTCCCCTCTTACTTTACAGCCAGACAAAAGACACTTCAGGGAGATATAGGCATTGCCTCCTAAACGTTTGTTTTCCCTCCGTCATGTAGAATGCAAACCCATTCATTTTTACTCGCACACCTCTCCTCTTTTCTCTGTACTCTCTTTCTTCCCTCTCCTTTTTCACTCCAGCTCTACCTCTCTACTCATTCTGGTTCATTGAATCTGAGAGGAGTTTCTTAAGGGGAGCTGTGCAGCCAAAGCAAGGTGCAGAGTCCTCACTGTCCTCCTCAAAGCTGCTAGAAGAGACTCAAGGAGGACATTCAAATGGAAAGGGTGATGTGAGGAAAGGTGGAAGTGGGTGGTGCAGATACCACTGTTGTCCTCTATCTGCAGGGGGAGTGTGTTTGGCTTCCTGTAAGGTAGTTGCTTTGAGGACAAGAAGGGAGAGTGATCTATCTTGTGGCTGTTTCAGTACGTAAGACGAAAATTAAAAGTGCTCCAATGAATAAAAACTGGCGGTAACAGCAAAGTAGCATGCACAGATATTCCTGCACATACAGATTCATATACAAATCCCTCCATCCTCAGTTGGATGGTGTGATAACAGCATTACACATACACTTTTCTTGTGTTCATTGTGTGAAAACATTATGTAATACGTACATGTGGTACTTGCAGTTCAACCGCATATACGCACACAATAGTAAACATGCATTACTGTCTCACCTTGCCAGTTGACTTGGGTCCCTTCCAGATGCAGAAGTAGCAGATGAACCAGGCCAGGGCCAGACACATGGCCAGCTCCCAGCGCATTCCCCCCATGTGCTCAATACCATCTGATATCTTCAGCACTCTGCGTCTGATTTGGCACAAAGAACACAGACGATTTACAACTTGATTAAATGCATACTCTTGTGTGACATAAGTAGAAGCCTTTGTAAACATGTCACACATAGAGCCTCTGCAGACTCTGTGAGATAAGTATTTAGGCATTAAGTGCAAACTTTGCTACATAACTTACAACACAAAGGGAGGATGATGAAAAATAAATATTGGCTTGAGGTTGCTCAATATAAATATAAATAGTATTTAACCTGACAGTTGAGGATGCAACTACAAAGTAATATGACTGTACATTTGCAAGCAGCAATTATGGAATACATTTTGTGTGGAGATGACATTGATGACAACAGTCTTCTAACTTGTGGCTCCACTGCCAAGAAGATTCAGAAGTCACTTTCCACCTGTCATTCAATAACTTGAAGTGAGGAGAGAAGTGCTCTTTTCTAACAATGAGACTTCCTCTCTCCTGCTTGCTCCGTGAGTGGACTTCCCATAGCTGTTTAAACTGTGGATGAACACATCCTCCTCGTTATGTCTTAACTCTGTCTTTGGACCAATGTGGTCAATGTCCTGAATGATCATGTCCGATTGGCTTAAGGAAGACACCAAGGAGACACCTTCAATGATGCATCCTTGTGTCGAGCAGCTGTCAGCACTGTGGTCCACGGATGTGACCATACTGACCAACTTGACCAACTAAATTCCCACATTAGAGAAGCCAATGTGGGTCTCAGTTGGTGAATGGAAGCTCGGCACGGCAGTTAGAGAGAGGTTTGTGTCTAATATTCTGTGTTCCTATTGACTGTATTGTTGCTCTGTGCCATTTATCACTAATTTATTGTGGAACTGCACTGCGGAGTCCAAAACAAATTTCCCAATGGGGACATATAAAGTATATTTTGATTTTGAAATGGCTAGTGTCAGCATGCTGCCGAGCAGTAGTGAGTTATCAAGAATCCAATAGAGGGCTTGTAATGTGTTACTGAAAGTATAGGTCTACTTCAGGCCTGCAACTAAAACATTCTTCTCAGCAATACACCTACAGGTGAAACAGTGTAGGTGCAAGATACAGGGCACATTATCAGCGATTATGACGTCATAGCTTGTCGGCGGTGGTGATTCAACAGTGTGTTTCCTGTTTTTTGAAGTAAGGCCAGGCAACAGCATTGATGGAGGATGAGAAGAGAGACTCTGAGCCACAGAGCTACATGGTGCTGCCAAATCTTTGCCACCGAGTTCACCCCCGGAGCTCCTGACCGGCCATTGATCATCATGACATGTTCTTGGTGGCCGGCCACAGGCTAGGTCCAACACAGCCCCCCTGTCCCCCCCTGGTCAACCGAGAGGGCAAGATGTGAACGCTAATGTGTGTTAATACGGTATAATTGTGTGTGTGTTCTCAAATGTATGTGAATTAGTTTTATATGGGTGCAAAGTGCTGCATATTGCTAGAGTGGGACTTGTATGCATACTGTGTATGTGATGTAAGGGTTCAGTATGGTTCGAACTAGAGCTAAGAAAACTGAAGCCAGGTATCTCAACTGGTCACATAAATATTGTGTAACTTAAAAAGGGACAAAAATATTGATCGTCATGAGTAGATGCACGCTTCCTTCTGCACAGTGATACGTTTGACGTGTGTAGTTCAGTACAAAATAGTTCCTACATGAAACTGCTCACAACAAGGTATCAGGATTATGTTGAGTAATCGGATCTTGATGTCTGGAAGGAGACATTGCTGTTGAGTTTTTCTGCTGCATTATTTTGCAGCGCCAACATAACAACATGCATCTGTGATATCAGAGAGTTTGTTTATGCTGTATATACAGTACAAAACATGACAGTCTGTCTTGGCATAGATTTAGCAGAGCCTGGTTGGTTGCTATTTTTGCCAACATCATGGTGGTTGTCTTTTTGGCCATTTCCTTTGGGCATGTCAGACTCTGGGGTTTATGTTGCTGGCTGAATTCTGATGTCTTCATCACCGTTACACATGTCCATTCATTTTGATTTAGACATAAAAATATAGATCACAATTTTAAATTAGCCATTTGACTGCAATATGTGTCAATAAATGTTTTTTTTGTTTTCGACCCAACAGTGTAAACATAGCCACTGGCAGCGAGACAGGAAGTGTGGTCAGCATTACACACTGACTAGGCCTGATCCGCTGCCACACACATGGCTCTAGCTGGGAGACAGCTGGCCTACCAGGGCCTGTTGACACAAATGTAAAACAAAAAACAAAAAAAAGGGCTGACTAATTATTGGGGGAAAGGATAGGGGGGTCAGTGCAACAGTCTGGAGTTGTCAGAAGCTCAGATTTTCAACATTATAGTAGATAATGACATTAAAGGAAGACTTGAGACCTTGTAGACTGCCTGAACTAACAAAGCATCTCTTTTTGTTGTTTTTATACAAACTGCAATTAATACTTTATACCCACAGAGATTAAAGCCGTCACCATAGTACGCTCTCCAATGGCACTTTGCACACACAAACAGAGCATGAAATCTCATCTAAAGACTAATGAACATGACAAAACATGTAATAAAAAATGTACTCACTCCCAGAACTCAATGACTGGAGAGGACGTGTTGGGGTTCGTAATGTTGGTGGCATTTTCTCCGTAGCTGTCAACACAGTTCTCTGTTGATACACAATAACGTGTTATTGGTTTTGAGAGCGAATCGCAAATATAGATGTGGATATATGATGCACATTTAATCCTAAGAGGTATATTTTACTCTTGAAAGAAAAAAGATGCTTCTGATTATTTTGGCTCGCAAAGAATGAAGCTGTCTTATATGCACTGTTGCCTCGTCCTACCTGTATTCCAGTAGTGCCCACAGGTAGCCCACGGCAGCTCGGTGGTGAAGCAGTTGAAGAGGTAGAAGATGGCCCAGGCAAGGATCACTACATAGTACACGTTTAGATGAGCTTCAATCACCTGTGTTGCATAGCCAATACCTGAAAAGGCAAAGAGATACAGATAAAGAAAATTAAAAACTGCAGGGGATTTTCAAATTATTGTAACCTGCAAGTATTCACAGCTGCACTGTCAGCAAAACAACCTGTAGGAGGCCGCAGCTTGCACAGGTTTTACAACAGATAAAAGATCAACTCTGGATCATCATGAGGAAATACATTTATATAATAGTGTTTATTGTCGAGTTTCATCAGCCACGACTACTTTGTCTCTGTATTGTTTCCGATTTTTTATTATTAAAATCCTGAGTGCACCCTGATAACAGATATTGTTAATATAGATAAGTGTTTTCTCACCCTCAAATAGCGGACAGATTTTCCTCCAGCAGGTAATGCCTCCCTCACTGGTGAACTGACCCAGGGCAGTCTCCAGGAAAAACAAGGGGATACCACAGCACACGAAGAAGATGACATATGGAACGAAGAACGCACCTTGACGCACACAAAAGAAAATACAGAGCATAAATACTTGGAATAAAAAGTATGACAGTATAATAGTTCAAAACTTTATTTTACTCAAAGTATGACAGTATACTAGTTAAAGAACCCAAAAAAAAAACTTTAAACATGTATGAAATGGAATAATTCACAAAATTCAGATAAAAGCACTCACTATGATTCCACTCTCTACTGCAAAATGACCTGATCAGGTGATGGATGGAGGATCCATACTGTGCTGTCTAATGGTGCCTAATGAGGGAACTCTTTTATTGACATGATTGTGCATAATGGATGAAATATTAAAGGACATTATATTTTGAAACTTCTTGTGCCGATGTTTATAAACTGAAAGCTTTTGATAACAAACTTGACCTGCCTCTTTGGAGAATTTATCTTACATCTTTCACTCAGGAATGTATATTTTACATGTTATTGATCATATCCTGTCGTACTTGTATGTATAGTGTATTTAATCAGAGGTTATATTTCCTTATTTTTGTTTCTTTTATAATATTGCCTTTTCTATTCTTATCTGTCTTATGTCTTCCTTCCTGCAAGAGAGCTTGTCTTACAGTATGCCCACCAATTGTCCAATATGAAAATCTCTCCTACAACCTTACATTTTTTGGTTTATGTCCATACTTCTAGCAAAGATAAGGGAAACTTCTTTACCTCCTCCATTCTTGTAGCAGAGATAAGGAAACCTCCAGACGTTGCCCAGCCCGATGATCTCTCCAGCCACAGACAGGAAAAACTCAATCTTGTTGTTCCATTGGCCCCTCTCATTGTACGGCACCTTTTCTAGGCTGGAGCTGGACCCTTCCGGGTCTCTGCCATCCTCTGGTTTCCCGTTTATAACGGGCCCGCTCTTCTCAGCTGTCATGACGCTCCAGCAGCCCGCTGAGAGAGAGAGAGAGAGAGAGAGAGAGAGAAAAACACAAGGACAGAAGAATTATAAAAAGTGACCTCATAACCAAAACTTAAATTCAGGGACTTTTTCTGGATTTTGTATCTTTCCTGGGTCATCTGAATGGGACTGTCCCAGTAATGCAAAACCACGCCCATTGAATAGTCAACACTTCAACTGAAAGAAGTCTAATTAATTTTCACTTATTATGTAGCTGCACGGCCCTTTAATCCATCAATCTAAATAAAAAAAGAACAGTGTGGTTTTAAGTGTGGAACCTCATTAACTATTGATTCAACTGAAGGGCAACACAATCATGAATAAAATAGTGAAGAGCAGAAAACATGATGTACAATAATGCTGTCCAAAAGGAATGAGGAGGCTTTTAAGTGGGCAGGTTTAAAAACAACAACAAGCTTTCAGTAACCTGCAACTAAACCACTAACTTCTGTGAACACTGGCTCACTCTTCAGCTTGATAGCAATGCAACATCATTGTTATACAGCATAACAAATAACTTAATAATGTGTTGATGTAAAATCAATCAACCCCATCATCACTATCTACTGTATCTACTGTATCTACGTTCTGATAAGAAGTTAGCCAATCAAAACAAACCAAAACAAAACATAAAATCATGCAAATATGAAACATGAAGTTGCTTTACTCACCGGTCTCCTATGGAACAGTGGCAAACCTCCTTTTGGCTCCCGCGATGATGCGCACTAACAATTGCCTTTACAAAAACACAGGATGGTTAAGCCTGATCAGGGGGGTGAAAAAAAGGAGAGAGGGGGAAAAAGAGGAAAATGAGAACAATCTGGATCCGCGTTGAGTAAAGTGGTTTTGTTGAGTCTCCCGACTATATAAAGGAAGATCCCAGACGTGGCAGAGTGACGGTAGATCTTTGCACCAGCCGATGGATAACCTGCGACTGCGCTCCCACTCTCCAAGCGGTCCACTCTCAAGCGCCTCTACTTGGATAAAAGCCATGTGGTAACCAATCTAACTCTCACATCAGCGTAACCACGGCACAGAGAGAGCAGGGTTACATGAGGAGACGGGCAAAACGCGCATAAAAAGTTTGGTCGGTATAAGCATGCACTTTGGAGTTTCTTTAATAATCTAACAATGCTAAGTAGCGTATTACATGATTATAACAGCTGCCCCATCAGGTTTACATGTCTCTACATTCATGGGTGGGATGGCTACACATATACTATTACATCATGCCTACATCAATTTAAAGTTGTATATTCAAAATGCAACCAGTCAGAGAAACGATCAAGCATTTTCTTTCTTTTATCTGGGTCTTAGTCTCATAATGATTATGCTAATTAATAACACAAACGGAATCAACAAAGACCTGCAGCCTCATGTAAACAAAGTGGTGTGGGCAGATGAATAGGCAGTTAGTTTGGTTAGTTGGCAAGTTGGCAAATACAGCACTATCCACTTAGCTAAAACAGAGGGTTCAGAATTTGCAACGATGTTAATGGAAAGTTAGCAAAGTTAGTATTACCCATCGTCAGAACTTTCACAATTATCAACATCAGACTTTATTTGAAAAATACTGAAAGTTTCCATTACAGGTTCACCTTCACTTCAAGTCTGCTTTTAACTAATGTTGAGTTAGAATTCATGTGAGACAAGAAGGTTTGCATTTAAATCTTAATTATTATTGTTTTAGATTAACCCGTTTTCAGAGCGAAAGTCTCCTTTTTATACTTAAAAACAATATGACTAAATAATGATATGGGAAACTTTATATCAAGTCTGTATTAGAGCCTGATACATCAGCATCTGCAAACTTTATCACAGATATATCGGTAGCAGCATATACGTCAGCTGTATAAAATCACTAGAATTATCATTTTGAGGTCATTTGGAAACGATGTTGTCCACCAGTCAACAGAAAAGTTGTAAAAACTGTAAAATGTCCCTCTCTGTACAGATTTTGGTCAAAATTCTACCGATAAGAGATCTTTGTCCCAAAAACATTTCTTTGAAAACGACTTTTGTTCATTTAAAATAAAAATATAAAAATAAACATTTGTCAGTATAGGTATCATCCTGGCTCTCTGGCCTGCATGAACATAACAACACATAAATAACATTAAACAACTATCTACACACAGAAAAAGGATAAATACCTGAGGTGTTTTTGGGTTAAAGACTTGTAGGAAGTCAAGTCTCAATCTTCAAAGAGGCAGTGACCCGTTCGATTTATGAATTGAGGTCGACAGTCTGGTTCCTTTTGTCAAAGCAGTTGGTCCTGGAGCTTTGCTCTGAGCATACCAACTCACACCTCTTTGTCCTCTCTGGAAGTCACTCTGCACCCGGGCATACAATATGAACAGATTTCCTCATTTCAAAGCATTAGATTGTTGTTGTCTCTGGCTAAGGATGAATAATCAGCCCATCATACAGTCTTAATAATCCAATGCTGCTTGAAGAGCAAGTATTCCTTATGGTCTTAAAAAAAAGAGTTTATAGGGTTTGTGCATACACAAGTTGATTGCCTGGTTTCCAGGCGTGATAGACTCGGTGCACTAGGAACTCCATGACTCCAAAAGCCTGACCTAGTGTCTAAGAATCCCTTCACGCAAGGGTCACTCGCCATTAGAAGCTTAAAGGAAGTGCCCTGCATAAAAAGTATGGCCACCCAAAGCGGCTGGCAAACACTCACTGTGCTTTTCAGGCAGGCAGAGTCAAGTCCTTTATTTATGTTGCCCTGTACAACATTATCAGAGCGGGAATGCAAGATGAGGTTAAAACTTTAAAATGTCTTGCAGGTAAAGGGTTGCTTCAGAGGCTAATGTTCCTGTTTTCATGCTCTTTTGCATCATTGGTAAGAAGTGTCAGATGTATTCCTTAAAAAACGTGCTCCATTTAGCCGCAGTGCAATGATTGTGGTGATAGGAGTACACAAAAATAACTTAACTGCATTCTCACCCTTTAGGGAGGTCGAGAGTGAGTTGTGGAGTACTATGTGAGAAAGTTTGCTTCCAGAAGACGTGTTAGAAACAGGAAACCTTTCACTCCAACACTGGATGGTCTGTTGACAGGATGTCTACAGGTCATTCTCTTCAACCAGTCTGGCTTACTGACTCCAGAACAAGCAGGATGCTTCAAAATGATTGGCCAACTTGCTCCTATGGGACCACAAAGATGTGCCATTGGTTGTTCGAGTCGGGAGGAACAGAGTCACTTTGCTGTCCAGTTAGGATACTGGAAAAAGAAAAACCTGTTGCTAGGACACCAATCAGTCCTTTACAAGGTGCTGCGAATGAGAGAGACAATCAGAGAATTGAAATAACTGTAGTATGTTAGATGCAGAAAGGATAAGTAGTACCAAACATAAGCAGAAAGACAGAACGGAAAGTAATGAAAAACCAAAGAGAGTGAGAGGTGAACAGATAAAGCTGTCTGTCTGCATCTCTCACTTAATGTTACATAACAGTGGGAGGTTGTTGTTGTTGTTTTTATTGTTTTGTGAAGTTTTAATCTCTCTATTTATGTTCACTCAAGACTGAAATGTGCATAGGTTCATGCATTTGCTCTTTTCACAGAAACGTTCTGTTTCTTACTAATTTTGCAACAAACTGTAACAACAGCCTGAGCAGCAATACGCACTGTTTAACTTAAATGTTTTTTAATTATTAGATTCCGAGCAGTTTTTCAGTGCTCATTATTCCACATTAGCAGCAACTGAAAAAGAGGACAAGAACAGACCACGCTTACTTCTACTACGCTTTACTTCTACAATTATTTGCATTGGATTTAAAACAGAAGATGCACAAATCCACTTCTTGGGGTTCATGGCGTAGTCTATAGTTATATGTAATTAGACACATGTTACAGGTACTATCATTTAGACATTATCTCACACAGAACCAAGACACATGTTAGATCAAGAGAAAAGACAACATTTTATATATACGTGTGTTGCTGCTGAAAATGTGCAGTTGAAACATTTGAAGTATTTGAAAAACTAAAACAGAAGAAATAGAAATCCCAAAAAAGCTGAATTAGAGGTTGAAATGAAATGTATCCACAAATTCACTGCATGTCCTTCAGTCATTACGGTGAACGTGTGTGTACAGTTAGGCTTCAGGCACCCAAACAATCAGCATCAGGTGATTTGATTTGGAATCTGTTTATTTGCTTTTAACCTGACATTGTTTAGGTGAAGTGCACACATGTTAGCACTGTAGGGCTGCACAGGCAATTGTTGTGGTTATATCAATCATTTGTTTCTTTGTCTTTCAGTGACCGTGGGTGTTTGGGGGGATCCCACCCTGGTGGAGCAAAAGGCTTGGCTTAGGGCTAAGGACTCTTAAATCCTGGAACCAGCCAATTGGGCCAAACCATGTCCTGCCATGTCATGGGGGGGGGGGGGGGGGGGCTTTAGTTAGTTTTGTTTGTATTTAGTTTTAGTAGGTGTCCATCTTGGTTACCCATTGTGTGTTATTTATTTTGGCCAACCCACTATATCTGTTCCCTCATGTGTCATTGTGTCAGTTCAGTTACCACTTATGGTAGAAGCACAAACATCATGGGCAGAACCATTCTTTGGCTTTATGTCTCCCGACGCAATTACATATTCACGCCAGTACTGTTTAAATGTCTGTGAAAATGTAGGGAATAAATTGAGCTTGAAATGTCAGTTGAAGTGGAAGTCCTGAAATAAATGTTTGCATGAACTGAAAGACTGTCAGTTGAAGTGTAAGCACTGAAAGCAGTTGAAGTGAATGAACAGTGGAAGTTAGAAGAGCTGTTTGAGAGGTGAAGACTTGAGATCTGGTTTGACATGTCAGTTGAAATATAAGTATGAAAGGAGTTGAAATGTCAAATGAAGCCAAATAGATGAATACAATAAAAATGTTAATTGATGTGTAAGTGGTGAAGAGTTAGAGATAAAGCAATTAAAATGATACCAGACATGTAAATGGTAAAAGTAATTGAAATTTCAGTTGACATGGAAGTGCTGACCACAGTTCAAGAGTGCGCCTTGTAAGCTGTTGAACTGTCATTTGACATGCACCATCTGAAAGTATTGAGGTGTCAGTTTGAGAATAAAAATCAGTTAAAGTGTCAGTTGACAGTTGAAGTGTCACCAAAAGTGTAAGTGATGAAAGCATTTCAAATTTTGGCAAAATTAAAAAGTAAAGTCATCCGGCAGAGCCTTGGCGGTAAATGAGTGGGGAGCTCCAGGTGCATGGAAGACGAACATCGTTCCTTTGCACGTACCAGCCACATGGCAATGTTACAAAGCCGGTTGTAAAGCAGCAAGTTTCCCTTTAAGTCCCACCATGTTATCATCGCACGGAAGAACACAAAGGCATCAAACCCATAACTACTCAGGGTGCTGTACTGCAGCGACCCAAAATTCTGACATCTCTCTCCACATCGATGCGTGTGTGTGTTAATCACGGAGAAATAAAAACATAACAATACAGAAAAATATTTTTCCCCAAGCGGACAAATACAGTACTTTGAGGGGTGTAAGTGGGCTGTCCCACTCGCTCTCTGAAATTAACGCTGGAAGCAGCGAAGAAGGGAACAGATTTTAAGCTGCACAGCAACAAGATGATTGGTTGACAGAGAACTTGGCAAAACACCCTCAGTCAGATGTTTGAGACAAAACCAAAAAAGAAAAACCCCAAATATAAACCATGTAGATAGTCATCTGATTGAACTTTTGCTAAACTTCATTCTATAAGAGGATTTTTGAGTGGAATTAATTCCTCTGATCTGCTTTTGATATGTTTGACATGTTTGGAGCTGAACCCATTCAAAGGAAGAACTCAAATGAACTGACAAAAGACGAAAAGTTATAATTTCAGCCAGATCTGCCATTCAATGCGTTGCTAATACTTCCCCGAGCGTATAAACATGCAACTCAATAGAGACACCACCCCACATCTTCATATCAACAGCAATTTGTTTGAGCAATTCAACAAAACGCCCACAGAACATTTAAACACGGGTCACTTCACTGAGAAAGCCTTAGACTGCATTGATGCACAATTTTCACTAACAACAAAAAGAAACTGCGAGGGAAAGTGAGGAGAAAAGAAGCTAGGGGAAATGCAAGACAAAGAGCCCAGCGCAACAGATCCCAAACTCAGGTTCAACACACGAACTGCAGCCAATCCACTGCATCCATTCAGGCCACTTGAATTCAGCGTTTCTTTTATCCCCATGCGACAATTAGTCTGGTGTCAAACAAAAGGTAGTATTTACATTTACAACAATAGTGTGACAGTATCAGATAATAGTGTGAGTGTGTGATAATTAAGCTTGAGTCAGAAACATCGCGTGGGCATGCACAGACACAGACACAGACACTCTGACCTCACCTTACTGAGTTCAATAGCTTTCTCTGCTTGGCAAGAGGGGAGCGTTGAGTAGCTACCAACCAGGCCACCCAGTAGTGAGTGAGACCTGCCAGCAACACCAACACATGCCAACAGAGCTGAGAAGGCTGATATCGGTATGCTGAATATTAATACTATTTAAGACGGTGCTGGTGTACCAGCATGCAAAGCAGCAACACAGCGCTTTACGTGTTGAATCTCTCCTCTACACAACATTGTGGATCCTACCCGTGATTTAATTCCGCTCCAAAATGTAATCGGTTCTTGCTTGGCAAATGCTACACCCTTCCACCAGCTTTCATTAAAATCTTGCCAGTAGTTTGTCCAAAGTCCTGCTGACAGACAAACAAACAAAACAGCCGAAAACATATCATCTTTGCAGAGGTACTACAGGTAATATGTAATACAAAAATCCCATTGGCATATTCTCAATAAAAATGTAGTTTTATATTAATGTCTTGAAAATAATATTATGTCTCACAAAACTGAGTACTTGACACTAAACAAAGCCTAAAGCTGTTAATAAATGCTGCAGCGTGAGCAGTAAATGTACTAAGTGCTGCAGAGGGAGCTTGTTATTTGCTCATTTGGTTTGGCTGAGTCAAGCCTTGTTCTGTTGAGTTGTTGACAAAGTATTAAGTATCTGACTCTAATAACTGAATCTTCACACTGACTAAACCTTACTTCTGGATGTGGCACACGAGGTAAACACAACAAAACAAAAGCTGAATCATACTGCTGCACATTGCAAAGGTATGGGCCTTCTGCATACAGTACATACAAACCTGTGCACATATATTTCTGTACTTAAAGCTGCATCATACAAAATATATTACACCAGTGGCCAAACTTTTTCAATTCACGGCACCCTTTATAGTGAACCCATACATGCGCACACTTTTCAGCTTAGTGTAAAATATGTGATATATGAACTGATATCAGTTCCTGAAATAATAATCAATCACTCAGACATGCAACATTGCAACACACACACACACACACACACTCTTCATCAGTCTTCATTAATTAGTTTTTTTATTCAGTATATTTGCTGAAGAGTGGTGTTTTGTCTTGAGGTTTTTTGGGCGTAGTGTTAGACCGACAGATGAAACATTTGATGGATGGAACGGATGGATTGAGCAGATGGGTCCAGGAACTTTGTCTCAACTAGCAGATGAATCACCATGAAATGATATACATTCATGGTCCCCAGAGGTTGCATCATAATTAAGTTGGTGATCCCTGACGGTTCCTCTCGCACCACCATGAGGTTGTCTTTTGTGGTTTTGATTCAAATGTATCAACAATTCTTGGATGGATTTCCATGAAATGTGGTAGAGGCATTCATGCTACCCTCAGGATGAATTGTATTCACTTACTGTAGTCAACATTTCAACTTGTCCACCCCTGTGGCTTTGGGGTCAAAAAAGAGAGAAGATATGTCAGAATTTAAACTTAAATCATTAAAACAATGACATTATCAACAGAATGTGAAGAGGTAACAGTGTTGACGTTAAGTCAAAGACGTCTCTGTGTTGTGTTGCAGAGATATCTACTGAAGTTAGCATCAACTGACTAGTTCCACTCCGTCCAGTCTGTAATACCACTTGTTCCTCTAGAGGTGATAGTGAGTCAGTGTAGCTTCAGTCTGCCCTCAGTACAGAGGGAGAAGAAACACAGCTGCCTGACTCGCTTGCAAATATTACAGTCATGTTCCGTTTTGGTTTTATAGTTTGTTTATTGGATTACAATCAAAGTGGTAGAAAGTGTTGTGAGTGTTTAGCTGTCGGCAGCCCCGGGAAATGGCGTAGCTTCAGTTAGCAGTTAGCTCGAGTTCAGCCACAGGACCGGAGAACTGCAAACTCCCTGATGCTGTTACACATGTTACACATTTCCACCATCCCGCTGTGACTGCAGGGCTGGAGCTTGTTCTGGCTGAGCTCGAGTCTCTTCGGCTGCTGACTGAGGCTCCGTCTGACGGAGGCCGCTGTCGAGTGCCGGCTCGGCCGACCTCTCTCCTCCCCCGGCGGGCTGCTCCTCTGGCTGCGCCGCCCCCGGGAAGACAAGGCAAATATGCGGGTCGTTTTCTAGTTTCTGGCATTTTGGATTTAGTCCAATAAACAAACCTAGCGTTACACGGACTACAGCCTCCGGCTAACATCAGTGCCCAGTAAACACAGAGGGATCAGTTCCACGTGAAGATTATATGACAGCTGTGTTTTTTGACCGGCTCTCAGAGTTTCAGCAGTTTGGTTAAATTTTGGTCAACGCTTTCTTGCCCTGCTGACTGACTGACAGGCCTCACACAGGAGTAAATATATTACACAATATAAAGAATAAATTAGAATGCAACAAATATTCCAAACTACTACAACTAAAATGTAAACATTAGAGATTGTAAGGACCCAGTTTAGAGGTGAAATCCTGTGCCCTATTTATTTGGAGCAGGTGGCTCAGAACTACACATTGAACTTTTAACTGCAAGATCCTCGGTTCTGATCCGGCTGGTTGCATATCTCTATCCCTCATTTCCCGTCATCTCTCCTTTCCGCTGGCTGTAGACCCAGAGTCTTGTTTGTACTGTAACACAATTGTTTTCTCACCATAACCAAGTTATGTTTGTGCCTAAACCAGATCATGCCTTCCATGCAGTCATATAACCATTTTGTAAAGGTCATATGGAAGGGACAACAAATCAGAAATGTTAATATGGGTCATAATATAGGTCGTTTTGAAAGTCAATGACAAATGGCCTGAACATAGTTTGGAGGACCTGTTGACCGAATCACCGGTGTTAAAGGCACAATACAAAACAGATACTTAGCATTAATCGAATGGAAACAGAGCAGTAAACATAATAAAGTAAAACAATACATGGATTGGTGAAGTGGGTTGAGAGAGCAGAATAGATGAGTTCTTAGGTGTCCCATGAAAATTGACATTCAGTCACAAAAAGTTAATATTTTAAATATTCCATTCTGTGAGTCCATTTTTCTCACAGAAATGTCAAATGCAGACAAAAGTGTGAGTACTGATTACTGTCATTTTCACTCACAGTCTCTGCCTTGACGAGCACGAAAGTAATAATTTCCTTCAAGCCCTTCACCTTGTAGTCTTCTCATGGGAGACTGATAATATTAAACCTGAAGTGCAATTATACATTCAGCTATTTTTAGTTCCATCTGTCTCCATGCTCAACTGCCAGACAGTCTTTTGAGGCACGAGCTATTAGAACATCCTGGAGTGCAATGGACCGTGGGTGATGAAGACAAACTGGAGATATTATACAAATAATGGCTGCTGCTGATCTCTCTCTCTCTCTCCGTCATCCATCCACCTCCCCAGCTCATCAAATGTCGTGGATATACGACATCCCCACATCTTCCTCTGAATTTGTCATTTCACTTATCGCTGTCTGACATCTCAGCATCGACACAATGAGCGGGGGAATGGGGGCTATCATACCTGTGAGGTTTAGAAGTGGAACTGTAATCACGTACCTGTCCATCTGCTGTCACCGGAGGATTGAGTGTGATTGTGTCTCTGGGCGTGAAGGCATGCAAGCCAACATGTGTGTGTGTGTGTGTGTGTGTGTTATTCTATGGTGTATGACTTTGTGAATGTGTGTGTTCCAGGATATGCATCTTAGTTCATCTTAAATAACTAAATTGTTTACACCACTACTGTTTAAATCATGTGTCATCACAAGAGGCACAAGAGGTTTTCATTTCAGTCTTATTACTATTTCTCTCATTAAATCCTAGAAGTCTGGTCAGAATTGTGAATTTGCTGAAACGACTGATGCTCTTGATGATCTTGTATTCTTACTCAGATGACCAGTCGATTTATCAATAAAATCATAGATAGAAAAATCTATTTTGATGAATAATTAATCATTCATCTAAATGTACAAATATTTGCTGGTTCCAGCTTTACAAATGTGTGGACTTGCTGCTTTATGTCATATGCGTTTTATATCATTGTAAATGACAAATAAAGAAATATTGAGCTTCTGGTCAGACATAAAAAAAACCCCGATATGTTTACTTTAGAAACTACAACATTTACATGTGTAATAAAATGAATCATAAGTTTTAACCCATAACAGAAACTCCTGGACAGTTTATCAGTGAGCATTTTGGCCAATACTTTTCTTTTGTTGACTATTCATGCATCAATAGGTTATGCAGAAGTTTTGAGATACTTGCTATGACCTTCATTAGCAGATTGATTTGCCTTCTTGATTTTTCTCTGACCGTCCACACTGACTCCTGGAAGATTACCTGACCTCTTCTCCTTCGATGGTTTTGGTCTGGTGTTCACAGACAGTTGATGTTGATGTCTTTGCTGTTTCACCATTAGTGTTCCCCACAGTTCACAAGTGATGTCAAACACCACTCCAGTGTTCCTTATCAGGGAGGACACAGGGGTTACAAACCCCCATTTTCAACCACCTGTTATCATGTAGCAGAAATGTCATACTTAATTCATGTCACACTACAACTAACCATTTTCAACTTCATTTGCTTTTCATCAAGTCTTTTGAGTAAGGATAGTTTCTTCTCTTTAGTGCCTCCTTCAAATAAATCCCTCTAAAAAAGAAAACTCACTCTCTGGTAGAAATGCTTACAATCTGTATGCACAATAAAGCTATACATTGTGATAAAAGGTTGCAACTAGATGTTCTTTTAATGGATCACAAGCAAAAAAGGTTGGGATGAGCAGAGATACCCTAGAAAGCTTGTTAGCATGATGGACTTTATGAATATTATGCTGCAGATGACCCCTACTGGCCAGAACTCTTCATTGCAACACCCCCACAAACCCCTTCAACAGTGATCTACAATGTCACTTCTTTCATTCTCCTTAAATGACCTGAAGTTTTGCACTGTGTGAAATAACCAACGTAAACAAAAAGATGTAAAAGTTCAAAACTATGAATGCAGTCTAACACTGAGCATATGAGTCATAACTCTTTTTGCAAAAGAAAGTCTCAGTCCTGCCGAAAGGTGTGTCATATCTCTTTTGGCTAGTGTGCAGAGTATTTACAGCCCTGAGGTGTATTTTGGGAGATAAAAAATCACCACATCACCTTTGCTTTGAATCAACCGACAACATAGCTGTTAGTGCCATGAATGCAACGTGTGCGTGTTTTCCCATGTCCTTCCCACAGTCCCATCCCCCCGACAGGAACCATAGTCTCCCCTTATCCCATTAAGACAATTGCCAAGACTGGCATTCAAACATGTGCACGTGTGCATGTCTTTCTCTCTGTGTGTGAGAGACATACACACAAACCCACATATACGGACGAATGCACACAAATATACCAACCCATACACACACCGGGCAGAGAAAGAGTAATTTCAAAATCAATCCTTTTGGAGAAAAAGAGTGAAAAAAAAGAATGAGAGCCCCAAAACCTCCACCAGTGTTGGCTGATTGTAAAGGACTGTCAGTTACTGCAGCCTTCTATTGGGCCAAAGGGAAGCAGCAGGATTCAACTTGAGGCCCAATAAAGGGCTATTCTTCCTGGAAATCGGCCCTCGCACATGGACTTGAATGCACTCGGGCGCTAATCTTCCGAGCTGTGGGAGCCCACTCTATATTCAAAGGCTGTGCCACCCCAGCAGGCACTGCCGCGCATGCTGATGCTATTACACACCACCAGGCTAATGCTAAAGCTCATGCAGGGTTAATGATACTGTACTGAAATCTCTGAATTTGTATTGTTCTTCTTATCACACTAAACCTTGGAGACACTATTCATCATACATGTATTGTACCTCTGGTAAGTAACAGTAGCATCTCATTTAATATTTGTAGCTAAATGTCTACTTCTACACCTGTTATGCAACTGGTGTAAAGGGTCAGTTCACCCAAATCACATTTAAAAAAACATGATGATGCTTTATGGTTTTCTGCCATTTCTTAATAGTTTCCTGACATAGCACCACGCAGAGCCGGCTCAGTGGGAACATGCTTCACAGTAGGTGTGCTATTGTGAAACAGGCTTATTTTACCACCTGTAGCCTCACAAAGTGTAGTAAGTTAGCTATGTGCTCCTTGGCATTAAGTAACGGCGAGTTAGGTTACCACTGCAACCAGCTAGCTCGCGGGTGGAGTCACATTTGCTGCTGTTAGAGCAGACAAACACATTGTGTAGTCCATTCTTTCTAAACACTTTGCAGTTTTTGTCTAAAAGAACACATCATCATCCACTCGTTAGATGTAGAGTCACTTTACTAACAGAAATGCATACATCACTTTTTATTGGGATCATCCTAGTTATCTGCACACACACACACACACACACACACACACACACACACACACACACACACACACACACACACATACTTAATTTTGGTGATGAGGGTCAAACCAGTGAAGAGTAATCATTGACATCTATCGACCTGCAGACAGACACCATTCAACATGACTGACCCTGTTTTCTCGTGCCTCATTAACAATGTTCTGATCTGTTTCTTCTCTGTGTTCTACCAGGTGACGGTCAATTAATAATCCACATCTTACTTTGTACTGATGGCACTAATGGGAATAAATAGCCTGCATGTTAATTATGTCAACCTTGATCACTATCAAGCATACAGTCAGTCAGGGGAAACCTATTTTAGAACTGCATTTGAAAATTAGCCAGCTAGCTAACACTGGCACATTGACACAAAGGTTGATACATGTGTGTTGTCTTTATAAAAAAAGAAATTAAATGGGCAATAAACACATCGTACGGTAGACTGCGACACCTTAAAGTTTTTAAATATCTTTGGCAGGTGAAAGCACAGATGTACTAACAAATGACAGACAGACAGAGTTAGCAACAAGCCGTTGAACATAGTGGAGCGTTTAAATAGACGGATATTTGGACTAGCTGTTGGACGTAAATTGATCTATTTATTTACTTAAAAGAAATGCTGATGTTGCTGTCTTTTGTTTGTGTTAACGAGCAGCTAACACCAAATCTAGAAAGTGATCATAATAATTTCAAATTGTTTGTAAAGTTTTGAACTTGACTAATATTGTGTTCAACTGTTTTTTTCAATGAAGTATAAAATTGAGACACATTTCCTGTTAAGCTCTTCAACTTGTCAAACGTCCTCATAACAACTTGAGACAAACACTGAAGGGTAAAGCATGAGCACACGGACAGTGTCCTCAACAACACTGATGTTCAACCTAATGAAGTTCTGGAGACTAAATGATGCTCAGGATTTCTTATTCCCATGCCTCGTCTGTTTGCTTTGCACCACTCACTTATAATGTAGGAACATTTATGCTCACTAAGAGACAGATCTTTACATGGCTGATCAGGGATAAAGTGGCATCTTCGGTTATCTTTAGTGAAATACTGCCCTCCAGTGGACACAGACATTTAGATAAGCGTCTTCTATGACCTTTCTATTACACATCAAGCCTCGTCTATCACTCAGATATTCAGTAATCATGTCTTTACAGACTAAACTGTTCTCTCATGATAGAGGATGCTGGGTTGGCACATGGTTGCTATCCATCTCTCTCTCTCTCTCTCATTGTCAAACAGTTTGGGCTTGTCGACACACTCAAGTGTAAAATCATACCGATACTGTCAGGCAGAGACACCATTTTAAATTGAATGCAAAGAAGAATTAAAATGGGATGGGATCAATCCCAATGCTGCAGGCATCAGCACATTCCCAGAGAAGCTTTAAGCGTAAAATCTGAAGTATAGTGCGGTATGTAGCGACTTCAGGAGTGTGATGATCACAACGTTAAATATAACCATTATAGTGAGATGCGCAGCATTATAAAAGCAACATATTCAAAGGACATAGTTGTTTAAGGCGGTGGTCAAATAAATCAGGTAAATTGTAAATATGTAAACAATAGCTTGCCCTTCACTCATTACCACTGCTGAAATGCCCTCAATCACTGAACAGATCAGACTGTTTGTGAAATGATTAAGAGGAACAATCCAGAGAAAAACATGGCCATGCAGCATAAAATTATACATATATATTTTTCTAATCTTGTTTTTTCTTATGCCATGCAGCGTGACTCTTGTGATGGCAATGTATATCAGTCAGTCCACCACTTTGGTCTAATTACAATTATTGGATGGATTGTCATGTGAGTACAGACTATTATGGTTCCCGGAGGACTAATACAACTGACTTTGGTGATCCTCTGAATTTTCATCTAGTGCCATCTTTAGGTCAACATTTTAATTTGTAACTTTGAATCTTTTTTAATGGCCAAATACCTGCAAATCCATAACAAAGCAAAACTAATTCCAATCAGCCTCAGCTGTACTTTGAGTTTACTGCCAATTATCAAATGTTAGCATGCTAACAGCTAAACTAAGGTGACCATGGTAAACATTATGCGCGGAAAATATCAGCATCGTCATTGCATTTAGCTCAATGCACCACTGTGCCTAAGTGCAGTCGCATAGAAACATTTGCATGGCTGCAGACTTTAGTCATTATCTTGTTTTCTTATGAAATAAACTATAGTGTTAATCATCAGCACTGTACTCTTTCAATCTCAAATTCACACTCTGCTGGAACAAACTTTTTTTTAAGCCTGTTTGGAGAGTAGACAGTACAGACAGAGTGAAGGAGATGGGAATGATAAGCAACTAAAGTCCTCAGCCAGACTTCAACCAGTGACGCTGCAATTACTTTACATGGTCATCGCCTTAAACCTCTTGGACAACAGGATGCCCCAATGTTGCTTCATGTGAAGGGGTCACAAAGTTAAAAGTTTGTGACCTTCTGGTTTAAAGAGCTTCTATTGGCATACGCACTGAAAAGCCCAAACATTCGCAATGAGCAGAACCTTTTGAAACAAACCAATGGAAATGGAAAAACATTCAAAGTGGACACTGAAAGATGAGGCACAACGAATCAGAACAGGACATGTCACACGGGGCCAGGACACACCATGCTGGGTCATGCTGCTCTGGGAGATTTATTAAGTGATTTTTCGTTTTTTTGTTTTTATTATGGATTTCACTTGCGCTCCTGTCAGGAGTGTGGTAAATGGGACAGTCAAGCAGCAAGAGTCACAGTTCATCATCATCATCATCATCATCATTATCATCATCATCATAACTGTCACCACCATTATTGTCATCGTCCTGATGGTATAATTTTCATCATCATTTAACTTTTCATCAAGCTAGAAAATAATTTACATCACATTGTTTTCACTGACTTTTGAGACCACAAACATTCCAGCAACACACTCTAGGATTAAGGGTGGGTAACAATCAGAAAAGCATGACTTTTTGCATAGTATTAAATGAACAAAGACATTGAGTTCTTTATTTACAATTATTGTATAGATAAAAAAAATATCATAAAAACAAGATGAACACTTAAATCACTTACCCAATAATGGCTAAGTATGCCAAAAGGTTATCTGTTGGCATTTCTCTTTTTCTTTGTTCCACAAACTGCATGCTGCTAAATACAGTACATCGAGGCAGGTGAGAGTATATTGCAAGAAGTATCATTGATATCATCGGCATCATCATCGTCGGTGTCATCATCGACATAAAATTATTGGTTGTTACAACACGTGTTATCACTTGGATGTAATCATGATGTTTTGAAGTGTTTCTGACAGGAGCAGTGATTGATTACATACAGCCAAACAGCTGTGTCGGCAGTATGAGTCGTTGTGGTGCATGATGGTAGACGTAGTCAGGAAGAGTTCCTGTTTTCACACCAGTCCGCATGAAGTTTCTGTCCTCAGTGGACTCATTGCTGTATTTACAAAGATTATTTTTAAACTTATCATCTTTGCATCCTCTTAAAGCTGAATGTCCTCCTGGATGTAAAAGTGGTTGGAGAATGTTGGCTTTAGTCTTTTTTTTTTTTTTTTTATTGAAAATGCTGTTGTTGCCGTTTTTTTTGTTTTGTTTATTGTTTTAATTTTTTTACAGACAAATAAACAAATAAATTGTCAAGTCAAAACATTGGAAAGGAAACAAAATAAATCAACAGCTTCTAAACAGAATATCAGAATCCAGACTGTTTTTTTCCCCCAACTTAAATAAGACAGATTTTATTCAAATGGTCAATGTTACTTTTTCAACACGCCTGAGCAGACTGGTAAAGCTTGTGCACCCTCTCCAGATAGACGGATCGACTTGGAAATGACAGAGGAGGATAGAAAAAAGGAAAAAAAGAAAGAACTGCTCGGATAAATGATTGTATATACTGAAGTAGTGTATAGGATTTATTTTTTAAGTAGAAAAATCGTCAATTTTTTCAAGTTGCATAATGAGCCTTTCACGTCATGCTTGCCAATGACTTCGGTTAGTAATATAAATAACAATAGTACAGGCTAGTTAAGTGGCCTTGTCCTTCTGAGTGCAATAAGACTGGGTAAATGTGTCTTCTGAATGTAACTTCTCTCTGTAATGTCTGATTGGTCAAAGCACAATAAATAGTTTACAACTAGTGAGTACAGTTGAGATGCTAGAGTACTGTATATTCTGTGACGGCAGGAAGACAAGCTTGGTTAAAACACACAAAAGCACATCTAGAATTACAGCACAGAAGTTTTCATTCATAACCAGATAGTGCAGAAAAGGATCGACTTTTTTTTATATATAGAAAAAGAGTCAAAGCAACATTCCATGTTTGTTGTAAGTTGGTTTTTTTTGTGTGTCAGTTTTCCTTTTTTTTTCTTTTTTAGATGTTAAAAATGCCAACAGCTTTGTGGGGCTGCATGTGTCACTCTGCCAGAGGAAACGGAAATCCTTAAAGCCAAAAAGGAATCAAAATAAAATAAAGTAAAATAAACAACACAATATATTCCAAATTTTCTAACAAAAACAAAAGGTCGGATTTCCATACGGCACAGATAAGCCAAATATAACTCTGCAGACTTCTAATGACTCGATTGCAGCCTTTTTGATGGTCACATGTATTTTTAAAACATCAAGTCCTTTGAACAAGCAGGTTTATCTAGAAGACAGTTCACTGTAAAAGGTCCTGATATCAGCCTTTGACTCGAGCCCTGACCCCAGGCCAGCGCTGAAGCACAGAAGAAAAACACAATAAAAAAAAGAGATAAGAAGTGAAAAAAAGAATTAAATATTCCCCCTCTGTCACAAAAAGGAGGCCTCCGTTTAGAAAAGGCAAGCCACTCCTACTTGATCCCAACAATCATATAGAGTAATACTAAGATTCCACATCGACTACGTATCCCATTATATTTTGGTTTCTTTTTGTTTGTTAATCCTCTAAAAATATCTACAATATTTGAAAAGATAGCAGGCAAATTCCAGCACATGGTTTTTCAGTAATAACACACCAACACAGCTCTGGTCCTTCTGAGCTTCAGCTTCTCCTCTCTCCTTCTAGAAACCAGGAATTTTATCTCTACGAGGTTGTAAACAAATTACATTCTCTTTAAGACATAAATAAGTCAAAGTATTTTTGAGCCATTGAAGCAGGAACAAGGCAACATGCCGACAAACAAAGATAAACTCTCTCTAAATATATTTATATGTATTTATATTTATAGAATATATCCCATAAATGCTATCATCATCATTATTATTTTGCGTTCCTCTTTTCCTACAGGTGCAAAACTACTGTGCAAGTTGAGCCCTACCACCTCGTTACACATTTCTGTTTATGGATGAAATAAATTTTTACAGTCGGGTACAAGTTCATGCCACACAGAAGAGGGAACTTTGCACTCAGAGAAGCCGTCTTTAAAATAGTAGTCCGCCGCGAGGCCTAGCCCATCAGAACCAAAGAACTCCAATAAAATTAAAACCCTTTTAAATAAAACTTGGGCAATGTACATTCATGCAGGAGCAACAATAATAATAACAATAATAATCAGAATCAGAATCATAATAATAACAATGTTTTTGAATTTAATTTAAACTATTATCAGTATTGACAATGTTATTGTTGAGGAGAGTGTGTAAGGGGAGTTTAGAGTCTGTTCTGTTTTGTGATTTTTGCTCCTCAGCAGTGTCTCCCTCCTAATCGTCCTCCTCCCGGTGCCACTAAAGACACAGTTCATACATATGTGCAGTCAGCGGCACGCTTATACAGTACATGCTAACACGCATAGTCATACACACCACCGCCGCTGCCACCGTACACATACGACCACAAAAGCAGGATGGCTGTGTAGGTTTTCTGGCTTTGTTGCGCTTTTTTGATTGCATGATAAGTTTGTTTTTCTTTTCGCCTTGCCATATTACTTTAGATTCTCCCCCATTTCGAGAGGAGCTGAGAGATTTAAGATCTCAAGGTTAAGGGAGGGGTGGGGGTTTAGATTTCGCCACAGGACCTGTCCTGTAGGTGAGGAAATGGGGGTTGAGGGGAAAGGGGGGAGTGGGCTGGGTGAAATTTTGGGGATGACAAGGTGTAGCGTTGCAGTTAAAGGTCTGGAGGAATTGGAGAAGTTGCCCCCAGACTGCAAGGAAACGACATTAGAGGTTAGAGCTGAGGTTAGGATCAGGGTTAGAGGCTTGTTTCCAAGCTGTGAAGAGGGCTGGCGGGGCCGGAGGAGGCGGCTGATTTACTGGTGTCGATGGTGAGGTTGATGCCGCTGTCGATGGCGTTGTTATTCTTGTTGGGGGACGAAGGTTGGCTGGAGTACTTCCCCCTCCTCCGAGCAGAGTCATCGTCTGTGTCGTCGATGAGGGGGATGTTGGGCGTGGAGTCTTCTATCCTAAACTCGGGGTGTGTCATGAAGTTGTGGATGGATGATCTGGAGTCTGGTTTTTCCAGGCCTTCATAGAGGGAGCTACGGAATGCATTCACAACGCGGATCTGTCGTAGAAAACAAAGGGGACGAAAGAGAAGAACACCAATGAGAGATGACGCAAGGGACAAAATGGAAGGGTGGGAGGGACCCTCGGGATGAGAGAAAAGAGGGAAGTGGAGGAGAGAAGGAACAGAGGGGAAGGAAAGAACCTCTCAATTGAGGATAGAAGAGGTGAAGAAAGAGGAGAAGGTGAAGGAGCAACAAGAGGAAAAGCAACTGCAGTCTGTGTTCTGCTTTCACAAGACGACTACAGTTCACAAGTCACTCAATTTTAGCGTGCACTAAGAAAAGCCGTGAGGAACAAAATCATACATTTCAAGAAAAACAAATACCAAAGCAACACAAACGCTCGTTGTAAGTATACGCTTTAGTCCAATGTGCTGTATACCTAGAAACAAGCCACGTTAATTAATGGAATGCTCACAGAAAAAATTAAGGGAGAATATCACATGCAAGTTTGAAGAAATCTGGTGGACGAGGTCAGTAAGAAGGAAGGAAGTTAGATCTGAGAGATCCAAATCAGGAGGTTTAAAAACTTCTGTAAGGTACCAGAGCACTGTCTGGGACAATATCCACACAGACTCTGAATGGGACACACACATAGAGCACAGGATGGGGAAAGCATGGTCCCAAACGCAATGGAGAGTCAAACTCTGCATGATGAGGCTGTTTCAACACGAGCATTGCAGTGTAAAACTCACAACAAAACGACACATCCAAAAGAAACAGAAAAACAGTGGCGTTTAGAGCGACCACAGCAGGTTAAGATATTATGAACACAGAAAGTAAACAAGAGGTCAAAACAAACTACATGCAACAAGACAACATGTCGTTGAAGAATTGGACACCGGCCCACAGACTGCTGACACAAAACATATGGAAGTGAATGATGAAAATAATAAGTTTACCGTCAGAGGTCTGACAGCTTTCAACTCCATGCACATCTAAGTAAACACTCAAGTATAGGCCCCAAACAACTACGTGAGTCTTTAGTGAGTATAGACAGTATTATCTGTCACTTCCTTCAATTTGTGGATCATAGGAAAGAATTGTTTTTAATCAGAACCCTATCTGCATGTACAATATCAACATGTGCTGAAACAACATGCACTTTGGTAGCTACAAAGATATTATGTGATGCTTTCAGACAGGGCCTTGATTCATGTCAGAACACTGGGGTGTATACAAAAGATAAATAGGGTATACTACGTCACAGTGGTTGCATCGATAATGTTCCTGTTGACATGTGAATTACTTCTGCGGGATTATTCTGTGTACAAACCATCTTTTTTGTGAGCTGAAGTAATAAAAATACATTGTTTATTATAGCAACATTAGAACCAAATGCTACTGAAATACATGCGCTAACAGATATTGAAATGTTGGTGACAATGCTACTTCTCTAATCTTCAAATTTGGAATTAACAGATATATATTGGATCCATTACTGAATAAATTAATAGTCTTCAAATTTAATCTTTAGTCCATAAAATGGCTTAAGATTGTTAGAAATGCTCATCACAGTTTCTAACAATCTAAAACCGCTCAATTGATATTGATATTACTATTTTCATCAATATAGTTTTTAACTTTTCCATGGGAGGATGTACTAAAATACTTTTATTTGAAAATATATTAGGTTTTCAAATGTACTGTAAGTATTATAGCACTGCTACTCTAAAACTGTGGCAGAGCAGGGCATAAGGAGACAAAACAGATACAACCAAATAATAAGAGGAGCCTGTCGGGATGAGTGCATGTGACAGGATGTCTGACAAGTAACACTGATGGGGTGTCAGAAAGGGGTGGGGGTTGAATTTACGTCGCTGGTTCTGCAGAGGATCTACGTCCGTAACTATGGCAACATGACAGCCAACTACACCGACAGTATGAAGCGACAAGACGGGATGAATTATCGGTGCAGCGTTGCTTTATTCTTCACTCCTGTCCACACAACCCTCAGAAAAGTCTTACATCTGATTTTCATCAAGTAGATTAGAGACAACATGGGGTTGTGTGTGTGTGTGTGTGTGTGTGTGTGTGTGTGTGTGTGTGTGTGTGTGTGTGTGTTTGTAAGAGAGAGTTGGAAAGATAAGATGGAGGCTGACAAAAGCATTAAGTCCATTCATAGTCCCTGATACTGACAGATTTTAGTCGCACCATTTGGGATCCTCATTTGAAAGTGGCTATTGCTTGTTTTTTTAAAGTCTTGCACACAAACTGTAGCTTCCATTATTGTTTCTTGTCATTGCCATTGTGCCATTGTGTACATGAAGTAGTGCGTGCAAATTTGCTTCAGATCAATTCAGTGTGATATGCCTCATCAGTAGCAAACTCAAAGACGAAGTAAGACAACATTACAACTTATACTTGAATGTTTACCCAGTCCCTTGTTGAGTTGATTGGAATTAGTTCACATTAATGTCCGTCAAGACATAAAAATGGAAGGATTGGAGGATGGGATGGTGGATTGGGGATGAGCAGAGGGAGACAAACTCACAACCTGAAATGTCACGCCGTGGGTATCACCCTTAGTCCTGCGCTCCTAGCACTCTGAGGAAACAAACACACATTCACCAATGAGACGACAGTACACCCAAGCATGGGAGGAGATATCAAGATGAATTTGAAATCGAGTATGAACAGCAAAAAGACAGAAGAAAGAGAGGAAATGAAAAAAGCAGAGAGCAAGAAAGAAAAAACAAACCAAAACGAATCTTCAGAGATGCCAACCCCAAAATGGAGACTATCGATAATAATAATAATAATAATAATAATAATAATAATAATAATAATAATAATAATAATAATAATAATAATAATAACAAGTCAGATAATGTGCAGAGAAAAAAAAACGTTTTGTTCATGACTTGATGGCACCTCTGAAGCAAAGAGAGCAGAGAAGCAGACTGACAGAGATCTGACTCACGGCCAGTAGTGGAAGGAGCAGTAGCAGCAGTAGTGCTTGTAGGAGAGGAAAGGGCATTGGACAAGGACACGTGACTAGGACTAGAAACATTGGTTACATCCTGGGTCTGGCTGGTGGTGGATGATTGGCGTCTCAGAGCCCCCGCCCCCTGAAAGGACGTGCCACTCTTGAAGGTGTTGACTACGTCAATCTGTGGGAGGAGAGCGGGACAGGAGAGGACAAATGGCTGCTCAGAGTGACAAAGACCAAATGGCAACACAGGTTGACTGGCTGAGTGACTTTGACAAAGTATCTCGAACATGACACGATGGTGGGGACAGCTAAAGGTCAGGGCGTAGCATCCCCTCAACGAAATGGTGAATTTGAATGTGTAAGTTCACCCAAATTACAAAACACATCTGTCTTACCTCGTCTCAAGATTTCAGCACCCACCCAAATACAAAGGAGGTGAATCGGTGCGTCAATGTCGTGTCTAGATGGTAACCCACGATTTGGGCAACTCTAGTGGGATGGTTAAGGTTAGGCATTGACCTCTAATGGTTATGTTTAGAATACGTAGTGAGGAAAGGGGTTTAACCCTAACCCTAACCCTCTGTAAGAGGCAGATATCTCAAAAACCTCAACAAATAGAACCAAAACTTCTGTATGACTAGATATTACAAGAAGTAAGGCAGAACATTTGCTAATTTGCGTGATTACAGCATACAGATGCAGCCATTTACATCGTTCAGTGGTTTGTGGCATCTCATTTTACTACAGGAAATAGAGAAAGACTACGTTTTAGCACAACTTTTGTACTATGTTTTATTTTTGTAGCTCTAGGTATCAGTTCTATTGATAAATGATTACAGACATTTTGGAGTTTTGTGACGTCGACAACAAGGCCACAGCCACACGTGGTTGGATGATTATACAGGTTGCCAGATTTGTTAAACCACCTTATGAAGTGAAACTGAGTGCACATAATGTATATAGTCTCTAATAATCCGCCATTACATAGGAAATGTATAAGTGTGCAGAACTAAAGCAAGTATAGTTGGTTAAGTCTAAACAAGGAGGTTTGTCTGTAACTTGTGTTGATTATTAACAATGAACAGTTTGTGTTTTTTAAATACATAGTTTGTCTAATCTGTGGGTTTGTTTAAAACCTGTTTGATAATCTGACCACGTGTGTCTGTTGCCCTGTCGGACCTAATATTATTGATGTCCCTGTGATTCAAATCTACTATTTCAGTTCAAATAAACCTTAGTTTTCCTTTAATACTGATTGCCTTCTCTAACCATGTGTGGTTGCCTTTGTAGGACGCTGGTCCACAGTATAATGTCGCGGGATAGCTTCACCCTGGACCATTAGTGACACATCAGTGAAACAAAATCAAGTCCAACACACAAGCAACACTGTCTCGAACATCACAGTGATAACAGTGAGCAGGGTTGGTGACAGTGAGAACAATTCAGTGACCATGTCCAGTTGTATTTAATCTTCGTCCATCTTCCACACAGCTGATCGCCTCCAGTCCAGCGAGAGAAAGCAGCATCTTCATGTACCTAAATAAACCATCTTAAGATAAAATCAATTTAAGGCTGTAAATGACTAACGTGAAGAACATATCACATCGTCTAGCACTTCTTCTTAGGGGTAAGCTTCTCAGGCAATGTCTGAGGTGCTGAGACTTCCTACTGAAAATGGATTATATGACAGAGATGGACAAAAAGTCAAACAAAAAGCCGTGTCAGAAAAAAATCACAGGCTAAATTTAATCTTGTTGTTGTTTATTGCTGCTTAACTGACTACACAAAACATTCCATTTTTATTTTTAAGTAATGACACGAGTGTTAAGAGAAACCCTGTTCGAGTTTCAAATATTCTTAAATTAAGGCAGAATTAATCCAGCAATATCTCTCTGTGAAACGAATCTGAACATGGGGATTGAACTTGTGTCCTCACCTGAGTCTGAATGCGGTTGAGTCCTCTGAACCAGAGGATCTGTCCTCTCCTCAGCTCCCTCTCTGCGTGGTCAATCTCGTCATTATCTTCATTTGGGTCCTCCTCTGGTAAATCATCTTTGTGAGTTAACTGGCCTGCCCTCCGCAGGAAGCGCAACTTGCTATTGGGTATGCTGGCTATCACCTAACCCGTAGAGAAGACAGAGCACTGGGTCAAAGGGAAAGTTGACAAGCATACAGTACAGTAGGGATACACAGATGAAGAGTTAAACATGGTAAACTAGAATTAAAAACAAGAAAACAAGCATTGAGGAAAAATATAAAAAGACAGAAACAGAGGAGCTTGCACGTTACCTGTCCCCAGACAAGCTCTCCCAGACCGAGGAAAATACACCACATCCACTTTTCCAGGTTCAGAGGTTGACAGCTGAATGGCTTCCCTCCAAACTGCACAATCGCAATCTACACAAAGCAAAGCACAAGCCATGAAAATACATAAAGAGAAAAAAGAAAATCACTTTCACATGTGAATTAAAAAGAACAATTAGACTGTTCAATTGGACATGCCATACCTAACGCATGTCAATAAACAACCAAATATAAATAATGAATACAATCTAATCATTTGCGTCTGTGTACCTGCATAGCAAAGGTGCCAAAAACAATAGTGCAGAAGATGGGGTTCCTGAAGATACCATCAAAGACGTTCCTCTCTCCGTGGATTTTGCGGGCATTTATCTCATTAAAGAGCTGCATCATGACGAAGGTGTTGAAGATGATGGTGTAGTGCTCAGATGGAGGAGAGTGGAGCGGAGCATTACGGCCACTGTCGATGTCAAAGATCTTCTCACCTACGAAGGGGGTGGGGCAATAGACAATTAGTATAATGACGTGAACTTTGAACCCATTTTATGTCACATCATTAAGATGCACACCCGCTGGTGTACCGCAGAGACCAATGATAGTCCGTACCAACAAAGAGCAGCGTGAAGATGATGATGAGCTGATAGACTGCGTGTCCCAGGATGTTCTTTGTCATGGTGCTGGAGATGAGAGGCTTGTTGCGACCGTATGGCCTTCTCTTCAGCAGGGACTCGGTGGGAGGCTCTGTGGCCAGGGCCAGAGATGCAAAAGTATCCATGATCAGGTTCACCCACAACATCTGCACAGCCTTCAGGGGAGAGTCCTGCAATTGCAATTAAAAACCAATAACGTCAATACAACGAAGGATGAGAAGTTATTAATAACCAATACCTCTACTGTAACTAATTCACTTTTTAGTTCCATTGTTTTTGCTTGTTTCACTTGGTATTTGAACATTGCACTCAACAGCTTTTTAATTAGAGACTACAGTTACGTTAATATAACCCAATCCCATGCCCACACACACACCAGGGCTCGACACCTTTAAAAGTATCAGCTTTTTGTTTGCTAAATTGAAAATACGGTTGCATTTTTGGTTAATTATGCAGTTATACGTCAGCTTAATACTGAAAATGTGACATATAGGAATAAAAGCTTTATTACATCAATCAAATCGGTGAATGTGTCCACCCCCAGTAGTGACTGTAACAGCAAAGTTAAATGATCACTTATGCAACAAATATTCAAAATGTATTTATTTTGGGGTGATCATTTTGCTGTCCTATTCTTTCATACATTAAAAAGCGGTTGCCAGTGATTGCAATCAAAGGCCAAGAATTGTTTGTCAATTTCTCAAAATGGTTTCCAATGGTAACCTGGCAACTGTTACTGTCGAGAATTGCACACGCCTCTGACCTGTGTGATGCAGGCGCCAGTGAAAGCCACTATGACGGCCACAACGTTGACAGTAAGCTGGAACTGAAGAAACTTGGAGATGCTGTCGTAGACGTTGCGACCCCACATGACTGCTTTAACGATGCTGCTGAAGTTATCATCGGTCAGAATAATATCTGATGCCTCCTTGGCCACATCTGTACCAGCAATACCCTGAGGAGAGCAGAAAGGGCACAGTCAGAAAGAAACTAGGATCTATTGATTCATACTGTATTATTCAATATGCGTTATTGGCATAACTGTACCAGGGACAATATTGCCAAAGCACCATTCTTCAAACTACAACAGGAAGAAATTAAAGAAATATCGGCAGCCTCTGGAAAAAACTGGACTTTGAGAAACGAGTCAGCTTTGATGATGGATAATGATGATGCACTTATTAAGGAGTCAGTGTGTGTGTGTGTTGGTGGTTTGATGACAGGAGGCTCCATATTTATGGGAGGAGCAGGACACCCTCCCTGATATTATGCCATCATTGATGAGTTAAAGCACGAGTAGCCGGGCTCAGCACCTCAACAGTGCTCGATTGTGGAGATAGAAGGAAAGCCACATGTGAGGATATGTTTGTGAGTGTGCTCCATTCAATTAACCCTCGTAGGAGTGTAGTAGATGTAGAAGAAACTCCTTTCACACTGATGTTAAAGGACCACTTCAGTGATTTCACATGGCAGGCCAAGCAAATATTACCATCTTACACCTTTCAACAGTGACTCCCCCCCTAGGGTCAGTTTCCACAGGGTATGTGTAAAGACCGTGGAGTACCCCAGGTGTCAAAATAAACACACACATATGAGTATAAATTGGTGTGCGGCTGATCTTTAGTAAATATATTGTCAAATTAGCCAATTAATTAACAACCGGTTCAAAATCCCTTAGAATGAACAAACAATATGACAAGATGCCAATAAAGGGGTACTTGAGCTCATCTGTGGAGTCATGAAGAAAAAGAATGGAAAGCACTGCCTTCGTTATTAGATCAACGAGGAAATGGTTCTGTGGATGAGCCAATTTATTTCATTTGAGCAGAAATATAGGAAACAGTATAACAGCCGAACAACAACAACATATCAACTGACTTACGAGAAAGAACAGATTCACTATTTATTTTTTCAGTAGTTAGTAGAACAAGTATTATGCACTGCAGAGAAATTGTGTGAGCTCAGAAATCCACTAGGGGGAGCTCCTAATCTACACAGCCAGAGGCAGAGCGCCTGAGAAGAAACCCTAAACACTGCAGAGGTGAAGAAGTTATCTGAAGATGTTAACTGAGATCATCTCAAACGAGAAGATATGCTCACCATGGCGAAGCCGACATCTGCTTTCTTTAGTGCAGGTCCATCATTGGTCCCATCTCCCGTCACAGCCACCACCTGCCTCTGTTCTGCTACAGTACTGTCAATAATGCCTGTCAAACACACAGTGCACATACATTGGACACAGCATCAAAACAACACAACCCTCTGTGATCTTGTATACCTACAATAATCTTCCCCAAACAATTTCTGTTATTTTACTGCCTTTGCAAAACAATTATATATCGACAAACATTGAATTCATTTCAATCAGCAGTAATGAATATGAAGTAGTGTAACCAGTTCACCTTTAACGAGTGTGTGTTTGTCAGTTGGGGAAGATCTGGCCAGAACTCGGAGTTTAGGCCAAACCTTGTCCATACGTTCCTGCTCCACCTGGGCGCACACACACACACACACGCACACACACACACACACGCACACACACACACGCGCACACACATACGCACACACACACACACACACACACACACACACACACACACACACACACACACACACACACACACAGAAATAAAAGGATAGTTGGTTGTGATTAAGTTTTAGAGAGGTGTCTTTTTTTTCTCCTGAGCTCAGCCTCTCCCTCTGACAGGAGCTACAGTACCAGTGAATGCCCAAAGGTAAAAAGGTAGCACACACACACACACACACACACACACACACACACACACACACACACACACACACACACACACACACACACACACACACACACACACACACACACTCACACACACACACAAACACACACTCACTCACTCACTCACAGATCTTCAGGACAAAATAGATTAATCTTAATTTCACAAACGTATTCTGTCCAAGTCAAACAAACTAATGTTTCGGCCTTGTGACCTTTATCAAGGCATGCAGGAAAATGGAAGTCATGTTTATTTATGTTTTGTAAACAGGAGGTTTAAAAGGTCACATGGTAATTAACTTCCAAAGCAGTCATTGCAATAATACCACCTCTGTCAACTTTTTCACCCATCCACACACACTGGTAAGAAGTTTCCAATCAGCAATTCATACACTGCAACACAACATCAGTGATCTATATGCTTACATGCCCTTGTGGATGAGCATCTGTTGGACAAACAAAGAGAGCACTCAAACGACAAACCTCACTACATAAAACAGAAATGTGCACAGGGAACAAGGAATATGCCACAGCCAAGCACTATCATGGAACCAACAATGGCTCTCCAGCAACTGTGTTGGACTTGAACATGTAACTCCCACCAAAAGTAGTCCCTCAGAGAGAGATGAACTGGATCACTCAGCACTCGGACACCTGCTGGACTAAATGATGATTTCAGTTACAAATGCTTCCACTGTCTCAAAACATGGATAAATATTGTTTATGCCAGAACTTGTAACCTCAGTAAAAACTGTGGATTTGAATGATATTTGCCATTTAACCTTTTAAATTCATTTTAAAATCATTGTCATGTTGTCAAATACTATGTATATGGGACCTTAGGAAGTTAATTACCATGTGACCTTTTAAACCAATCACCTGCTAACTCCTGTATACAAAAGACATGACTTCCATCTTCCTTCACGCTCTGATGAAGCACACAAGCTCGAAACGTCAGCATGTTTGTTTGACGTAGCCAGAATAAACTGGTGAAATTGAGATAAGCCTACTTTGTCCTGAAGCTCTGTGTGTGTGTGGTACCTTTTTACCTCTGTATATTCAACGCTGGAACCTTATGTAGTTAGGTTTAGCACCTCAAAGAAACATTTGGAAAGCACATCCTCTTCAAGACCTTTTCTTTATGTGTCTGTATAGTGTGACTGTACCTCTCCTTTCTCATTGCGAATCCTCCTGTTGAACTCCTTTCCATCGATGCAGAGGAAGTCCTCTCCGGGGTGAATGATTCCACACTTGATGGCTATGGCCCTGGCTGTGTTTATGTTGTCTCCTGTCACCATGCGCACCGTGATGCCTGCACGCTGGCACTTCGTGATAGCATCGGGCACCTAAAGAGTGATACATTAACACATTTCATAGAGTTAGTTTGTAGTCGTGTTTCTGGCCATTTGACGAGTATAAGTCCAATGATCACTTTCTTTTTTTAGCTCTGTTTTGGTCTACACTAACTCCTGGGACAAATATCTGGCTCTTTGTTGCTCCACTATGTTCAGCAGATAGTCACTAACTGTCAGTCTGCTATTTGTTGCTGGGAAGGTAACAGTACAGTCGGTTTGTAGGGCTTCAAAACAGCTGCCTGCTGCAGCAAAAAACAACACCACAGTATAAGAAGGGTGAAACTGAATTAAAGCAATAAAAGGTAATTGTCTTTGTCACTTTAAACAACCCCTTTCACGTACGAGTAATCATCCATTGTCACTGGAAAAATATGGATTATAGAGCTTTAAGAACACACCAGTAGATACAATACAGCTATCTTAATCAAACAAAACCTCACATACAAAACAAATCTAACTCCGTCACACTTTTATTTATGTTATTAGAACAGTATTATTCTGCCTTTGTCCCTTTTTCTATTGACAAAATATATATATATATATATAGTGTAGTAGAACTGGGAGAAGTTACTGTATGTAGAAGATTGATCTGAGGTATAAACAGATAGCAAAAGAGTATTAATTCAGAAACACTTCTTCCTGACAAAGGTCAGTGTGGGCGAGCAGTGCACTCCAAACCCACGCACAAACAAACAAATGTGTGCACATACAATAACAGCAACTCGCATCTATGTGCACATAAACGCAGGCCTGGGACTCTATCTGTCTTTGTGTCTCTGATACACACATATTCACTTCCATACACACACGGAGGCAGGCATATGTATACTTTCCACTGTCCACTCACAGACACTTGTGCATATTGCACATACACACATTACACTTGGGAGCATACTACTCACAAACACACACATGCTAAGGGCAACATAAGATGTGATGTGTAAATATATTGGACATAAAACTGCCAAATGGCCACACTCATTTCAAGGGAGGAGCGGAGGTCTTTACTGAGCTAGAGGTTCAGCAGAAACATTTGTAATTTCACATTCTCATAATTATAATGTATGGCTCATCAAAGATAGCTTTAAAAAAAAGTAATATAATCATGCAAAAATAATCCCTCTCAATCGTCACTTATGACCCACTAGTGTGCGGCATTGTTAGTATTTTATCTTTTCTTTTCATTTTGCTGTGTTCGGGTTGTTTCTGGGCGTTTCTCTGCCTCTGCCTCCAGCTGACAACCCTCCCCACGGAGCTCTGCTCTCCCCTGGCTGACACTGTAATCAGTGTCGTCTGAGTTGGAACCTCTGGAAGCTACGCAAAAGTCTCCTGTCTGGACACAAATACTATGCCCATTAGCTAGCTAGACTTTGAACAATTGTGTTTACAAATCAGTTACACAGCAGCATTTCAGTTGGCTTACATTAGCCACCGTACGCTACTGGTCATATCAGACCAAATAGACTTTCATTTAGATTATGGTAAAGTGCTACGTGTTGAAGAAACAATGAACAACAATGAAGCAAAATGAGCTTTTCATCGTATCACTTACACAAAATAAAAATTCTGGATGTCATTTTTCACCAATTTCCGAATGAGAAAAAGATCAAGGAGGTTGAATATGTCCTGAAAGTGACAACAATATTTTTCACAAATATGCACTGAGAGGCCTATTAATGGCAAAATGGAAAATTAGTAAACACTTACAATTAGAACAAAGAGCACAAGCTACATTAATTCATTAGAAGTCAGTTTTAAGTTATATGATCTGACAAAATAAGGAAGCTTTTGCAGTAAATATTGTGGCAAGTGGAGCAAGTTATTGAATCCTGCCTTCTCTGCTCTCACCAAGTCATTGTTATCAAGATATCAAGTTCCCGTCTGCCTATCTGTCACCCCTGCTGTCGGTTTTATTCTTTTTTCCTTTGGATTCCCACTACTCTAGTTGACTGGTCATCCGAAAGAGGAGGTGGAGAGAGGAGGAGAGAAGAGTGGAGGCTTATTAAAAATACAATCTGGCCCGACGGAGGAAGAGGGTAGGAGTCTAGTAGGTGAGACTGAAAAACAAGCCTCTCGTGTCTTTAATACAGATCTGGTTACACTCTCGTTTTCCTCCGTTTCTCCCCTTACCCGTCTCCTGCGGTCCGACATCTCTCTGACATGAATCTGATTTTGAATCTGTTTATCTTCCTCTGGCTCCATCTTTCCCGTTTCTCTTTCTTCTCCCTTTTCTCTCTCATTCTCTCCCCCCTTGTCTCTCTTGGGGCAACCGTACAGAGCAGCTATTTATTAAAAGAACATCACAATCTGGAGGAAGAAATTGGAGCCTAATAAACAACCCAAAAACATGTTTACCACTCTGTGTGACCTTTTTAGCGGAGCGGAAAGCCATCTCATTTCCAATATTAGCCAGTCTTACTAAGAGACCTGGAAAGATGTTACTGGAGTGCAGCAGTGCAATGCTTTTCCACATTAGTTATTGAAAATGTGACATACTAAGTGACTTCTGTGGTGGAAGAAAAGGGAAATGCTGCAAACTGCCGGGCTTGGTGCAATGCAAGGGACTGAATTAACAACTAAAGTGTGAAAGAATAGATCACAATTGTTGCATGATTTTCAGAAATCAGCATTATTGCATTTCAAATTATGCAATATTCAGCTTTTTTTGTTTGTTTTGTTTTTTATTCTTTTCAGCATATAACAACACATTTTTATTTTTATCTTTATCTCAACTAATCCAACCTTTAATAACACTGTGACGCAAAAAAGGTTTCTCGTTAGCTCCTGTAGTTGTTCCTAAGATTGTATGCTTACTCATTTTGAGGATCATGGTTTCTCTTCTCTCTGTACTTGTTTATTTTATCTAAGTCTGTTCAGATGCTTATATAAGTCGGCTTCAGACAGAAAGAGAGAACGGTGCAGTGAGAGGAAGGTAAGTGCAGAGAAAGGTGAAAGTCAAACCCTACGATACAGAGAGAGGTGGAAACTACAAAACATGGAGGGGAGAGGTTGCACGAGAGCCCTTGTTAGAGAGTGAGGAGGGGGATGGAAAAAAAGTTGAATAATGTAGTAGTCAGTTAGCTTCCCACTTCCCTGTACCTGCACAGGAGCTGTCAAGTGAGGTCAGTTTCCTGCTGTACACTCTTTCCATCAGATATTCTCCCAATTATATATATATATATATATATATATATATATATATATTTCTCCTTGACTTCAAGTGAAATTCAACAGAAAAGGCTAGAAATAATTTCTCGATTATTTGTTCAAATTGTTTGTTTTGTTTGCCTTCATCTGATACTGAACATCGTATTCAAGGTAAAAATGAGCGATAAGACCAAAGGAAATATACTGAATTACAAGTCAAGCAGTCACAGTAAATTATTTAACATTTAAAAATAATAAGTATGGGAATAAGTCAACATTAGAAGCTTGTTTCCAAATTAGGATTGAGTTTTTGACATTACGTACTCTGCAGGTTGAGAGTTTTAACGTCTTATCTTTTCTAAAACCTCTTTCATAGTGCCTTTAAAATTATGTTTTTTTGGAGATTCTTTACCTTATAACAGGGAAAATGTGTGATCTTAAAAGCAAAAATTACGTCTATTTATAAAATGTAATAGAATTAAAAAAATTAAATAGAAAGTAAAGGGGCAGCACCTGTATTTTTGGTATAATAAATGTGCTTAGTCACAAAAGCTTTTTTTCAAGAATTGCTTTTGGTTTGAAAACGTCCACATCTTAATATGTAAAACAGTATCTCACTAGGCATCTGCACAGTAAGGTCCTGGATCTGTGTCTCAACCAGAAACTGCACATTTGAGGAACCAGTTGAATGAATCTATATATTAAAATAGTATCGATATGATGGCGTATATATATTCACAATATGTGACATTGTAACTGCAACACATATACAGTAAGTGGCAAATGCAAGTTAACAATATCAGCAATGGACGGAATCTGAGCAGCGCACATTCAGTCTTAAATCAGGTAAAGATGAAAGGTACATTCTGAACTGGGCATTGCATGAATCAATAATCATTTAGTGAAGCACACAACCTAATGTCAACTCTTTAAAATGACACATGATCCTTCTCTGTCCGCTCACTGTGCAGGCTGCTACTGTCGCCAGAGTCGTGTTGCTTAGTTCTTTCTTTGTCCCCACTGCTCCACCTGCTTAGCTCTGACGTTATCATTTACTACACAACAATGAGATTGAGATGACATGCTTCCTAAAGCAAGTCAACAGAAAAAGGATGTATTGTAATACCATAGGCATCCATAACTAGGCAAGCTTTCCCAACTGAAATATCACATTCAAATGTTTTTGTCCTTTTACGACATTTCTTCAAGTTTGATATGAGCGGGGGCTTTTGATCACAGGACAGAAGCTGGCATTATGTAACTGAAATAAATACAACAATAATGTCTTCTGGGCTTTCTAGGAAAACGATAAAAATAACTTTGCAAACTGATTAGAGGCTCAATAACAATCCCTGGATTTGAAATCCAGGAAAATTGTATTAAACAGGTCATCGAGGGTTCAAATCTTACATTCAACAGAGTAGTAAATATCAACGCTGCTGTTCCTTAAGGAGTAATTATCACAACTCTATATATACTGTATATATAGTAAATAAGTCTGCAGATTGAATTATCCAAAACCACACACATACAGAGTTCCTTAAAGCTAGGGTGGATAATGTATTTTAGACACAGCTTTTGTTATATTTGTTGAAACACTCTTTACATCCCGAAAGCAATCAATAAATCAAATGCTCTGACTAAAAAATAAAAGACAACCTGGTATCTGGCTGTCGCAGGACCGTAATAAACACATTGCATAATTTGATTCGGTCCGAATGAAATTATTGGACAACTGACCTGCCTGTCTACCAGCGCACACTCTGCCTGTACACTCATTGGCAATCACCGGAGTCTTCCATAAACTGCTCGCGTGACAGCTGTGAGTACTAACAGGAGCCATGTTCGTTGTTTACGTTCATAATGATATGTTTCAGTATGTCACCTAAATGTCACATGCTCTCCTACCTCTGGCCTGACAGGGTCCTCTATCCCAACAACACAGATGGCTGTTAGGTCATTGAGGATGTTGTTCTCATCGTCCCAGGTGGGCTCGGGGTCACCGGAGAAGTCACGGTACGCCACACAGATGGTCCTCAGGCCATCACACGCCATGGGCTCGATCACCTTCTTTACCATCTCGTCCTTGTCCCGTGGACGGAAAACCCTCGACTCACCTAACTCGTTCAGGACATGACTGCATCTGTAATTAAGGGTGGAGTGTACGGATGAGGTTATTATATATTACTTTACACAGAATTGAATGTTAAATGCAGCCTTTTAATCGTAGAGAAAACATTTTGGTCTAAATCTATTTATAAATCTATAAATATGAACACTTAAAAGAATAATTTGACATTTTGGGAAATGCACTTATTCGCCGTCTTACCGAGTGTTAGATGAGAAGATGTTTACCGTCTTTTTATATCTGTTCTTTCAATATTAAGCTACAGCCATCAGCCAGGTTAGCTTAGCTTAGCATAAAACAACATCTAGCCTAGCTCTGATCAAACGGTAACAAAATGCACCAACCAGTTCCTCTAAAGCGCAATAATTAGCACGTTGTATCGAGCTTCAAATCAAAAAGCCAAAAACCAAAGTGTGAAAACTGTAATTTGTCGCTTTATGCTAATCTAAACTAACCGGCAGCTTCTTATTTAATGGTCATTTTAGGTCTTTTGTCATTTTGGGCAAAAAGGAGTATAATCTTAAGCATTACGCTACCTGTAGCTTTATCTGTATGTATGTTAAACATGTTCCATCCTCAGTGTAACAGACATTTATTACAATGTAATGTTTCATCAACATTCATTGTCAAAAGAGAATTTCTGCTTCATAACATTTGTTTCTGTAGTGTTATTGTAATGTTCTGTGGTCTCCTAAAGGAAACACAGCCCACTCTCACTGCATAGAGAATGTGCAATAGGTTATACCCTTCAGGACATTATGCACTCAAAATGGATTAGCGATACACTTGGTAACAAAATGAAAAAAAATCAGCACTTGATTACATCATATTACTGTACAACAAGGTTATGTGCAACTATTTATATCAGAATAATCTAATTTAAACCACAAAACCAGACTCACTTTTTGAGGACGATCTCAGAGGCTCCCTTGCTGTACATGCGGAAGCTTCCATCAGACAATTTGATGACAGTGCTCATGGACTTCCTGACAGAGTTGAAGGTGTAGACTTTGTAAAGCTTCTCCTCTGGGATCTGGTTTCTTATTGGCTGGTAATCCCGCTTCAAGTCCAAGACAAATCCCAGCAGGCCGCACTCTGTCTTGTTGCCAACCTGCTTCGGCAGACCGCCTTCCTTATCTGGGGGCTGGAGAGGGGAAGATATTATATATAGATTTATTTTCCACCAGTGGTTTATTTTAAATAACTCCTCTTTATGAGATTGATTGATTTAAAGATATTTTCTGATTTTTCTACCCCTCATTTACGACTGCCATGCGTGTATAATTGTCGCAGTCGTGTTTTCTGATATGGCAAAGAAAATGTATGTATGTAGACTTCAGTTGAAAACATTTTAGGAACAAACACTCGATACCGTTTGTTCTGTGATCTACTCAATCAATGAGATTCTCTTTTCTTCAGCGCACTGCGACCAATGTAAGGCTTGAAATAGCTGCTAGTGATAATTAACCAGCTAGCAGGTGAAAGGGTTGCTCTGTGTGGGAGGGTGGTAGATGAGTGAGATGGAATCAAATTTGGATGTTCTTATTTCAGGCACACGGCTCAACCCGTTGCAATCTGTAATTGTACATTTGGAACCGTGTTTTCTCCAGTTCAGTAAACATGTCAGTGTCCACATGTCTACATGAATACATAGATTGTGTGTGAACGATAAAAAACAGCAGCAGGTGACATTTGCTTTTAGTTTAGTTTTTTACTAAAACATGTCAAATGTGGTTCTGATCGTTCGACTGTCTTTATTACCAAGATTATTTTCTTGATTAAGTGATTAGTCGTTTATTATAAAAAATAAATAGCCATCACAAAAGCATAGAGCCCAAAGAGAGATCTTCAGATTTGCTTGTTTTGTCTAAGTAACAGTTCAAAACACAAAACAATTAAATTCACCGTCAAAGAAAACAAAGAAAAGCTGCAAATTGTCATTTTCAAAAAGATGGAACAAGAGAATATTTATCAGTTTTGATTGAAAAGCAATGATTCAATTATCAAACCATAGCTGATGGTCGATGCGTTTACTCCGAACAGCGAGGAGAAATGTTCTACAGTGTGTGGCAGAGGAGCCATTTCTGTATGTCTCAAAGCTGGAGCGTGTTTATTATCAGCCAACAGGCGAAGCTTTTACTGTAGGTTATGTATGTGTTGTCTGTGCACGTGGTTGTTCAGGTGCTACAGTGCATGTGTGCAATCTGCGTTCACACTCACTGTGTGTGCAAGTGTGTGTGTGGTCAGCGTGTGGAAGACTCAGCGTTGCCATAGTAACACTGGGCAAAGCATACTTGTGAAGAGAGAGGGTGCTCTCTCTCTCTCTCACCCGCTCTCTCCCTCTTGCTCTCTCTCTCTGTCTCTCTCCCTCTTGTTCTCTTTCTCTCTCCCTCTTGCTCTCCCTCGCTCTCACCCTCTCACTCTCTTACTCCCTCTCTTTCTCTCTCTCTCTCTCTCCCTCTTGCTCCCTCTCTCTTCCTCTTGCTCTCCCTCGCTCTCATCCTATCTCTCTCTCTCCCTCTTGCTCTCTTTCTCCCTCTTGCTCTCTCTCTCTCTCTCTCTCTCACTCTTGCTCTATTTCTCTCTCTCGATCGCTCTCACTCGCCCTCTTGCTATCTTTCTCTCTCTCTCTCTCTCTCCCTCTCTCTCTCCCTCATGCTCTCCTTCTCTCTCTCTCTCTCTCTCTCTCTCTCTCTCTCTCTCTCTCTCTCTCTCTCTCTCTCTCTCTCTCTCTCTCTTTCTCGCTCTCTCTCACTTTCTCTCCACCACTTGGGGATTCTTACTCTTTGGCTCAGATTCTCTTACAGGATTTTCACTCATCTCACTTCACACATGTCCTCGAATCTTTCCGTGTCTCCCTTTTCATCTTTCCCCCGTTCATATTCATTAGTATTTCCCACACTTCACTCCATTTACTCACTCACTGTAATTTGTCAAATCACACAAGAATGCATGTAATAAAGCATGCATAGCATGTATAGAACACATCTCATTGCCGTCTATATCGCACACACACGCATACTTACCACTGTAGTGGTAGTGACACTGATGTTCATAAGTGCGGAAACATGTAAGAGTGTGCAATCCTTATTATTCATTAGACATTATTCATAACATGCTTATTTACATAATCACACACTCTAAAGCTGAAATTCATGTTACTTTGAAGAGAGAAATTAAACTTCACTCTGCTAATCGAGGAAATCAGGGCTGCAACTAAACATAATTTTCACTATCGATCAATGAACGTATTGTTTTCTCAATTCATTAATTGTTTGCTTAAAAAATGCCAAGTATAACTTCCCAAGGTAGCTTCTTAAAATACCCTATTTTTTCAGATATGCAAAGAAAAGCAGCAAATCTTCACACTTTGGGGAGCTGGAACCAAAGGCACTTGGCACTTCTGCTTCAGAAATGTCTGCAAAGATTAATTAACTGTCAAAATAATTAATACACTTAATTTTCAGTTTAACCGTTTAATCAGCTAAATGTTTCAGCTCTAAAGGAAATAAGCACAACTTGTGCAACATGAATAAAATTAGTTGAAAAACTGAACAATAGCAAGTAAGTGTTGTGTGAATCAGCATTGTAGAACACTGTCCTGTATGTTCATGCGGATCCTTATTAGCCGGCACTGAGCTGAAACCTAGTCTCCCTGGGGTCTTGCTATATAGTGCCTAAAGTACCCACGACAACTAAAGAAACACAGCTAAAGAACAGCATGTCAGCTACACTCTCTTTCTCTAACAAACACACACACACCTACGCGTACACACACAACACAGAATGTCAAAAGCACACTGAACATAATGTGTCTGACTTGCTGCTAAGCAGACACCTTCAGTCTGTGCTATTTGCCCCAAAATAGATTGACTGCAGGCTTTTTGTTCTGTCTCTCAACAAGCCTCCAACAAAGATTAGATTTAAAAGGATAGCTTGACATTTTCGACGTTTTGAATTTAACTTTCTTGGCGTTGTTTTCTTCTCTCTGCACAAAATGTGTTGAGAAAGATACTGTATTGATAGTGTAGTTAATCACATTAACGGCTTGTTGCAATCGGTGCACTCACACTCTCCATCTAATGGCCGCTCTTGTCCACCTGCTAACAAGGCTTTGATAGAGAATGCTTAATAATGTGTTAATGTGCCTGACAAAGGCTAAAATATATTTCCCTGCAGTGAATAAGAACATTTTAGTGAACTACAATCTATTGTGTGAACCCAGGGTCTAAGGAAGGTGTCGTACTGTATGATGTGAAGGTGAAATGTAACATTTGACCTTCAGTAACTTGGTTGCGATCAACAATGTCAAGGTTTTACTTTTCTGTGTTTTGTATTTTTAGTAAATTGAACATTAAATGAAGCAAATACACAAATAAGCAAATACGATAGAAGGATTCTAAGCAATATGTGGAAATTTGGCAAACTTCTTTAAAAGCTCTCTCTAGTGAGTGATATATTTGCTTTCAATGTTTGCTTAAACAGCTCAATATTTTGAAACCACAATTTTTTAAGAAACAATAAAAAGAGACATATGTTCGTGTTCCTTTAACTGCAGCTGCTATCAGCCAGAGGTTAGAACGGAGAGGGTGAGGGAGAAAAGTAATCTAAAATCTCATTAATCATTAAAACCCAGTCAGGGTACTGGCCCATGTTCACCTAGTAATTGGACATATCTGGTTAATGTTCAGCTGTGTGTCTCACAGACACAGACAAGAGTATAAATACTTTATACCGAGTTTGCGGTAAATAACAGAATGAATGCCTTTTCCTAATGACCAATGATTACATCAGGAAGACACTTCCTGTCATTGGCTAATGAGGGGAAGGAACAAATGGTGTCATCTGCACAGTCCGCTAAGTGTTTGGGAGAATAGGCTCCCAGCTACATGAAAACATCATGCTAAACAACTAAATGACCAGCTGAAAACCATGAGGGATGTATTGTAGTTTTAAATGATCATGTATACATAAGACTTAAGGTATTAGCTTTATAAAACATATCAAAAGATGATAGGTAGGCATTACTTGTTTCCACTTTGCATGGTTTGTCTTCCTTACTGTTTTTAAAGTAATTCAGTAGTTCCACAATCTGAATTATGAGTCAGTTCTGTTCAGAGAGTGCAAAACACTTTGTACTTTAACAAGGCATGTAGTCATATATTTAGTATTCAAGGCATATTTCTTTCCTAAAATAAGAGTGTTATCTGGCCAAGGGGCATAAGTAATTCCACATGTTTATTATAAGTTTCTTTTGTTTCACGACATTTACACAAATTAATTTGAATGTTGTGTTCTACTAACAATGCTGCCTTTTATTCGCAGAGATTCCATGGAGGTATAGCCTGACGCGAGTTCCTACGCACAAGGACAGTTGCTGGCATGGGCTGCCCAACGTTGGCATGAACGGGCTACGGTTGGCACGTCTTGGCCTGGACGTGGCTAAGGACCAGCTGCCCTCTCTCTGGTCCTTGGGTTCTCCCGCAGGCAAGGACATATGCCAGAGGGAGAGCTGGCAACTTTACTTCCTCTTCCACCTGGGGCTCTCCTTAATCCATCCCTCCTGTTCCTTCCCCTGCTCTTCCACTTTCTTCCTCTTCTCTTATCTCAACCCCACCCTTTTACTGCTCTGTCTTTCTGTCCCTGTTTTTATATTTGATATCCTGTCTTTCCTTCTCTCATTCCCCTATATCTCTATCCTCTGGATGACATTCTCCTCTTCCTCACTATCGGTCTCCACAGTAACCTTCTCGTTCCCTCTTAGCATGTAGGAGTGGGTGATATTCTAGCTCTCCACATGACTGTACCAGCCAACTGGGCTAAGGCCTGGAGGCATGCTGGAGGGCAGTAATACAGTCTTCCAGTCCATGATGAAGACAATTGTCACGCGAGTGTGGTTTCTCTTGTGTCTTATTGTATAATTTTCCCATCTTCTTAAATTTGCACATACCCTTGCTTTGACCCCCCCCCCCCTTCCATTTGCTTTGATTTACTTCCTCCTCATTTCTTGTCATGTCATAAGCCTCAAAATCAAACCAAATGTGTTTTCCAAAATATCTTGTAACAGTGACAATACTGATATAGCCTTTCTTGTTTTTTTTTTTTTTTTTTCACTAATAATTTATATTTATAGCAATACAATTATTATTATTTTTAAACCAAATACACCAACTAAATTACCACTATTATAAAATTCTGTCCATGGTGCTAATAACAAAGCAAATCTAAGCTTTCCTGCACCTTACTTTAACTTTTTCTGTTTTCTATTTTTAATTAAAAACACATTATTTTGTCACAGACATGCAAAGCTCCACATATAAAAATATTGCTTTACCCTGGACGTTGCCTGTGGTGTGATTGGCAGGTTATTAATTAGCTAATTTCAGTTGAAAAGAGACTGTTACAGTAGATTCATAACCTCATATCTTAGGTGTACTGATCAGCATTCAGCCCAGGCAGTTACATGTTGAAGGGGGTGAGGCTGCTCGGTCAGGTGGTTAAAAGCTCGTTAGGCTCAAACATACATAGCTGTGGGGTTTCTGTTACTTTCAAAGCTGTACACCAAACTATGTTTCCATACCAACGTCGGCCACATGGATTTATTAATGTGGGAGTTTTGAGGTTGTTTGAAGTCTCTATTGCCCTTCTTTATTTTATTTACATCAAATAGAAACTCCCACACCATCCTGACATCTGGGCTCGCATGAGAAACATCTTTGAAAGCTCTGCACGGTACATCACATGTGTACCTATCTATTGTTAAAGAAAAAAGATAGTGTTGGAATACGTTTCCTGGAGCTTTAACTCTGCCTTGATTAACCATTTCACAAATAGCATTTTGAAAGTCAATCACTCAAATTTACTAATCTCCTCAAGGCAACACAGTAACTAAAACGTTTATTTTTTTTTTTTTACAGATTATCAGCTTTATTACTACTGACTTCACATTCTCTCAATAAATCTTTTGTATTTAATATAAACTGGTGTAGAAAAAACCCGAAACACAGTAACTGAAAGCATGAAATCTATCATGTCATGTGTGAGGGAAACGCAGGGAGCCCATTAAGCTTTGTGCCTTTGAAACTTCAAAGCATTGTCATTCTAATGTAATGACGACTTCTCTTTCACTGCCATCTCAGCAACACTGTCAAGTCTGTAAGCAAGTGCTGAACACAGAACGAGAGAACAAAAGAAGGACATACTTCTGCTGAAGATGTCTCTGCTTCCTCCACTGATTCTATGCTTCAGTGTCCAAAACTATTCCATAGGGACACCGGGTTGCTTCAAGTTTAAGACAACCAAGACGCTCTCATCTCTCCTCCATGTTGTGCAAACAAGCACGCAACGTCCAGATGACAAAAGCACTGTGAGCCAAAGCCAATTATAGCAGGACCTCTCTTCTCACAACTGAACACAAATAAGGTAGTTCATTTAATTACAAGAGCGACAGATGGAGTATTTTAATATTTAACATGAGCTGAATGTTGTTTCTCTATTATCTAAGTTTCAACATCAGAAACATCCTGTCAAGTCTATTTGTGTATCTATTTGTGTGTGTGTGTGTGTGTGTGTGTGTGTGTGTGTGTGTGTGTGTGTGTGTGTGTGTGTGTGTGTATTTTCTACCTTTCTTGTCCCTATACAATGACCTGAGCAGGTGGTTGAAGCAACATGAGACTCCCAGGACACTCACACAGCCATGCTAAACACAGTGTGCCACTGTGCTGCGAGAACATACACCTGTGATCTGAATACCTCCTACTGTACAGTGTGAGTATGCTTGAAATGACAGATGTGTGTCTGTGTGTGCATCTGCGAACGTCTTTTTTCTTTTTACATTCTAAGCTTCGATTGAAGCTTTGGAATTAAGTTTTGAATGTCTGTTGAATCCTCTTGCATAATATTCAGTTTGAATAAAGTGATTCATAGTTTTACATAAACAAACAGTCTTCTTATAGACCCATATCATTTGTCTCATACATAATGTAAAAACTAAGAATGTGAAGTGAAAGTTGAAAGAATAAAAGTACGGCTAATTGAACTTGTTGCTATGAGGCTCTTGCTAGTGGCGATGCCGCATGTTCCTCTGAAATATGACGTCAGTGTATTGACGTCACTGAATGCCGTCAACAAATTGCTCTGTAGCATGCTCGACTTGTCTGCAAGAGACAAGCCGGGCAAACTGGTGTGCTTCTTTTTATGCATGTGTGCACGCATCCTTTTCAGAATATATGAATAAGTGTAAATGTGCACATGAATACAGCATCTACGAGCATCTGCGTGTTTAGTGTGAGTGTGCTCATACTGTATGTGTGCATGGATTCGTTGTGTAAATGTATGTGAATTTCCCCCCTTGAGGATGAGGCTTCTCCACTTTAGAGTCGGTATGTGCTGACAGAAGAAGCAGAGCCATACCATTGGCTGTATTATAAAGCTAGAGAGGCAGTAGGGGGACTGATACGGGTATCAAAGCCTGCCTCTTTGCCTTTGTGCCTTTGTGTGGTGGCCATCAAAGACTTCCATAGCCACCCTGGCATCCCACAGGATTGGCCTGTTATATAAGAACACACCAGCCAGCATACTGCAGGGCTGGAGTGGCGCTGAGGGAATGGGGGCGGCTGGGGGAGTGAGAGGGGGATGTACTAAATATTCCTCTGAAATTTCCCTTTTTTGCATCCTGCTTTCCGAGTTAACTTCACTCCTTAATTAAGTCTGTCTTTCTTCGTCTTGCTTTCCTTTTGCGCCTTTCCTTTACTCTACTAAGAGCTCTCAGTAAATCAATGTATTCATGCTGACATGTACTGTACTCTACTATTTATGGGCTAGAGTTTGTGTTCCTTACTACCGTATATTGCCTCATGTATGTTCTGTGGATATACTGTATGTATGCATGCAGGGATTTGGATGTATGTGTATAAATGCAATGTTGTCAGTTAGGTTGATAGTACAGTACATGCTTTAGGTAATTACTATTGATGGAAGGTATATACGCTGAGCTCATTTGAAGTTCACCCCAAGTTTAAATTCTACTTCAGGTAATTTATTTTATGAATGAAGAGATTATAAAACAGAGTGAATGTGCCATTTAATCCACCAAGTCTAAGCTGCACTCTGTCGGTGCTTGATTCAGTTGAGCTAAGCAGCTATGAAGGTACAATAGTCTGATGTAATGCTGCAATGCATTCCTCCAGGTTTTTCAAAAGGGATAACATCTTGTTAATGTAGCACGTCTTTGTAAAGAATTTCTGCGGGAAAAGGGAAACTCGTAGTTTCATCAACAAAACAAAACAAAACAAATTCACCACTTGAACCAAGTGGCTAAATACGACAATCACAGACCTGGATAATGTTTTAATCTATTTTAATATGTCTTTACAGTAATGTGTTACTAGGGCTTTTCTCTTGGCTACCACTCCCATCTAGTACGGTCACTTCCAGACACAAATCACCAGAATATAACGTGCCTCGTTAGTGCGGCTATGGAGGTTAAGTTTTTGGCTCGGCCTGATTTGGTGGAACGGTGCAGCATGGGCCAAGGAAGAACCCATCACATTTTGGACCGGTTCGAAATGACTGGCTGGATACACAAACTAACTTCCCGATTGCGAAAATTCACGTGAACGCCCCCTCAAGTTGGAACAACAACTCTTTTATAGCGTCCATGTTATTTCCACACTATGACTTAAAGCTTATGGGCACATCGAGTCGGAAGAACGACTTCCCAACTCAGGTAATGGGAGCGTCCGTAGAGCAGCAATGGCCTTGGCGGAGGTCTGAGATCTCTGAGTGCCATTCTAGTTCGTACTTATTCTCCAATGTTTGTCTTTGCTGCGTTACAACCAAGCATTTAGACGTGTAGTGTTATGCACAAATGTGTGGAAAGATATCTGATTTTCATAGTTAGCTTGTTAGTTTTTAATATAATATTGTTTTTCTTAAATATGAACAAATAAGGCTTTATTTTGCACAATTTACAAATAAAACACCTCATATTGTATTATATTATATATAGAAAGTGAAGCATTGTGAACAAGTGTGAGATAAAATTTGACCTGCCTTCACAATAAACCTCTATTTAAACAGTCCTTTCAACTTCCTGCTTTTCAAACACAGGGAGAAAGTAGGGCTACATGAGGAGAAATATGCCATGTACAGTGATAAGGAATTAAATTATATTAGTTGCTGTTTATATGCATGTATTTAGAGAGGTGCTCTGTATGTAGCAATAATGTTTTTTAAATCACTGTGCAAACTGGCATAACCGCCGGTAGACACACAATTATGCTACTTGTACGCCTGCAATAACTGCATTACTTGAGTGTATCTACTGTGCTGACAAAACAGTGTTAACACTAGAGTAGACACAAATATGCAGCCATTCATCTTAGAAACCCAGTGACAACCAACACTCCGTTTTCACCAAGATCGTGCCTCGAGGGGTAGGAAGTGAAATCTGTGGGATCCTTTATCGCAGATGTCCCATGATGCTCAGCTCATTCCCTATGCAAGTTCCATAAGGGCATTTGTCAGTTGGTCGGCCATCAATGAATAGACTCTAAAGGGGCTTACAAGAATAGTGACACACAGGCCAGCATATATCGGGCATCTCTCTCTCTCTCTCTCTCTCTCTCTCTCTCTCTCTCTCTCTCTCTCTCTCTCTCTCTCTTCTCTCTCTCTCTCTCATTGTATAAAGATTTAATTGGCTTGGAGAAAATCTGTCTTTGCTGCATTCACTGTAAACAAGAGACAATCTCCAGCACTTAGACAGATTGGATTCAATTACAGTCTGCTATGCTCAGAATATCAGATAAGACAAAATTACACAACCGTTCTCAAGGTGACAAGTTGAGTGAATGCCTGATGAATCTGGAGCAGCAGCCAAGGACACAGACTGCCTGCTTCACCAAGAAGAAAGCACTGCAGAACTGTCTCACTGTTTCAGGGATGCTCTCATCATATGGTTTCACCGCTCACACAGAGGCAGCTGAAATCTATGCAGCTAACTCCAGATATAAGTCTAAGCTTCATTTAAGAGAACATCTTGAATATTGTGATATGGGTTCATTGAGAGTGCCACTTATGATATACAGTGTAAAAAGGGAATGGTATATATGTTGTTTCAAATTCCATATGAAACGCTTCATTACCATTTGTATGTTTAGATGCAGTAACAACAGAAACAACATGTCCCCTATATTCATGTTCAACCCTGAGAGGTAAGGCCTCTAAAGTATCGTCTACAATGGCTACCATTACAGGTGGCTTACCAGTATCTTGGTGGTATAGGCGCTGTTGAGGGAGATGGAATTGACCAGTAATTCCATTGATTTGGCTGGCAGAGCTCCAGGATCTGGGACTTCCTTGTAGTGCACATCTCCGATGTAACACTGCACAACCGTCATGCGGTTGGTGGTCAGCGTGCCTGTCTTGTCAGAGCAGATGGCTGTAGCATTGCCCATCGTTTCACATGCATCCAGGTGACGCACCAGGTTGTTGTCTTTCATCATTTTCTGTTGGTAGGAAACAACATGACGGTCATGTGCTGCAACGTATATTTGAAAATGCTTTAAAATATTTGGAATATTAGATGGATGACTGAATTAGCTTAACAGGCACTGTGAACGCTTCAATGGTGATACAGGCCACAATATTTAAAACAAGTGATGCTTAGTTCTAATTGTATTAAAGAAAGCCAAAGTGCATATATCAGCATATTTTATGGTACACTGTAGTAAAAGTTAGAGAATTGACAAAGTACTTAATGTGTATAATGTGTAAACGGACAGCCTTGACAGCAGAGGTACAGCAGTGCCATAAGCACTGTATGTCTTTCACTAATTTGTCCTCACCTTGACAGAGTAGGCGAGGGAGATGGTGACAGCCAGCGGCAGCCCCTCCGGCACGGCCACCACCAACACGGTCACACCGATGATGAAGAACTTGACAAAGTACTGGACATAGACGGGAGTGCACTCTGGCATCCAAGGCAGTTTCTGCATCACAAAGTTATCGATGGCAAAGTACAGGACCAGGATGATGACTGTGACGGCTGACATGAGCAAACCTGAAAATACATACAAAAGGTTGTCAGCTGAGCGACGGAGTCTGAGTGAAAGGTCACTTTATGTTAAGATTTATAATTTATTCTGTAAGATACATGTTGGACAAACTGCAATATGCAACAAACTGCAGACTCCCTTGTGTGTGTTGGCCATTTCCACAAGGGACAAGATTGGACAGACCCTAACCATAACCACTTATCCCTCTAAATGTGTTTCTTCATCATTCCTCATGACAATATGTCAACTTGGGTAGGAAACATAATCCCATGCTCAGGACGGGTTTTAATTTGTCAGAGCTAAAGATAAGTGAAGAGACTGGACAGTCAGATGCTATCATCAAATACAGCAGGTTGATTTCTGTTCTGTGTGTGCATCCATACACAGATAATGAGACACACCTGAAGTCATTATTATTATTATTATTAAAAGTGTACAGAGAGCAGAGAAGCTGCAGTAATATGAAAAACACAGGGACACGTGCAAGAGGGTCACAGACCATAAAGTGTATTAAGACCAAACATTTTCTGCCAGACCTGCACGACGGCCATATGATCTCACAGTGCTGCTTGCTTGCTAATCCATCTACAGTATTTCATTGTTCTGACACCACATCCTTAATTCCACTTACACCAACAGTCTGATGTAACAGCTCGCTGTAAAAACAAGAACTTCTTTAAGGGATTCTCAGAAAAGGAGAAACCGTTTACTTAGAAAAACAAGAAAATAACCCTCTCAAAGAAATCTTTGGCACCTATTTCAAGGAACCACAATTCTTCCAGACTGATCCACAAACCCCTGCAACTTTGCATGAAATATTTTAGGTATGTAATATTCATGGCTATCTTTTGTTCAACAGTAGTCCTGCTATGTTGCAGCTGCGAGGACACCCACAGCGTGGGCATAAATGGCATGTGGGCATCTGTTACTAAAAATGCTTGCCGGTACAGACACACTGCAAGTGTTTTAGACATCACCTCCTTGGTGCCATACATTGCTATAAATGGTATAACAAACAACTGATTGCGGCATGGATTATAACATTGCAGAAGTGACAAAGTATAATGCAGTCACAGCTGTAATGATTAAGTCCCTAGAGGGAAGGTGATTTAGAGAAATAAAGTGAACAGGCTCTTCGACAGTTCCATAACTCAGACACTTTGGCGTTCTTCTCAACTGCTTTGATTGCTTTAAGTGACCAAGAAGTCAGTGCAGCATCTTGCTCAGATGGACAGGATGATGGTTCAGTGCCTTGTTGTCCCTGATTTAACTGCCTGACTGAGCGATGGATTTAACCGCGTGCAAATTGCTGTACCTGCTTTGCCAATCTGGACAGCCAGTTTGGTCAGCTTCCCTTGGAGCACGGACTTTTCTTTCTTCGAACCGGATACCTTCTTCTTCTCTTTCTCGTCGGACTCTCCACCTTCAGCACTCTTTAGAGGCTGCATCTCCATGGCAGCGGCTCCATCCTGCTTCTTTACTGTAAACACCACAAAGAAAGACAGCAGCAACGTTAAAAATGTAGATTAGACCCAGGGAGTGAGGAGGAACAGGGAGCCACGCTTCAAAACCCAGGTGATACACCAGCACAGACATGAAGTTTACATTTAAAACCAAGAAGAGATCACATGACATCCCATGACACAATAGGAAATAATTGGTATGTATTAAGCTTGCACATACAATAATAAGAATTGTTTGTTTGTCCCTGCATTGTCTTCTTAGTAAAATCAAAGAGGTTGTGAACCCTGTTTCTATATACGGTATTAAAATGCATGATACTGTAGGTCTTCTTTTGCTATAGAAGGGGAAACACTGTGTTTCTTAGCATTCATGCTATTTTTCATCACAAAAACATATTTACAGTAAATCATGAATAATTCATTGGTCCTAAATCCAAGGCCACAGATTATTTAGAAGCCTGTTTAGCATTTGCAGAAAATGAGGCAAAGGAAACCTTGTATTTAGTGTAGCACATTTCACACACAAGGAAAGCTCAATTTGCTTTACATAAGAAATTCAAAGAACCAGACAAATAAATAAAAATAAATATATTTTTAAATAAATCTTAGAGGGATAGTAGAAAAAATGCATCATTCAAAACAACTAAGACACAAATTAAAATAAATTAAAATAGAGAATATGTTGGTTTTCAGTCTAAAATAATCTCAAGCCTTCTGGAGGTTCGTTTCAATGTGTAGCATAATAATAAAACTTCAGTTTTAGTTGTTTGGTTTTTACTTACAGACCGGTTTCAATTGACCTTGGCGGTAGAGGATTCAAATTCTTAAAGCAAGACAAAAGTATATTTTAGCCTTAACCCATTGAGTGATGTACAGCATTAGATATATAGATATATACAGTGCTTGTAACTGTATACTTTACTGGAAGACAGAGCTGAGATCTAAAGTGAAGAAAGCTTCTATTCTGGCAATAACATGATCACAGAACTGCATGGGAAATTGTCAACAGAATAAAAAAGAAACTCTATATTGTTGAGAGCTCATCTCTTATCATCATAATGACAAGAAACTATAGTGATCATTGAAAAGCCCTCAGTAGTACAACCTTGTATAAGAATGTGATCATAAATTTTACTGAAACAGAACATCTCGGGAAAGAGGCTGGAACACAACTGCTGTATGCTGCCGACTGTGACGTAAAAAAATGAACTGCTTCCACTTGTCAAAACGTCCAAATCCAAATGCAAACACACAGTGATATATGTATGTTACATAAACGGGATCTCTCTTCACACCTTGAGATTACTTGATATTCTATCTACTGTAGGAACTGTTTTATAATGTCGCAAAATCAAGATTTTCTTTTTCTGTAAAAGAAAAACAAAACAAATAAAGCTATTAAGGCTGTTAAACCCTCAATGACCCTCACATACACAGACAGTACAGTGCTTCTCTGTTAATGTAGCCCATTACCAAGAATCATTTCAGCGCAGTTTTCCAAACACAATGAGGCATTGGTTTGATGCTCACGAAAAAAACATTTATTGTTGAACAGATGTCTCTCTGGTTGTACATTTAGTTTTGTTTTTCCAGCCCACTGACACAAGATAGAAAGTGTCCAAATCCAACTGTACGTGGCACAAGAGCCAGATTACACCCTTGATGTTAATACGAGCTCAGGACAAAGGTTCATCTTCTGAAAGCTACATTTTGAGCAATGATGACTTGACTTGCTCAGCTTGTGTCTGTTATTCCATCTCACCACACTTTGTTTCAACAGAGGAATCCCATTTTGACATGACACAAATGCTGAGATTTAGTAAATCGACTTGAAGGTTAAATAAACCAAATAAGAAGTCGTAAGGATGCCAATATTTTCCAAGTTTGAGTTTTTAGATGGCAGAAGAAATATTGGTATTTTTCACTTGACAAGTTCCTGGCAGTTGTCAATTAATCTATTAGTTGATTCAAAGATGTATCTTTAATTTAAATATATATTTATTAAGAAAACACAAACATTTAGAATGTACAAATGTGCTTTCTTTGGCTGTGTCATATTATTTATAGTTTGTCAGACACATTAATATGTCTGAAGGCATCACTTTGATAACCTGGGATGAGCACTCTTTTCTAACACTGCTGATAGATGATAGATTAAAACATTGCTGTAGTTACACCCGTGAAGGACATAATCAAAAACATCAACATATCCCTTTAATCCCGAAAAATTCACGAAACAGTGGAAAAGGGAAACCAGGATGCGGCATATCACTTGAATACTAGGAGGACGGTTTGGAGTGTTTTTGGTGGGAAAGGGGAGCCCGAGTGAGGCAGACACAGTAGATGAGGGACAGGTTTCTGTTCTCTCACAGAGAACAAGACAAGTCAACAACACAACAAGAACAAGAACACCAGACCAGGGACAACACATCAGTGACAGACAGAATGAAGAGGAGGGATTTTTCTACCCTAATATGACTGCAGGTAAAACCTGGGTCAAACACTGACATTCTCTGGGATTTACTTACTCAGTGAAAGACTTTGTCAAAGTCTCTAGAAATGTAGACTAGCACTGCACAATAACTTGAGACAGTGAGGTATTAAGAGTGTAGAATATAATGATGGCTGGCATAGATAAAGTAAAGTAGGGTTTTCCACCTGCATTTGACCCAGAGCTTACACCACAAACCATAGAAAGAAAAAGATGAGTAGAAGAGGAAGAGGGGGAAGGAGGAAGAGAGAAGGCAGGGGAGGAGAGAGTGAAAGATATGGTTTGGTTACCTTTAATCTGGTTGCTCTCCATATTGCCATCTTGCATTTTACCTATGATGGAGACATACAAGACAATAACAACAAAAATAACCAAGGCAGACAATTCAACAAATTATCACCACAGAGGCAGCACACCGAGTGAAAACCAAAAATCACAAACAGAGAGACAGAGAAATGGCTTTTAATACAACGTCTCTGTGACATAGAAAGGCTGGTGATATGTAAGTGATGCAGAAGCTACAGCTCCTGGCAAGGGGCGGGGCTACAGACAACTACGGTTATGTGCAGATTTTCTTGTAATAAGTGGTGGGAAATAAGCTTTTTATAGAATTGATTTTATTGCATAAGTAAATAATCAGGAAATTACAAAATGCTTAATGGGCATTTCTGGGGGGAAAAATTACATCAAAATGTATCGCTAGTGATACCATTATTATTTGTTCTAGTTTGTAACTGCACACTTTCTGCTGAATTATCCATTTTCAAATATTGTTCTGAATGACATACTCACACTATGAGCACAGGTAATTCCACACACATTATCAACAACTCGAGTCAAATCGTCAGGGAATAAAATGAGATATCAAGACATACATTAGATACAGCATTACGTTGAACACTGACAGTGGGGGGGGGGTGTACAACACACACACACACACACGGTACATACATGTAGAGTAAACGCAAACAGGAGACCGCATGCATAAGAGGAAAATTCAAAAAGCACATGCAAGATCACGCTGAGAGGGAAGCAGACTAGAGATGTGAACAATGCAGAGTGAGAGAGAGCAAGAGAAAGAAAGCCAGAAGGTAAAGCCTCCCACATGGCGAAGTTACATAAGAAAGACTGGAGGAAAATCGAAATCTAAGTTCAGGGAGAGTGAATTCATAATGCTGTTGTTGGATTCTGCTTACACAAGCAGCAAACCTAAACTTAATTTAAATGTGAGTTTCAATGGCAAAAAAAATGTTTCAAGTGCAGAATCAACCTGTCCGCACAATGTTTACAATATAAAACATAATAATTAGGACAGTATTTATTAAAAGCTGCAGTGTTGATCCCATTATCTACCCAGGCTATAATTATAGAGATATGCACTCATGTCTCAGTAGTGGGCAGGCTAGAAATGTTTATTCTTTAAGTGCTTTTGTGCTGAAATGTCGACGAGAAACTCATTTACATGGAGCTGGAAGACCAGATTTTCTTAGAATCTTTGGCATGTACATGTACGTGGAGAATAAATGCCTCATTTCACCTGCACGTCTCCATTAGTCTGTTCCTGGGAGGCACAATCAAGCTGAAGATGACAAATCGCTCTGTTCTAGCCCAGGATAGCACAAGGTCATCATTACAGTGCAAATCATCCGCCTCCTGCCTTGGGTACAAACATTTTGTGGCTGCTCTCCAAGGAGAAAACGATAAGAGAGAACCCAGTGCAAAAATGAATGAAGTTAATCTTTTGCATTTTGTCCAGCTAACACAGAAATGGAGGATTTGCACTAAGTGATCTCAGAGGACACCTAACTACAGCTCTTTAGGACTTTGTCACCATTCTTCAGCTACCGTCTTGTCTATTGTCAGAAGTATGGATTAATATAACAATAATTCATTTACTAACCGGCCAAAAACATATAAAAGCCCAACAGCACCATTTAAAGACATATTTGGGAAATATTTTTATTCATTTTCTTGCAGAGAGCTAGATGAGAATTGTGTGGTAAATATGAAACCACCACCAGCAGCCGGTTAGATCTGCATAAAGACTGGAAACAGGGGCAACAGCTAGCCAGCTAACATTTAGCCTTTAAGTAAGAAAGGGAATAAGGGTATTTCCCAAATAAACTATTCCTTTAAAAGCACAACACTTCCAAGACTTCACAAATGTTATCCTTGCTTTCCTTCACAAAATGTATATTAAAAGGCTCACTACGTCTTAGCACCACAGAGACCTCAGGAGTTTAATTTGTTCTAGTGTCCATTAAAGATGGACCACAAAACAAAACAAAACTCTAAAGTAATTTCCAATTTTTCTAAGACAGCTATGTCGTATAAACATTAAATGCCTTACAAGACAAAAGATAGAAACAGAAACACAAGACTAATTTCTACAACTACAAGAGGACGTGCATTGACAACATGGATACAAAGGGGTCCAACACAACTGAAAGAAAAGGTAGAGCGGAGCAGAAGGTGACCACCTCTGATAGGAGGCAGTTGGAGAATGGAGAAGGTAGAAGGAGTCAAAAGTCACAACAGAAAGAGGTCAGAGATCAGAGGTTTTTGTCAACCTACCATTAATTAGGCTGGCACTGCCAGGGGCATTAATGCCTGCAGCCCCATCCGTGGCTATAGTTGCGATGGGGTGGATAGGGGGATGGGAGCAGTCTAGCCAGTAAAAAATGAAGGCCGAACACAAATGAACGAAAAACACACACGCACGCGCCCGCACACAAACACACGCATGTGCACACACGAGACAATGAACAGAAATAACATGGTTATAGCACATTTGAGAGTTTCAGCATATGTATGTACACACTAAACTCTGAAGTTGGTTTAAAAATGTGTAATGTATCTATTTATGTTTATGTAATTATATGCAAGTTATGCAATTTATTAAATATTATGCCAATAAAACAAAAAAGTGTAACATTGGACAGACATGGAACATAAAATCTGAACATAACATATGTAGAAAAACTATCTAATAAAATGTGAAACCTAGAGCTACAAAAAATGTTTTAACAAATATTTGCTTCAATGTACTGAATGTACTGTATATAATCCTGCATGTGTAGTACACAACAGTGATGTATTACATTTATTGTCATTTTTGTCTTTGTTCATATATGGGAAGCTAATTTAAACCATGTTATTCATGTAATATTTTAGCATCACAAAATCAAAATGTGAGCAGAAAATCTGAAACAAATAAGATAAAAGGTGTCGCATAGCCAAACAAACTCTCCGCAAAGTAAAGAAAACTTAAAAGGGCCAATGTATTAGCAAGGGAAATACACATGTGCCAACCAGTTCAGTGATGGGGCTGATTAATTGTATTAGTGTATAAAGTATCCACATTTCCCCCCCCCCCCCTGTAGTTATAGTTATGTTTTTAAAAACCTGGAATATATCTTTTAAAGATGGGTTAATGTCTTTTGACAGCAGTCACATAAACTATGATTACAGGAAAAAGGAAATTCAATTAAAGGTTGATAATTGTTTTCCTGGGACCTTTAGGGTATCTGTGTCTAGAGTTCATTGTTTAAAGAAAACAATGATTTACAGTAGCTTGAATGTGTTTTATCTCAATTCTATACGTCATTAATTATCTCATTGATTAAACAATTGCTTTCTTTAATGACACAGCACCACATTGATTTTAGTGCATATTATTGACGCTAGATGAGCAGTGTTTTGTCAGCAAATCCATCTGAATAGCACTAAAGTCTCATCTACCAAACAACGGGTTGTATTTATGTAGCCCTAATGCAACTTTAAATATTAGTAGTATTCAGATACATGTATACAAGTATTGAGTGCATGATGTAAGATATCATTTTGTTTTAACTTGAAGGGCTTTTCAGTGAATGACAGTTCAAAGTGAATTTGGAAAGCCCAGATTGTGTGTTACACAGTGTGTTGTTGGTCCATCAGACAGCTGGGATTATTTTTCCTGGATTGATGAAACCAGGGAAAATAATTCATATACTGTTGAAGTAATTACAGGTCAAAAGTAGAACACGTGTTGTATTTCTTAGTGTTCAAATCTGAGGTAAAGTATTATTCACAGGGGAAGACATGTTTCACTTTTACCTTGTATAATGTAACAATTCTGAGACAGCACTGAAGCAAAATGCTCCAAAACATACAGTATGTTATCCGTGCTCATTACTCGGGAACCTCTTTATCAACCTACAGAGATGTCCGAAGAGTCACTGGTAACAGTGGCACGTTGTAAAAATAACATCTAACAAAAGCTTATTCTGCCTACTTCACTCTGTACTGCTGGTACATGTGCTGTACACCTGCAAGGCTGTCGCTCTCATGTCATTGTTCTGTAATAAAGAAATGAGATGAGTCTGACAGCCTTTGTTTACTCGTGGCATTCAATACGTCTTTGAAACAGGACTGCTGTTGAATGCTAGCTAGTTAGTTTGATGAGTGCAGTGCCTGTTATGTGGGGAGATGATTATGCATTGTGAAATGTGTCATCTGTCAACACTTAAAAAGATGCAGTGTTGTGAGGATGAGGCTTCTCTTTTTAAGTGAGGCATTAAAGTGGGGAAAGGGTGCTCGGCTACAGGAGAGTGGTGTAGAGTAACGGTGGTTTATTGGGAGTTATTAGAGGTTAAGGGTCAAAAGGATGAAGTACCACTCCCAGGGGTCAGAGAAAGGTGATACTCTACCTGTATTCTGGTGTCCGTCTTCCACTGCCCTTGCTTCGAGGCACATTTGGAAGGATAAGAGAGTAAGTACAATAATGCACCTGAACCCACAGAACCTGGATACTGCAGCTCACAAGTGAACCACACAATGCTAATTTCATACAGTAATTATACACAATCAGCAAAGAGGCTTACTGTCAGCTACTGTACGAGTACCTACAACAGGTTTATACAGTTCACATGAGTCGTACATTTGTGAGTTTATTGTTTATGAACCTTCTAAAAACAAGGACAGTTACAAAAACTGATATTATGCAATGATCGTACACAGTTAGACTTTCAGGACATAAGGTAATGAAATCACAGCCTTTTCAAGGGTACGTTGCTGAGCAACACTGACAAAAAAACAAAACATGACCTCAGTACTCCTGAAGAAACTGCAAGAACATCTTGCCTGTGTATCGAGGAAATTATTATTTAATGATATAATGATCTTACCTTTCTTTTCTTTCTTTTCTTTCTTCTCCTCTTCCTCTGTGCCGGCCCCCAGCAGGGTGAAGATGATTCCAGTCTGAGAGTTGACACCGACAGCAGTCACCACCATGCGCCCTGATCCCTCCATCACATGGGTTCCTGAATTTAAAAAGCGCAGCAGGGTGTTATAATAAGATGTTACTGCTAGATTAGAGTTGTATTTATTTTTTAAAGGGACATTCTTTGTATTCCTGCAATGAATGTGTGCAGATTTAATATTGAGAGAATCGACCTGTTTGGTTACCCAATCCAAAGAAATGTCAAAAGTTTCCCTATTTGAGCAATTATTCTTTTTATCCTTTCTGTACAGTATGAAAGTATTAATTGGATTACAGTGTGTTCTAATTTCAGAGTACAGATTATACTACTAAAACAGCTCGCTCCTATTGAAACAAACCCATCAGAGACTTCAAATGGTCAATCAAGAAAATGTAATTGTTTCTGTATATAAGTTATTGGTTGCTTTGGTTCTATATTGGTTATATATCACTATATCAAGTCATTATTACAGCCAAAGGACAGCACTTTATTCTAATACACTGTTTTATTTAGAATTAGAGAGAGAGCCAAAAGCAGTAAAAAAGTGTCCCTGTGCAGATGCATGCAGAGTGCACTTCACTTATGTGTATATGTATATGTATATGTACAGTACACACACACACACACACACACACACACTCAGAACACTATTAACCTTCGGAAGAGTAAGTCAATGTGGGTGAATATGAGGCTAATTAAAGAAGGCAGCAAAAAGGCACACAGCTAATTATCCGCAGATAAAAAATCCCTAAAATGTGAGATCAGATTAACCCACGTTTTTGTTATCAGTGATATTCTTTAAGAGTTCTGCAGCTGTGAAGTGTCTCTGCTGCAGCAAACCAATAAAGAGGGGGAGGCGATTACAATCCAGTCCAAGCTGTCACCAGGGTCTTCTGCATTTATATTTATATTATAATTAGGAACCTTTTGTCTTCTGTCCGAGGTAATGCCATGACTGTGACTTATATTACTTACATTTCACAAAATCTAGTTCCAATAAGTGAACATCAAAATATAAAGAAATTGAAACATTTGTCTGTCGTTGGCCGTCATTATTGAAGTAATTGTGAAAAGTCTTTCTTTTCTACACATTTAGCATTTCTACTTCTAATTTATTTGAAGGCAGTGGATGGAAATAAAAGATTGTGATATAAGATTAGTAGGTGTAACAAACCAACCCACTCTATCTTCTTATGTTAAGTTCTGGTGCACGATAAGAAATGTGAACCAGCCCACTGATTGAAAAATGCTAAAAATGTAATTGTGGGCTAGTTTCAAAGATTCATTAAATCCAAAATGCTTTCCATTCTGTAAATACAATAACACAAACGATGTAAGTAATGCATATTGATACATACACAAAGATATATTGTCAAATGTAGCAGTAAACCAGACAAAGACAGAGAAGGTGACCATGTAAGAGATGAAGAGTCTCAAAGTCGAGTCCCCTCCTCTGTTGTTGTCCCTTTGTCCTTTACACAACAACATTACATGCAGCAGACATGACTGTGACATGCAGTATGCACCCATCCATCTTGAATGAGAGCATCGTCTGGCAACATACCAGATAACAGCATGGGGTCCTTCTCTGCACACTTCTTGACGTGGTCGGACTCTCCGGTCAGTGATGACTCATCAATCTTCACGTCGTTGCCCTGGATCAACACTCCATCAGTGGGAAGCAGATCACCTGCAACAATAGAAACAGAAACAGTTGCTATCGGCAGTGGATTTATTTACATTTTCAGGAATTAGTTGATAATGCCTTAAGCAACAAACTAGTTTAAATAAATCCAAAGATTCATTATAACTAAGTTTGAGCTGATTTAAGGCAAGATACAATTGAGACCACTGTAACGTATTCTTGGTACAAGATGCCATAAAAAGAGGATAATTAAGTTCATAATATTAACATACTGTTGGTTAAATATATTTAATTGCTTAAGTTGGACTTCGTAACTTTAATCCCCCTCTGGAAATGAGGCGGAAGTCTATTTTCAGCCACTGAACCATGAAAAATAAATTTGCACAGAACAATGGACAAGCTAATCGAGGCAGTCCGTCAGCATGTGCAACCACACCGAAGTTATCAAAATGTTCTGGAAAGTTTGGTCAATTTAAGTTAACTCACTATTGTTTCAATTAAAGTCACAGCTGAAATCTAAAATGAGTTGATAGAAAAGTTTTGTAGTAGTAAGAAAGAGCAAAACTGGATAAATGTCAATATCTCAAATATAAATCGATAGTATAAATAGATACAAAATAATGTGTCATCTTTAAAGTGGCAATATACAAGTTTCTTGCTTTAACTTATCCTTATGAAGTAAATGTCAATTGCACAGTTGAATGGCTTTAGAATAATGACGCCAGCAGCGTGTAGATTGGTTCCCTATAAGCCTCACTTTCACTTTGTTATTCTGTCTGACATCTACCGGGAAAACGAAGGCATGATTTAAGGCAAAGAGCAATGAGAAACAAAATGCAGTGTGTTCTGTTCAGTTATTTTCAAATTAAAGAAGCTAGCAAATCCCTAAAGTCCCTAAAAGTATAATATAACGTCATCGTGCATTCTTTGGCAGGCGACCGACACAACCACTAAGCTAGTGGTTGTGTCGGTCGCCTGCCCACAGGCAAAGAGGAGAGGGAAAGACCCAGTGCTGTTGGCAGAAGAGCCGTGGACTGTTATTACTCTGAGCAGCATTGGGAATTAATGACAATATATTATATTTTAAATATATTTCTTGCTTTTTCCCTGAGGTTCTGAATAAGCCGCCAAATGTGTCGATAGTAGCCAACAATGTTACCACTTGGAAACGGTAGGGGGTTATGGATTAGGGAGGCATGTTTATCCATTTCAGGTGGGAAGAAATTCTTTGTAACGTAGGTCAACTTGTCACAGGAGTCACAGGACTCTATCCCGAAGTCTTGTTGAGCCGCACTGTGCAGCAGAATCAAAAAGGCCGCAGCCTTTTCTTAATATGTGCCCGTGTTTGCTTTGGGGCGATAATATGTGTAAACAGCACAGAAGGCGGAAGGTTGTGACGACAGATGCCTCTTGCAGCTCATGTTTAAAAATACTTACATTTTCCAACTTCTGTTTCAAAGCTCTGTGAACTATGAATTTGCACCAAGAAGACATTTAATCCATTTGTGTTTTCTCAACTTACTGTATGTCATAAACGGAGTAAACTCTAACACACACACACACACATACACACACACACACACACACACACACACACACACACACACACACGGACACACACACACACACACACAGTTTGACAATCTCCTCACACCTACCGTATTTGATCTGTGCAATATCCCCCACCACTATGTCCGACACGGGCAGCTGTATGACCTGGCTACCGCGGACCACCTGGAATTTCTGCTCCTGCTCGATGCGGCTCTGCAACCCACGGAACTGCTTCTCCTTTGACCAGTCGTTGAAGGCGGTCACCAGCACCACACACACCACAGACAACAGGATAGCTGCGCCCTCGATCCAGCCGGCATCCGCCTCGCCCTCGTCTTCTGCCCCACCTCCACCCGCACCGCAGACTAGTTTGGTAACGGTGACAAGAAGGTGAAAAGGAAAAGTCATAAAGATGTCATACTTTTGCTAGCACACTGTGTTTTCTTATAGACTGTAAGTATTTTGTCAACACTCACTCACACACTAGATATCAGCTCACAAGTTTTATACACAGGAATATACTGTATGCTCGTATATGGGTAGATTATGAACACACACATGGTTGCAATCAAAACTCACCCTGGGATGAGTGTGTGCAATTTCTCTTCCTATGCACAATGTTTGCAATATAAAAGGCAACTCTAAAAACAAAATAAAATAAATTCTGGCCTTCATAGAATTCCCTTCTTCTCGCCACTTCATTTATTTGCTCCACTTGAAATGAACGCCCCGCAGTCTACGGGCTGTGCACTGACAGACGGGTATTTATGGGATTGAAACAAGGCCTATTCCCAGTCCTCCTCGTGCTGCCCCATACTCTGGGAGCCATTGTTTCCTACACTCCTGGCTAGCTGACTTCAAAGGCCCCTGGTGGGGTGATTTGCTTTAGACTATAAAGCACTTGCAGCTCACAAGGGAACTAGTGCAGACCCCATATTACAGACATTACAAATGCACGGTCTCAATCAACCAAGAACTAGACTCAAAGAAGGTTTTTAGACTTACTGTTGCACTACAGATGGATTCCAATCAATATGTTCATTTAGTGGATTTACTGTGGCTACTCACAGAACATAGCCTCTTTGATCTGTAAGACCACCAGTAGCAATGCACACATATGTACTCATGCATTTATGTAGGTTGTATCACAAAGAGAGACACAATTTAGACATTTAATAATTCTATTATTATCTAATATTTTTCTTATCTAATATAATGTACTAAATATTGTTCATTGTATTTATTGAATTGTTATTATTTAGTTTTTTCTTCAGTTTTTCACGATTTTTCAGGGAGAATTAGTTCCTGATTTTGACCAGATGATTTAAGATTATGCAACATTATATTCAGCCTGACATTAGGGTGATAAGTGGAGCCTCTTATGGAATAAAAAAAAATAAAAAATAAAAAATGACCATCCATCTATTTTACTTAAAGAACCAAATACAGGTAAATTAGCGCAGAATATATTTTAAAAGTTTTAAATTAATTTAACTGTCCAGCTGTCTAAACTCACTGCAGCTTACTGACAGAAGAACAGTGAGTGTGGTAGCTGTCCATGGTTCTGATTGTACAGCTCTTTAGACATGTAGATGTGTGCACAGACTGTGTTCTTCACACAAAACCATGCAGCACAATTGTAGCTGTCCATGGTGCTGAAGTGACAATATTGTACAACAACCAGGCCAAAAGCACAACATTAAATAACTAATGCAGCTGATGGTGAAACATTTACGACTGGGTGAGATGTAAATGAATAAATAAATGTCTATAAGCTTCAAAGGCGCAACCATGTTGGTTTCTATGTCTACTTACGGTATTTTCTTTTTCAGGGATTTGTTTATTTGCATCTTGCGTGTTTGATACAGACGCAATTAAGAGCTTGCTGATTCAACTGCAGCCAGGCTGTTTCATATGTAAATGAGAATAAAGTCATCCCACCACCTTCTATTTCTGGACCGTTGAGATTTTTTTTGACCTATGAATAAACAGATCCATAAATCAGTAGTGAGAGATGTGTGTGATATTTTATTTGTCCCATATATCAGCATAGACATTTCAGTACATAACTGTTTTATGGGCTCCAATTATATGGGTTTCTGATTAATCAGCCCAGGAGCTTAATGTTTAGGGGCGGGAGTCACTTCCTACCCTCCCTACTTCCGGCGTCCTTGCTCGGACCGTGCCCATCTTCAAACTCAGCATTCATTTTGATCCCACTACACACCTGTAATGTAATTTCGGGACTGTATCTTGCACGGTTTGCGACGCTATCTCGGTCACAAAATCTGTCCACAGATAAACACTTTGAGATGTATCATCCCTGAGACAGTGCGGTCAGTCGTGAAAATATTATTATATATTTGTGTGAAAAAGAAGCTAGTTGTGCTCTTGTTAAAGTGCCACTCTAAAAACTCTGCATGTTAAAACATCCTTAAAGACCTTTGGCCTCATGTCCATCTCTCCTCTGTGACACATACCCATTTGCTGCTTTTCTGAAATAGGCGACTCAAAGTGCATTCGTATCTTTCAGAGTTGCCCGGCTATTCACATCTATTCATATCCGCGGGACTTTATGTTCTAATTAGAGTCATATATATTCATGTCATTCAAAAATGAGAAGAGACTTAAATATTGGCACCTTTTTTGCCTCAAGTTAAAGAGAAGCTTGATTATGTATCTGCAGATGGACGCAGCTATTAGCATAATGATTCCTCTGGCCATTCTCTGCTTTATTTGGAGAGCTCACTCATAAAGCAATGCTGCTCAAAAGATACAAATAAAAGAAGCAAAGTATGATCAAATTCCAATTAACCAATCATTTTACGACCTGAGTATTTGGCTGACTGAGTAAATGCTTAATTTAACCCCCTCTTAATCTTAACCAACCAACTAAAACATTTATTAACTCAGAAATTCTTTGATTAACTGCCCATGCAAGTAAGACGATGGTTACCTTTTTGTCTTTCTACCTTCATAAGACTTTTTAAACCCCTTAAAATGATGACTGGTCCCTTTGGCCGGGTAACTGAATTCCATTACTGTGATAATGCTGGGAGCAATGACTGATGTTGCTGACTCGGCACCTCGTTATGGTCTACGTCTTCATTTCCTGTTTCACGGCTCACAGGGCTGATGTATGGGCACTTGGAGCTCAAGGTTATTTCTCTACTCAACACATTATTAACCTTCCCGGTACCTTTCACACGCACATTTAACACGTTCATAATGTGCACGCACGCACGCACACACACACACACATACACACATATTCGCTTGATCTCTTGAGGCGGGTCACAAACAAAGTGCGACCTGCCTCACCAATTAAAAAGTGTGTGCCTACATGTAGGTGTAAGTGTGTCTGCGAGTGCCTGTAATGTTAGAGGAAGTGCTGTCAGTTGGCCAACATACTGTAGTGTATGTGTGTGTACTGTAGTGTATGTGTGTGTACTGTAGTGTATGTGTGTGTGTTTGTGCTTATGTGTGTCCGTCTAAAGACCTCGACACACATGACGTGTCACTAAACTCACACTCTCCGCTGCTCTCTCCGGGAGGGTGGTAGAAGGATAGTCCCAGCGAGATCAGAGCAGCGATCTCCAGGATGATGAGAGTGACGTCCTGCAGGGCCTCCCATACCAGCTGCAGGAAGGTTTTTGGCTTCTTTGGAGGTATCAGGTTTCTACCATATATTTCTTTTCTCTTGTCCAGATCAGTTTGGTCACCTGTGAGACCTGAGAGGGGAAGAGGAGAGAGGGAGGAAGAGTTAGAGATTTGTTGATCAATTGTCATCAATGTGTCGGTTGCAGTGAGTTTTACATTGTATATATTAAGGGTTAACATTAGAGCAACAAACAACAATCTGCTTTATTCCTACATTTGATCCAAAAAAACTATTTTTATCCTCACACAAAAAATATTTAAGTGCACAGCTAGAAGCTGCAGATGATCTCCAGCCAGCTTTTTAATCAATTATTTTCTTTCTTATTTTCCTTTTGTCTTTCATCTTCTCTCTCTTTCACTCTCACACCACACACACAAACCATCTAATTACCAGTTTGAGTCATGGTGGGCCTCGACTTTGCGTTCCTTATATAATTCTGCTCAAGAGACAAGGGCCTTGTGCTTTGACCTCATCCACCTCCTCATACATCATGAACTTCAGGTACATAAATATCTTTGGCTCTTTTATCTGAAGAACTTCATACTGGCTCGAGGGACAATTTACATTTAGAATGCTGTCCGGAAAACTATTCTCATGCAGTAGCTGAAGTCATATGGCGAAAGGGTCTTTTATATCAGATGTAGTGCTTTGGCAAGAGCAACTTTGTAATCCAATTAGCATTAGCACAAATTAAATAAAGATAATTATGTGCAATTATTCTTTTATATTTTTTTTTCTATAAAGGATGCATTATGTACGTTTTCAAGGTGGATGATTTAAAATCATAGAACAATATGTTCTGTGCCTGTGTTGCATTATATACAACATTGTGTTAAACGTGGTATACTTTGCCTAGACTACAGCTGACTTTGTTTCTGATTGACTGATTCAACATTCAGTCTTGTTTTTTGAGATCAACAGTCCAAAACCCCGATTATCAATACTCTCTGTAATGTTCTACCAACCGCATTGTGTAAGATTGTAATGTGCACAATGTACACTCACAGAACATTATGCACTGTGCAAAAAATGGTGTTTTTTGATGTATCCATTAAAAAAAAAAAAAGGGGATAAAAATGAAATTTGAAACAAGTTTGTTCTTTTATATTTTTTATCTGCATTCCAATGTTACGTAATGCTCCTTAGCATGTTGCATAACTCGCACAAACTATTGTAGTTTATATCAATAAATGTTTGTATATTAAATCTCAATTATTAAAGCTACATTACGAATCTGCATCACTGGTGTGTAAGAAACTACTCTGAACTGTAAACTATATCTAGATTAAATCTTCGCAAAACTATGGAGTTAGCATCGAGTGTACTAACGGCAATGCAAATGTCTGCTCTGTATCTTCCAAAAAATATTTCTATCAAGCTACATTATTGGTTTCTATCTGGCTGCTTTCAGTGCATCTGGTTGCTGAGCGCACACACAGTGTGTATTCACCGTCTCCCTGTCTCTGTGTCCCTCTCCCTCACAACCACAGACATTACCACAGCATTATGTCATGCATGGTGCGTCACTGGGTCTCCCAGGAGTGGCCCTGGATTGCAACTGATAACATCACCGCTGAATGACACCGTTTCACATGTGAATGCAAATGACTGTGAGACGACTTATTAACATCTGCGGAGAATAACTGATGATCCATCCGCATCTGATGTCGGAGAAGGAGGAACAAAGAAAACGACTCGTGCTGTGAGTTTGAAAAGCAAGTGTTTAGATACTGCAAAGAAATGAGAGAAAATAGAGAAAAAATTATTATCTTCCCTTGCTTGAAAATGAGAGCTAGAGCAACATAGAGGGAGAAGGAGAGGACAGAAAGAGGGCAGGTTGAAAGGAGAACAATTCCCAGCTTCTACGTAGGAGAATGCCCTGGTTACAAATAGATCAGTCTATAAATAGCCTCATTATCCATTCTCTTTTAATTGTCTCTGTGAGAGGACCTAGCATGCTCTCCCATTGATCTCCAGAGCACCCTGCCTCAAATCACACAAAAACATGTGTGGGTGTGTGTGTGTGTGTGTGTGTGTGTGTGTGTGTGTGTGTGTGTGTGTGTGTGTGTGTGTATGTGTGTGTGTGTGAGTCGTGACTGCCTGCACGTGCTTTGTGTGTGTGTGTGTAATAAGGCTTGCTAAGCATGCCGGCAGTTGCTTGCACTATCACACGGGAAAACTAAGAGCTCATATGATCGGGCTTTAGCCAGTTCCAGTTGGTTAGACACACACACACACTAAAATGCACACGCAGATGCACATATTTATACATATCCATATTGTGTAGAGCCTTTTTGCTAGGTCAGGTGCACATCAAAGTTCACATTCACTCATATTTCTTCCCAGTACTGCATCCACAGAATTTGAAAAAACAACAAATACATATGCTTATCATCCTAACCCACATTTCTAGCATCCATCCAGTGGCTGGGAGCTAGTTATAGCATGCAAATGCACCATTCTGCATAAGGTCAGCAATAATTTCACATTAAAATACAACGTGGTGAATACTCTTTGCTTTTTCTGATGGTGCATCAGTTCAGCATGGCATCTAACCTTGTTAAATGTTTCAACTCCTTAAACGCCCTTGAGATGTGAACTATGCTGTAATCAATCTCCCTAATCATTAAATACTCATTGCTTCCTGGAAAATCCTCTGCTATATTATCATTCCTTCCTGGATAGCTGATTGCAACGCTGCTTAAGATTCATTTGCCAGATTATGAAATATTGTAGGCTAAATACTGTCAGCCCACCTAACTGCTCTGGCAGTGGATTTTGAGGAGGCAGTGAGAGGGCAGAGAAACTGTGGCGATACAACAATGAGTCACAACAATCTCACAGAGGATTAAGGGTGATTGCAAAGGAGTCTTTGTGCTAGAGTCCATCACTAAGTGATGAAGCCTGAAGAGACTATATACCAAATGTACACGAACAATAGATGGGAATAAGGGATAATGGACTCCTGGTACTGTGTAATGGGTCACTTTTCCTATGAAAGCTCATTTAATTTTTTTCTAATCAAGGTTCAAACTGTAAAAGCACTTTGGAAAATACATTTGAGTCCACCTACAGTATGAAAGATGAGATGAGAGATGATGCACTATTAGCGTTAGATTGACGTCCTTTTTAGATAAGTCAGTTTATGGACTTAAAACAAACAGTGGGCATGCTAGTGACCAAGTAAAAGCCATTTACTGTACCAGAAATGCATTCTGCGTTTTAATCTTGTTTATGAATTTGGTTGCAAGCCATCAAATCACTCAGTTTCAGTCACTTTGCACAGAAAACTAGCTAATTAAGCATGCCTGCTTAATAATAAAACATATGTGGCCATACTTGAGTGTGAGCATTAGATGGATACAGTTAGAACAGCCCATTAGAAAATATATGATTATGGTATTAATTATGACTGCAGTACGGGCTTCTTTTGCCATCTGGGTACAGGGCAAAGAAAAGCTGCCCATGCTTCCATGACTCTGTAATGAGCCTCTCTACTCTAAGATCAATTTAGAAACCTGACCATGAAGTTTGGCAGAGGCACAACACTAATGTAATGATAAGGGCTTCAACGCAGGACTCTTTTCTCCATCGATTAATCTCTCTATTACGTTTCTGCTTATATTTGCAAAGATTTATGAGAGTAGTGATGTGAAAAGTCCTTGATGTGAAAAGATAATTATTTTTGAAACACTCAATAAAAATTACAAGTAGCAAAAAGAAGATTACAGAAATATTATTATTTACGACTAAAGATTTACAGACTCGCTGACGATAAAATCTTGAATTTCTCTCCTCCTCTTCTTCACTGCTCTTACTCTATAATGTATGGCTGCTAATGCGCTGATCCATCACACAGCAAGATTCTGCCTTGATAAATGATACCTACCTAACATCCTGTTTCCAAATAGACAAGACAAGAAAAAATATATATATAACTTTTTCAGTCAGAGGGAACATGATGGCATATTTTAACAGTTGGCCCTTTTTTGTTCATGGCTAAAAATAGATCTCCATGGAAACACTATGCATCCCACTCATTGAGTGGAAATACCCGCGACTCTGAACCTTGGAGAATGTGTGAATATGTAAGTGTGTGTGTGTCTGTGTGTGTGTGTGTGTGTGTGTGTGTGTTCAAGAACATGCTTGTGCATGTCTATATGTGTGCACAGATATGTACTGTATGTTACAACAAAGAAAAAACTGTAAAGAATTAAATGGTGTGATGACCTCCAAATGTCCTTGTAAAATAGGCACGACACAGCGGAGCAGCAAACATATAACATTCATATTTTACAAAAATCTAAATCTTCACATAATGGGGTGAACAACGTTTTAACGAGTCTGACTGGGACCGGGCAGTATCTGCCCCCCACCCCGTTTGATTGTACGTCTTCCTGCCTGTCTGTCTGAACTCCCCCCCCCCCCCCCCCCTCACAATACTGTGTGCCACAATGTCCAAAACAAGTCACCATGGCAACAGGGTTCTACGATGATGATGATGATCATCATCATAACGACGCAAAATATTGATGCTTTTTTCTGCAGCGAATCAGACAGACAGACAGACAGACAGAGAGAGAGAGAGAGAGAGAGAGAGAGAGAGAGAGAGAGAGAGAGAGAGAGAGAGAGAGAGAGACAGATAGACAGAGAGACAGACAGAGAGGGAGAGACAGACAGAGAGAGACAGGTAGAGAGACAGAGAGAGAGAGACAGAGAGAGAGAGAGAGAGAGAGAGAGAGAGAGAGAGAGAGAGAGAGAGAGAGAGAGACAGACAGACAGACAGAGAGGACAGACAGAGAGGGAGAGACAGACAGAGAGACAGAGAGAGAGAGAGAGAGAGAGAGAGACAGGTAGAGAGACAGAGAGAGAGAGAGAGAGAGACAGAGAGACAGAGAGAAAGAGAGAGAGAGAGAGAGAGAGAGAGAGAGAGAGAGAGAGAGAGAGAGAGTAGGCTGGATGTAGAGTAACTATGAATAATAACCCATCAGTGGCTAAAAGGTAGATAATTATCCTGCTCTTATTAGAAGATGGAGTGATAGAAAAATGTGTCACAGTGTCCTTGAGAATGACCTCCATAATAAAGACACCATTTAATGCCATAAAGAGAGAGATTTGTTGCTGTGCGTACAAAGGCAGAATATAGTAGAAATAGATTCTTAAGGATTAAAAGAATAATGCAATGTTAAGTAAGTAAATAACACAGAAAGGAAAAGAAAGTGGGATGACGAGCAGTGTGAAACGATTCAGTAACAGGAAGGTGCACACAAAGAAAAAAAAAAGACCTTTGTATGTTTTTTGGGTCAAGGCGGTGGGCTTGTGTCTGTCATGTAGAACAAGGTGGAAGATATTACAGCTCTATTTACATTATTATTGTGGTGTTAGTTCAGGGGAGGAAAGAACTGTATGTATGACTAATACGCTTGGGCGGTATCACGGTATTACCAGGGTATCTTGAAATCCCAAAGGTATCATTTTTAATGCCATCAAAAACACAGACGCTCCTATTTCTGCAAAACTGATACGGAGATGTTGTATCGGGGTTTCCGCCAGAGTATTGCGTAAGTGTAAGTTGACTCCCTATTTTTAACATGTTTTTCAAGAGTCTGTGAGAAGTTATCAGGGGGGCTGGAGTCAGGGGTATCAAGGTCCGACCCATACAGCCGCCTGAGACAATCACGAGCCCAGCATGGCCAGAGCCTGTTAGCCACCCAGATGCTACGTTAGCACCACGGTAGCTGTTTGGCTAGAAAGACACAGCACCTCTCGATAAATACATTTATGTGACACATGTTCTATAACACAGACTCGTGACACGAGTGTGCGGATGATAGATGGAGCCTGTGCATGACGGTGAGCACTAACGTTATAACTATATGTGTGTGTAACAGTTTAGGCCATCTGTTGGTGAATACATGCTACAACTCCACAAGACCCAAGCCCAGATCCAAATGACTTTCCACCTACTGATTAAAGTGAAGGGGGTTAACTTTGGCCCAGGCTCACTTCAGGTGGACCAGCTATTCTTGGCACTCCGTGTAAGTAAGAAATACCAGAAACCAGCGTTAAAATCCTTGTAAGCTTAAAAATATGTATACAGTGTTGTAAAATGGTTCATGGTTACCGAAAATGTTAAATGAATATTTAATCAAAATTCAGGTGATACATGTTTCACAGAATACCCACACACACACACACACACACAATACTTTTAATGTCTGAAGAAAATCCAAGCCACTGCATTAGAGATTAGGCTGAAGACACATTTCCTCTAATCGGCCTCTTCTGCTTGAGACAATAGTGGGGAATATAACTAAATTGAACAAATGATTCCTGTGAAGGGGGCCACACCCAGCAGCACAGCAAGTCCAATTACTGTTAAATGAAGACGTAATTAAAGAAAGCAAGTCTTGTGTCTCACGTAAACACGGTCGGCAATCAGCGGAGACTCAAGGAAGCGACTGGTCCTGACCAAGAAATAGCTTTTTTTTTCCTTTTTTTTTTGAAGGATCAAATGCCAACACAGTTTTCAACAGTCTCCCAACAACCCAAATTAAATGTATGTTGCAATGCTGAAAATAAAATATGCAAGTGTGTTGCATATCCCAAGTCTGTGTGTATTTGTGTGAGTCTGTGGGGGCAGCTGTGCAAGTGGGTGAGTTTTGCTGTCACGCACTGTGCTCTATGAGTCTGACTCATGCGAGAGATGGCAGAGTGGAGTGAGAGAACACAGCTCACAGCTCTCTTCTCACACACACACACAGACACACACACTCACACTCACACACACACACACACACTCACACACACTCACACGGTAAATGATTATTACTTAGTATTGCTTATATGTGCATACATGTTGCGGGGGAGTCTTACACGGAGACAGCTGGATGAATATGGTTGTATAAATCTTCAGGTCTAAAAGACTGAATAATGCATCCCACATTAATTTTATAAGCTATTATGTTCTGACCCGAAGTGCACATGCTTTTTTGTTTCTATGACGATAATTCTTGCACTTTTATAATGTTTTTATTATGTAATGTTATGCGAGAAAAACAAACAGCAAAAAAGCCAAAGACGTGCTGCTCATATCACAGAATTTGAATACCAAAAGGTATAATTTACACCTCTTGGAAATCTTTTTTTGAAGCCTGGCAAGTAGCACATCAAGAGCAGCACGGAGGGAAAAAACAGAAACAAGCTGACAGTGAGTAATGAAGGCTTCAGTACATACAGTCCTTATCAAAATTCCAGAAATGTATTGATTTTGATTGATGAAATGACATCTCTTGGATGCATGGGTGACATCCAGTTCCTATTAACGATCAATGGGTCTGTGCGGTTCTGGGTGCAAGTGACCAACTTTTGTTTTAAATCATGCGTATTTGCATGAGGGCTGCACCATTAATCATATTAAGATCATGCCTCTCTGCAATTCTTATGTGACAACAATTCTGCCATGTTTGCATTGGTCGGGAGATTCATTGCATGAAACAGAGTCCTCCCAATTTCTCCTTAAGCTTGGTTACTCCACATGACAATCTGTTGGGGGGGCAGGACATCGATGTAAATTCATCTAATGTCTCAGACAAAGAGAAATAAAATGTGGTGAACCCATAAACTTTCTAAAGAAGAACAAAACAGTGTCAGGATTGAGCTAACCCTGTGCTTGTACTGTAAGAATAAAGTTGTGCAGTCTGCTGTGTGGGACTGAAGTCATAGACATTGATGAGCGTTAAACTACAGTACAAATGTGCTGATTCAACCTACTGCAAGTGATCAAAGTGAAAAACAATGGAACAAATATGAGTCGCTTACTGAATTTATTAGTCATTTATTGTATCTGTTCCACCATCTGAGCCTCAAACACTACAATGTTAGCTGGCCCGACTGCCCTAGATGTGGACACAACAGTAATGAGACATCAGTTTACAGCCTGTATGTGTGTGTGTGTGTGTGTGTGTGTGTGTGTGCGTGTGCGTGTGCGTGTGCGTGTGCGTGTGTGTGTGTGCGTGTGTGTGGCAAAGAAAGAGATAGTGAGTGTGTTTTAGACACAACTGCTTGGTGATAAGAAGGGCAAAGTGTAACAAGTTCAGTAATTCCATCCTGCATTTCCAGACTATTTAACCATTAATTCAATCAATCGATCAATCTACCCCTACAATCCCCCATTCTTCCTTCTTCCTTCCAACCGCCCATCATCACTCATATCTTTCATTCCTCTAAGTTCTAATAAGACAAAAACAATTGATGGAATTGTATTTATTTCCGTGTGCCACAACTGCATTTCCTCTCAAGGGAAAATCAAAGGCTTTTCTTATCTATTGATGAAATGTCATTGGTATTGAATTCTTATTTATTATATAGGCACTGTGATGAACAATAAAGAGCTGTTGCTATCCAGTAGCTATGACAACAAGCCCCTCCTCTTTTCACCTGCCTGTCTCTCCTTTCTCTTTTACACACGCCTGCATAGATGTAGGAAGCACACGTGTTCCCTACCCCTCTCATGTGTGACTGTGAGTATATATATATTTTATAGGGACTCTTTTGGAAAATTTTGAGAACTTCAATACTACTTGAGATCCATTTACTGAATCTGAATCACCAGTTTAATTCATTTAAAATAATTCCCCATGAACTAGGTGGACAGTAATGGTTTTCTATCAAATTGCAAAGGAAAGATTAAGATTTGAATAATGATATTTCAAATAACTCTAACACAGTCATTTTCGCTCCGTGGCTTTAGCCAACCATACCACAATTTGGAGCTGTTGTATTGTCCCCTCAGACCCACACACTTACACAAACCACACACACACAGAAATCAGCAACCCTTTCCCCCCCTGGGAGTGAAAAGGGAGGCCATTCAGGGCCAAGAGGCTGAAAGGGAGAGTGACTGTGGTCTATCTGCTGTCTCCCATCTGGGTGTCAGTCTCTGGTTTCGCCCAGGGGCTCAGATAAGCTCCGGACACAATAGGGAAGCTATTAAAATTCAAACTACCAGAGAGAGTCATGAAATAGTCATGACAGGTAAGGGAAATCTACACTCATATGTGCCCCTTATTGTTTGTCTGCCTGGAACTGCAGGGAAAATACAATGTGTGGGGTCCAGCAAGAGAGGTGCTGATGATTGTGTAGTGATAATCTTAATGTAATGAAATAAATACTACTATACTAATCATTTCAATATAATACACAGTTGTACGTCACTATCGGAGATATTTTAATGGATTAAAGCATAAAAAAATATATTTGAATAATTCAACACACTCTTGCAATAGGAGTTTACAAACACCAACACTGAAGGGAATTTACAGAGGAGAGTTGGAGTATTGATCTCTGCTGGCGCTCTGCAGTAGCACTGATTGAACTGTAACGTGACTGAGCCCATGAAACCCCATCCAAAAAGTTCCATCTGCTGCACAAATGGATGCAGCTCCTTTAATATTCCTGAGATGAAGCAGATGTACTTATACGGTATTCAACACAATTGATTTTTCCACATGCCACTAATGTAAGGCTAGAATTGGCAGAGTAATATGGAAAATACTACTACTAGTAGTAAACGGTAAGATTTTTAATGCATTTTTGCTTCAAATTAAGTATTTTTACATTATTTTATCAATTATTTTGCTCAAGTAAAGGATCTTAGTACCTCTTCCACTAATGAAGGTTTGATCAAAGGTTATGTAAACAATTCCCCAAATGAAGATTATTTCAAATCCAAAGCTGCTGTACTGTATGTATTCACGGGATACTATTGCAATAGCTGACTAAGACTGTCACAAGAGAAGGGTAGATTCGTGAACTGTAGAAGCTGAAATGATGTGTTTGATCAGGCAGTGTCTGATTTTGGTGTTTTGATCCTGTTCCCCTGGGTAAGTGTGACTATCTCTGTAGCAGTATCCATATCCCCCTGGTCAAAACTAAAGAGGCTTAGTTTATCCTTCATTTATGCCCATGAGCAAGGCATTGCATTTTTAAAAAGATTCAGAAAAGGTCAAATTCGGAAAGCAGTGTATTATCCATGTTCCTGTTTTCTGCTGCTGCTTGGATGTTGTGGATTATTTTCTACATGATGTATAAACTCACTATACAAGTTGAGAGATAGCTGCTCTGTGCCCTTGAGCAAGGCAGGGCTGGATCTGGTCCAAGACTGTATCTGTTTATGTGCCCTTGAGAGGGAAATGCTGTCCATCTGTGTTGGCAGCCGTGGTATCACCCTTGTTCTGCCCCACAGCCGGAGAAGAGAGCAGAGAGGTCAACTCAGGAAAAGAGCTGACAGGAGAGAAACAAGCCGGTTATAGCCCGGGACTCTGCATATTCAGCTAAAAGCATCACCACGCCTGTCAACTAGCTATCCATACTCTTGGCTTCCGGCAGCCAGTTCACATTCAGGACATTTCAGAGCACAATAGCTGAATGTAGATATTTGACAGTGACCTGGGACAAAGAAGCATTTGGAGATGTCAGTTGTTTAGCACTGTATTTTTGGGTAATTCGCTTATCAAAGGAAAGACTTTCCAGGAAGGCGGGACTTAAAGTAATGAGTTGGTCCGGTGGCCTGATGGTAGAATGAAGTCACAGGTTAAAAAGCCACCTGCCCTATTTCTCACGATCCCTGGAGCAAGACCCCCCCCCCCCCCAGCTGTGGGTCTCTTAAAGATTTGTACAATTAATGGTTCAAATCTTATCTTCCTGGAGGTAGATGCTTCTTTTACATTGGTTTCCAAAGCAAAGTTGACAGATCACATATGTTATTCAGCACTGGATTGTCTTTGACAGTCAGTTACAAATCTGGAATCTGCCACGACAATCTATTTTTTACATGTTCAGTCATGCCTACTGAGTTCCAATCTGTACACTAGTAGTATACACTCTCACAAGGCAGACATACTGTATACTGTTGTGAGTCAGCACCAGGCTCCGTGGGTGCAGGCCAATAGAGTCTGGTTTTTGGCATCTGTCCTCTTAATTCAGTCAGGCATCTCTTGGGACAGCTGACTTCACTGCCGGCCACGTCCAGCAAATTATTGCTGCTTGCTTTGTTTGGACCAATGTTTTCGAAAGCAAGATAGAAACATAAATGAATGCACTTAATGTGCTGCACAAAATATTAGCGACATCTTGCTGATACGACGGCACTGTAAACAGTTCGAACACATAAAAATCCTTTAGCTCATCTGATTCTCCTTCTTTTGTAACTGGTATATTTGTCATAAGTGAAATCAATGTGCTATACTGGCTTTTTTGCTGTTTGCACCACTATTGACGAAAAGAGGTGCAGTTTTCAGATAATTTGTACAATCAAGACACATTTTTCAAACACAAATTAGGCTTGCTTTAGACTAGGAGTGTATTTCAGGGGACATCTAATGGATATACATTTTGTTTTAGTCTAAGACCTTGTTAAATCCCTGTCTGGGAAACCAGCCCAGAGTGTATTTCTCCAGAGACAGAGACCATTTCTCCAGAGACAGTAATCAAACCCTGATATTAAAGCATTTGAGAAGTGAATGCACTTCACAACACATCCCAGCGGAAATGTTCATTATTAATGTTTACCTACACCTGCTCATCTTTTTGTATTATGCTGAATTTAAAACTTGGCACAGCTTTGCAGCGAGGGATATTTTGCATACAAAGGCTTTATCGGTTGTCGCTAACAGCTTTATTAATGGCTAATACATTTTTAAATTAATGCTTAATAGATGGACATTTTATGAACAAAATATCTGTTTGGGTTGTCAGGATGGAGAAGCTTTCATGGCTTATATCAATATATCAAATCTGCAGTTATAATTGTTAGCAAGCCTTTGATGAAGGGTGGAGGGCGTTTACAGAAAGCTACCAAGCTTTCAGGTTCAAAAGTTAGTCCAGTACATCATTCTCAAAAAGGTTATTTATTTAAAGTCTGAGGGATTAGTCAGTGATGACTAAATAAAGTCGAAATCTGTATTGTTTTTTAAACCAACATTGTTATATAGTAGTATTGTTATACCCATCTCTAATGTCGACTATAAGGAACCCCCACTTTTGGATGTTATCCGCCGATAGGATAGAAGTTATCAGTATATCAATCTCATAGATATGGGTTAGAAGGGCCTGGTACACTTACTAATTCACTTCAGAAGGCCGTCGTCTTTTATTCAAATGGTTGATCACAGATACGATTACAAGATGGCGTCGACCTCTAGTGGCCGTAGTAATTATGACGGCAAAGAAGGAAGTCAGGTGCCGTAGTATAAAGAGCGGAAAAGTTTGCGTAGGGAGGAGGTTGGTTTACTCACTTTAAGCTACGTAATAAACTTAGTGACGTAACAGACGTTCTAATTTAAACCCAAACCACCTTTTCTTAAACCTAGCTAAGAAATTTTTTGTTGCGGAAAACAAAACAAAAAGTTTTCACCACTAGAACATTCACCACGTGTTTAAAACTGCTACTGTTGCGTAATTTCACTTTTGCAACTTGTTTGTAAGTGCAGTTTGCCAATTTTGCAGCATCTGAACCAGGGCTGTTGGAATTAATTTCGGGAGTTGAATATATATCGAATAGTACACAAATTGATACTAATCGAATGCTTAAATGACGAATGTGTATTTTCTTTCAAAATCATAAATGTGTTTTCTATAATAGTAGTGTTGCAGCAGCCGCTCCACGAGTGGTCCGAACTAATCTGAACCATTATAACGACCCTTCAATGGACACACCGAGATGCTTTGTCATCTTGTTACAGATTTCCGATTTAAAGATCAAGTTAAAATCAACTTGTGGCAGAGGCTATACACCACCCAGAGATGCTTATTTCCCATTTGTGTGTACATCCTGGCAACAAATAAAAAAAAAATTGTATTTGATTAGTGCTTATTACTGATCTAGAAGAACATTTATTACAACATTTATTAACCATTATAAAATAAACGGCTTTTTTAAAGACGTACCAAAGACATGTATTAGCTGAACCACTCCTTAAGACTTTTGCACATTAATTTCTCCAGTAAATCTTCTTAATATTGCATTTAGAGTGCTATTGCAGAGTGATTAACCACTGTACCACAATACTCCTCTAGCGCTGCCTCAAGGTCACTGCTACTACACTGCAGCAGAACACCTGTGTGAGTAATGGTTAGTGTGTGTGTGTGTGTGTGTGTGTGTGTGTGTGTGTGTGTGTGTGTGTGTGAGTGTGTGTGTGTGTGTGGGTGGGTGAGTGCGCACAATGTGGTTTTGCTCCCTCGCAAAGCAAAATAGCTGTATATCATTTATAATATGTCCTCTGAGAGCCCGCTCTCTCTCATCTTCACTGCCTCCAATTTCATTCTCTCTCTTTTTCTACCTCTTCCATCCCTTTTACAGAGTCATTAGGGGAGGGGAGGGGAGGGGAGCTCAGAGAGGAGAGAAGCAGAGGAAGAGGAGTAGGAGGAGAAGGAGTTGCAGAACAGGAGAAATTGTCCTTATTAAAGAGGCTCCATGTGAGAGATCCCTTGTGGGACGCAGATTAAATAGACTGCGTCAGAGGGGAACACGCTCGTGGTGCTGCGACTGGAGGACGTGATAAGGATGATGATCAGGGAGGGAGGGTTGGACGGAATGAGGAAAAGAAAGGGAGCAAGGAGGAGAGGTGGGATGATGGACTAACAGACAAGAAAAATAAAGAGGAGGAGAAGAAACAACCAACAACCCGTTCTCATTCCAAACTCGTCACATAGGGCCGCTTGCTCAGGACCGCATGGCGTCACTTTTAAACGCACTGGGCAGCCCTACGCGTCAAACTATGACGCTCCACTGAGGTCGCAGTAAACACGTGGTTAACGTTGTGAAATTAAACAAACGACTTGGTAATGTTTAGGCAAACATTTAGTAAAAGGTTGTGGTTTAGGTTAAATTAACAAACAGCGGTATCCTGAGTCTTGTGTTTGTTTGAACCATCCATCCAACACAACCTCCTCTCTACGCGGCCTTTTCACTCTTTATACTATATTCCATGACTTCCGGAGCACTTGCACTGAGCGCCTAATATTACCACGGTAGGATTGGAGATACTTGAAAGCCCAGTGCGTCATAGAGTTGGTATCTGACGGTGAGGGCTGCGACAAAACTTTGGTATTTGTCGCCCTGGCAATGAGGCCGGGCTGGAACAACCTGAGATAAGAGGAGGAGAATGTGCAGGAAAGTAGCAGCACACAGACTAAAATGTGGACTTTATTTCAAGGGAGGGATATAAAAAGATTAGAAGGAAAACAGGGAGGAGGTGGGTGTGAATGAAGGAAAAGGAGAAAAAAAGGAGATGAAAGTGGGAGAACAGGAGAGGTGTTTCAACCAAACTCTGCAGTCACAGAGAGGATAGAGGGAGAGGGAGAGGAAAAGATAGAGAGAAGGTGAGAAGAGGTGGAGGACAGATGAGTGGGGCAAACAGTTTCCTAAGTTCCTACATTTTTTTCTTTTGGTTCTCCGTCTACATTTCCAGCCAACCACACACATACACATCCCTACAGTACATCTCTGTCCTTGACATCAAGGTCAGATACAAAATCACTGGTTACAGATCGATAGATTTATACAGTTTGTGAGACACTCGTGTGCTTGTTTTTGCTTAGAGACATTTAGGGTTGTGTGTGTGTGTGTGTGTGTGTGTGTGTGTGTGTGTGTCTCGTATCAAATCTCATTCAAATAAACAAGTGTTCACGGACTGTTAACACAAGAACCACCAACAACTTCCTCCCATGGGAAATACTGACAGTGTGTATCATCTGACCACCATCCTCCGCTGTCAATACTGCCACAGCGGCAGCGCAGGTGAATTCCTCTCACGGATCTGCTTTGAACACAACTGTCCTCAATCAACTAGTGGTCACCTACCCTGCAAGGCTGTATCAATTTAAAAGAAAAGAAATATTCAGCAATATTAATCAAACGTCAGGCCTCCATTCTGGTAATCTATTGTTTTAATTGTATAGGGACAAAAGGAAGTTTATAAATAGAGTGCCACTTTGCCGGCACTATTGTTACTAACTCAATAAAAGAAGTGAGCGTAGAAGAGAGAGACGATGAAGGTTATAGATGTAGAGCAGGACTATTTAGGCTACGCTGTACACCAGCGGCCCACTGGGATACCAGTGACCGACCAGCACACCGAAATAGAAATGGGAGCAGAGGAGAGAGGTATGGTGTGTTGAGACTGAATGAGAGGTAGAGAGAGAGGAAGGACAGGAGGAGGAGGAGGTCTGGAGGGGACAATAAGGATTGGAAGGGAGGATGAAAGATGATTTAAGTGAGAATAGTTGAGAAGTGGGAGGAAATATCTTCTTTTAAATGAACAGTTTGACATTTAACAATCAAATGCAGTACATTGGCTTTATTGTTGAGAGTTTGATGAGAAGATCAATGCCACTTTCACGTCTCTACGGTAAATATGCAGCCAGCAGCCAGTTAGCACACTTTAGCATAAAGACTGGAAATGGGGAAACGACTAGCTAATCTGCCTACCAACATCTATAAAGCTCACTAATTAAAATGTTCCATCTGTACAAAAACCAAAGTATAAAAAGGATCATTTGACATATTATATTATATGCCAGAAAACTGACCCAGAATCAGAAAGTGAAATGTTTTATGCTGTGGAATGAACAGTGTTCTCTGGTTTCTACAAAGTGTAACATGTCCGTCCTTCTGGCCATTAGCCACATGTGAGTCGTGGAAGCCTGTTTCCTACCAAAAATGCACCATGGGCGATATCCATGCATTTGTTATGTCCACAGGGTTGTTTTTCAAATATCTAGATATTTGAAAAACACAGTTGTCAACCAAAGCTATTTTAGTCATGACACAGATTACATGTATACATTTAAGCTATACATTTTTCTATTATGTTGGAGATCATTACAATTTTAGATATAGTTTTTGTTTAGATATTGGTAAGCATCTGGTATGGACTTATTCAAAAACTGCTGAAGTAAAACTTTCTCTGGAGGTTTGGGGGAAGGTGGTGTTGAGGAAGATTTGTAGGTGGTGGAGGTGAAGTGTGTGTATGTGCAGTGGGAGTCAAATCAGTGGAACTGGCAGCCAAGGGGAGGTGGAGAGAAGATGGAGGAAGTAAGACGACTGAAATGAGAAGAGGTTATATTGAAGAGGGCAAAGAAAATATGTTATATAACAGGAAATGGGGTAAAGGTTAGGATTTGAATTTGAGGTATCTTGGTTGGTTGGAAATAAAACAGCTCAATAAAAAAAGGAAAACATCTTTTTTAATGCCAAGTCAAAGGTATTGCTGTGTTAATCAGTATTACATGCTATCTCTCTTCAGCATGCAAAAGATAGCACTTAATTCCTTGGTGTGTACGGTCATACTGATGGCTCTTAGAAAAAAAGCGACTATGGCAAGTTATGAGGTCGACGTTTTAGGGGTGCTGGTGGGTGTTCTGCTTAAGAAGATAATACTATATACTATAAGGCGTACTGTTTACACCTAAAAAAAAAACCCTGTTTGGTATTATATCAAACAAAAACTTGTAGTGATGCATGTTTTTCCAATTCTTGGTTATTTTACACATATTTGCAGTCATTTGTAATTTGCTTGATAAGCATACCAATGTAGTTTTGTGAGGTGGACAGAGTTCTTGTATATAATGTGGTTTCCACACGTATATTTACTTCTCTTTCCCCGCACGGTCTTGCTATGAACCCTCCTGCCCTCCCTTTCTCACAACATGAAAGACTATCGTTGCTCTAAGCACCTCTTCATCCTCCCGACCCTCGAGGAACGGCTCTGCCCTGAGCGCACTCTCACATTTGACTTGCTCCCGACCAAGGAGGACCCATCAATGTGCTGCAGCTCTCGACAGTTTACAGTACAGAAAATAGTGAGCATCTTTTCTTCTATCTCAAGAGAAGCAGGCCCCTTCTCGTGAACTAAGCAGCAGCCTGACATCCTATTTAGCCCCTGAATGAATCTTGCTGTTCACCCGTTGGCTGCCTGAGGGAAACACTAGCTTCTTCACCCCACAGTCACCTACAAGGCAACACATAGGTAACTACATCCTGGGTGCAGTTATACAATACAAGGAAGCGCACTACTGAGAAAGGTAGGAAACAGAGAATCCAAGTATGTTATAGAATTAGATGTGCCACTTACTAGGCAATCATTTCATCACCCACGTCATCGTGTATCACGGTATCTCATGCAATGTTGAATTGAAAAAAATTATTTTATAACCCGGAGAAGTAAATGTTTTAACCTCAATTCATGTTTTATATTCCTCCACTATCAATTTAGAAAATTGTAGTTCCACTGGGCTCATGAAACCTCATGAATATTTTTGATTAACAAAATAATGCTTGAAGAAATGTGTTATAGGAAGCTTCTTTTACTTCCTGAAACGTTTAGACTGTTAACAACCGAGATATGTTTCCCCAAACTACGGCTATTCCGTTTTATTATAGCTATCATGTGCATAATGTGTATCATGTGTGGGAGCTATTGTAGCAGTTCTCAATAGTTCATGTATTCCCCAACTACTCTGCTTGGAAATGCAGTGAGCGAACGATACTCTCATGTTCCGTCAGATATAACTTATATTTCACTTAAAAACAGCCTCTCTAATGTCGGCTGCCCTCTTAAATTGTACAGTTTCATGTTCTGTAGCAAAGGAGCCTGCTGCATATAAATGCATGAGGTCAAGTGTGCAACCTCTTCTATGCTTTTTCTATACTTCCAGAGCCATTATGCATTTATGCTGCATAATGGATTATATAGCCATTCATGTTAGTATCATGCTCAGGGCTGGTATAGGCTACAGTATAGGAGGCTATTTGGTCAACCATGCTTAGGGCCTCTTACCATCAAACACAGTCCGCTGGGACACATACACACACACACACACACCACACATGATGACAGCAAGCAATACGGAATACCTTCAAGGACAATTACCATGATCATATTTCGGAGGTAACATATGTTCTGTGGAGCAACCACGCACCACACAAGGGGAGCCATATAACAAAAACATAGAAACACCTGGGATCACGAATGCAAATAGCAACACCAGATACCATGACTCAGATTCCACTCAGTGAATGTTCCAGTGAGAGATTACACAATACATCATAACAATTAATACTTATAACCAGGGATGAGGGAAAGGGAGCAGTGTGTGTGTGTTTGTAGTAGCAGAAAGGTCTCAACCAAAATATGTAAAACTTGGTAAACGGTAAACCCATTAGATACAAGATACACAATGCATTCTTCTGTATCCAAAATATCATTATTGGCACACACACATTTGAGATTGTAGTGTTTTGACTAATCCATGTTTCCTTACAAGTTTAATTATTTTCATTTTAGTTTTATTGCAAATCTTCAGGCTGTGATCCTGAGTTAGTGCTTAGCGCACTGATACAATTTAATGTTTGTGTATTAAATCAGGATGCTCATGTGAAACAGATAATGAAATTATAATCGTTTGTCTGTTATGATCATTTCCATTGCTAGTTCAAATTCAGACTGCAGGCATTCTTTCACACGGATGTTGCAAATATGGCGACGAGCAATAGGCACCGCATCCGAGTGTTCATCAGTGCTTTTATTCTATTCAATCCCCTTTTGATTTGCACTTTATTCAACTCTTGTGACTCGGAAGATTCTGAGAATTTGTCTTGCCGCAGGCATTACCGCCGGCTGACCTAGAAGTGGTGCAATTGGATGAGAAGACCAGGGAACACAATCTTCTGTGACTATCAGCCTATAAGGTTACAGGTCACCTCTGATGTCACACAGGTGACACTACTTGAATACTTATCAATGATCCCTACATCAGGGTCGGTGGATGATTTCAACACCGTTATAAATATTCAATGCGCAGATGAAGCCATTACAGAGGTCTTTTTTTTGTACTGCAGCAGATAACCCTACATTTATGCAATATGTAGATTAAGTAAAGGTTGCGCTGTTTGACAGTATGTGTGTGTATATATATATATATATAAATATATGTGAATAAATATTTGAATAACCTGAAGAAGATATTATGACATATCTTATGTGGGTAAATCATAAAATGCATGTGAAGGGATTAATAAATAGCGTTATAATATGACTAAACAAACTTAAAAACAAAAAATACTGAAAAGGGAAATATATGTTGTTTGCTCTGCAAATATGAAACATTCACTGCATGTTCTATAACCAGGTGCTGTACCTGTTTATCATTATTGTGTTTTTTACTTTCACATTCCACTCAGTCCATATTTGCAGACGCCACAGCACACCCCACATGGTCGAAACCTCTACCGTGTAGCCCCAGAGACCTGCTCCTTAATAAGGCTACGGCTGATTGGCTGACATGATGGGAGAATGACAAGGGAGGGTGGGGAGGTGGAGGCTTGTGTGGCGGAGGGAGAGTGAGGGGGGCTAAACTGTCCAGAGAGATTTCGATGCATACTAAACAGGTCTAACACTAGCTGGCTGAGAAGATTTTTCATTCGTCCCTTCAAACAGGACTCCCTGCCCTGTCTGCTGTTCCGATGCTGTGCAATTCTCGAGATGCTTTAGAAGGTTTCCGTGCTTTTACCAATGATTTGTATAATAAATAATGATCCATATCCAAACCAACAGTAAATACAATCAAATCCATCTTGTAATCGGTTCAGACTACAGTAGTAGAACACATCAACACGAGATCCTTCATATGATACACACCAGTGCACACTTATTCACATACACACCCAAGCATACAGAGACAAGCAATAGGACTTACCTTCTGTGGGTGAGGTTTTCAGTCGTTTGCACAGTCCCTCTGTGCCCGTGTAGTCCTCCTGGAGCTTGACCACTGCCTCTGTGCCACGCAGCTCCATCAAGGAGCGCAGCTCCATGACCGAGCAACCGAAGCCCGCCTCATGGTTGTCCTCGTTTCTTTGGTTCTTGGCATAAAAATCGCTGTTGGACATGTCCCCCATGATGTCGGCTAGTCAAGTCAGTTAGATATAAGTGTTTGTTATTGCTTATTGCTTATGGATCGACCAAAAAGCTTGCACAGAGAGATGAGCTCAGTCTCATCCAAAGAAAAATCCAAAAAAAGGTATTAAGCAGGCAACAACAACTTAAAAAGGGAAAAAAGAATGTCACTTGTAGGTAAAGTAGGCAGATAGAGAGATTAAAAAGGGGGAGGAAATCCGAGGGGACCAATCGACAAGCAGCTTCTCTGTTTTAGGAGAGACTGTCAGATATTGGCAGACCAAAAACCATCAAAGAGAAGAAACAGAAGAAGAGGAGAAAGAGCAGCAGAGAACGAGGAGAGGAGGGGGTGACGAAACACAAGTGAGGAGCATCCAGGTGAGTGTCGGACAGCCCCAGTGGTCAGGTCCTGAGAAGGGCAATGATGGTGGTTGCAAGTCCTGTAGGTCTCAGGCTCACCACGGCTGCAGTCCAGACCCGCTCCATGTGTGGCTTCCCATTGCTGCTATTCTGCTGTTGCCTCCACTACCTCTCCGTCTCTACATGGTGGTCTTCCCCATCACTGCTACAGAGAGAGAGAAAGAGAGAGAGCGAGAGAGAGAAAGGTGAATAGGAGAGAGGAATTCAAAGAGGACAGAAGGTGAGGGAGGAGGAGGAGGGAGAGAGACACAGAAAGAGAGCACAAGAATGAGCGTTGCGTTCTCAGGGCAGGGGTGAATGCAGCGGTAGATGGTGCACGGCTGAAGGACAGCCTCTCCTGGCTGCTGCAGTAACAGTGGCTCTGATGTCTCTATCTACTGCTGCTGCTACTGCTACTGAAGCTGCTAACCTCATTCTGAGGACAAACCAACTGCCAGAGATGGAGAGAGGGAGAGAGAGAGAAAGAGAGAGAGAGAGAGGATACAGAAGACAGGGAGGGCGGAGAGGAGAGGATGCTCCATTCTGGTGCAGAGCGGAGAGGAGTTGTGCGCGGGCGGGAGGCTGGGGCTGCTCTGACGACAAAGCGGAGAGGCAGCACGTAACGCTGCGCTGTCACAGGGAGGATGGGCTGAGCTGTGGAGCTGCTGCTGCTGCTGCTGCTACCGCTATCTCACCTCTAGTTTTCTCTCATTCTACAGCAAGTGACCTCTCCTATGCAGTCAGTCAATCTCAGTGATCCCTTCCTCTCTGCCTGTTGTCTGGTAATGCCTTGCATTAATGAGACTTTTACGCTGTTAAGGCGTTACACTGCAATTTAATGGATTAAGATAAGTGACCAGTTAACATAAATTGCAAGTAAATTACAATCATGGAATACATTTCTTAGTGTCAAAGTATAGGCTAGCGTAAGTCTATATTTTATTTTTTATTCTTGACAATGAAACCATGAAAAACCAATACGAACATTTAGTTGGTTCATTATATAATACTTTCCCTCTTCCTTACCCTGGTCTGTGGCACCCTAAGCACATCCTATTGAAGTTGTAAATATTTAAAAACAGATAACATATACAGTTTGTATAGTTATTAGCAAGTTACCCAAGCAGCTCCGGTTTAATAGACAATTGGGCCCCAATATTTTTTAAGCACCAGGACTCACAATAAACTACAGTTCCCAGGTGTGGCTCATGAGCAGCACATGCAACACTGTGTTAATGGGATGGACCGGGTTCGGACAAATCGTCTACAGGTTGGGTTCGACCTAATTGACATAGTGCTTAAAGTTATTTTTAGTGAACATCTATTGTAAAAAATAAATATAAATGATGCGGCCCGAGCCACACTCTGGTCATTGTTAGTCTTTCCATAAGATGTGTTGTTAGTAGAGGAAATACAGAATATTGCCATCCTTTTCCTTTAAGTCACCAGTGTCTCACACAAACCCGTAATATATCAATGCAATGCACAAAACACTATTGATCAATCACCAGAATGTATTTGTATATGTGTGCTTCCATTTTCAGTCAAAGACATCAGTGACTAGTAAACCTCTGGCTTACATCACTTCCCACTCACTCAGAGGAAGACCAGTCGCTACTGTATTGCATCATGCTGGACGCTACGGTAAATCAACACCAATGCACAAAAACTGGCTCGCTATATCGGCTCTCTGTCATCTGTCATGCACAGTAATACTGCTATATAACACTCAAAATGCAAAACAGTGGAGGCCACCTGAATACACTTGGTATATTCAGTTAAAATCATCCAAATCAACAACACTGATGACATGGCCTCTCATTCGATTCATTTAACCAACGGCTTTACACACAAAAACTAATTGAATCTACGTAATACTATGTATATGTATAGTATGAGGTCAATCAAAAGTGAAACCAGCCAAGAGCAAGCAGCTTCATTGTTGTGCATTTATATTGTTAAGCTAAAACATGTTCTTTCTACATGTTTAAAATACAGCAAAGATAATGTGTAATAATAATTGGTGTGCAGAGAAAAATGTCATAGAACGGCCAAGTAACAGGAACATGAATACATTATTAATGTCTCTCACTGCTAGGAGATGTTTCGTTGTAAAAACATTCCCAGAACCTAGAATATGCTGGTGCTCAGTAGGCACACTGAAATATAAGTATACAAGCTAGGACATTACATTGAAGTAGCAATGGGAACCAACAAAAAGTAAACTCAGCAACACTGCGGTAGTGAGCACTCGATTATTGGTACTGTTGGCACGCACTGCTTAATTCGGCCAGACTGATGCAATCAGTAAGGTGTCCAGTCGCAAATATCAAGTAGGATGATACAGAAGGGACTCGTACCAGACACAATAGTGCGCTCGGGAACAGCGGAGCACCAACCTTGTCACAGCAGCGTAGTATGACATCCCGCCAACATGTGAATACACATCTGTAACTCCACAGGAACCAGTCCTGTCTGTTAATGAGCTCCAGTCCTCGCTGAAGTGACAAAGTTGGACAGCACTGGCAAGTGCGACCTCAGAAACCTGCTAAACATTTCTGTAAAGCATTTCCAACTAAGGCAAATGTTCTGTTTTTCTGTGACACCTGCTGATTCATATAATAATAACAATGCATTAAATAAAGAACATTACGTATTCTAGCTTAGTTGGGTTTTGGATAGTTTCTCCGTACATTAAACCAGCCCCCGGCGAGATCTTCCTCTGTTTTTCTTTTCTGCTGCTCCCCCTCAATCGCCTGACGATCAGGTCCAATCAATGTTGGCGGTACATTTTCAATGCCAACGCAGACATCTGTGCTGGCCAGGTCTTCTAAAACCTTCAAATAAAAGCAAACAAATGCTATCCCATGAACGTATATGTACAGCATATGTGTCATAGTGTGCCTTGTGGCTGGCTGAGGAGACAAACTCACACTGGTAATTCAGAAAGAGAACGTTTTTTGTTTTTATCCTACTAATTGTCTCCTGCAGCTCATCAGTTAATAAGTCAGATACTGTAACTGGGCAAATGGAAACCAGCAGGGATCCTCTGGGTCCTGTAGATTGAAAACCCACTGCCTTGACAGTTGTGGCTGTTGAATATTTGAGCTAGCATGGCACATAAGCCCAGAGGGGGGAACCAATCATTTCGATGATCACAATTGACAAAATTCAATAAATGCATAATTCAATCCCAAAACGCTTTACATGAGTATTAATTACCATTATTCCAAATACACACCTAAAAAAAGGTTAATCCTGTTGTACTGTACTGTCCAACGTAAAACAGGCTTAAAGACACAAGTCAATTAGAAACAAATCAATTCGGGAACAACAAGCTACGCTGTGTAATTCATGCTTTCGTTTAAGTCAAGCTGACCACCTTTTCTGCATGTCATTCTTCCATCCTTTCCAATGTATTTCTTCTTTGAAAGAAATGCAGTATTACATGACTAATTTAACGCAGAATGTCTTAGCAGCTCCCTCCACAACATCTGTTCATTCCTGACCATGTAAGGCGCCGTGTTTCCAGCTTCACATTATCATGTCGGTGATGTAAGTGACTGGTGGCGGCGGTGGTGTTATATTCTGCCGGCTTGCAGTGGCCTATCTTTAAATTACGGTGACATGTGCAGGATTGGAAAGATTGAGTTGTGGGAGGGAGAGAAATGAAAAGGGGAAGGCATAGAAAGAACAAGGGTAAAGGTAAGATAGAGATGATGTACACCGCTGACGCCTGAGCTGAGTAACATCAAAGCAAACAATGTTCTCCTTTTTATATAATGTACACACACAGACACACTAACATGCATATACAGTATGTCCACACTGAATTGATTTCCTCTTTTCTTGGAAAAAGGTAGAGCTACTGATGGTGTTTCATATGCATTCACAGATATTCACACGATGAAGGCAGTTTGTCAAAATGTTTATTCCTCACTGTTTAATAACGTGAACATCAAAGGGTGAGAAAGTCTCTTTTCCTCAACTGTTGGGGAAACGGAGCACTTCTTGATTTTGTTAGCATCTTACGAAAACCTTCCGTCTCTGATATTTCCATCACCAACAACACCACTCCCAATTGTCTTCGTACCTGTCTCTCTGTGTACTGTCCCATCAATCTCTATGCTGTCATCCTGCTTACCCGTCTATCTGTAGCTGACTGAAACACTTCCCTGCTGCGATATTCTTCGCTCCACCTCCCTGCCTACGTGCCAGTCTGCATAATTGCTGGCATGCTCCCTATGGCTTGACAGTGAGTAATGAGTAACATATGATCAAAAACTCAAGGAATAAAGTGTAGATTTTGCAATAATGAACAGCTTTTTTTTAACCTTAAGTGCGAGAACACTTAATTGGGCTTTATGAACTTGAACACCATATGGGAACCGCATTAAGACATGAAGCTCCACAGCCAGATGCTAAGACCATCTGACCACCATACTGTACAGTGTTTGCCGTGTGTGGAAACTACAGAAACAAAAACAAAGAGGGATCTATTGTAGCTTAGATACAGAAAGATCTATTCAGATAAAGCCAATGCAGCAAAACCAAACTGTACACCAAGAACATGGGGCACAACATGTTGTAGAATCATTTCTAACTAGCTGCAGTGTTTTTGTGGTAACAAGTAACTTGTTTGTCTTTTTTGTTTGATTTAAATTATTCAACAATAAATTAACATTTGTGTCAGACATTAAAAAATCTTGCTTTTGTCATTAAAATGGAGAATTATTAGTTGCACATTAAACAAAAGAAAATGTGCCTCAATTATACTGAGCAACCCTGCTGTTATTATTCTATTACAGTGTTGTTGCGTGGGCACTGTATTTTCTTAAGTGCATCCGATACTGGCAGCCACAGTCAATCATTTCTAAAAAACTAAACCCTAAACTAATATGTCATTGGTTTTTTTCATTTTTTTTAATGGTATTTGAAGTTTTAAAAGCCTGAAGATTTGATTTAAAGGCATTTAGCTTTGAAGTTTTGAAGCTATTGTGTAGTTATGTCGTAATTATGTCTAGATGACATCATCATCACAGTCTGTTTTACTGTATCTTCAGGATTCAACTTCACACATTATGTGCAATATAATATTGTGTATTCTATCAAAGCGTCAACCTTTAATTTGAATATATAGTATTGCGCTAGTGAGTCGTCTGCTGGGTCTCTCTGTTCTTTTCCGTTTTGATAATAAAGAAGAAAGTCCTAATGATGAAACATGCACCACAATAATAGCTTTGATCCAAAGTTACTTGTCTGACCAGCAGTGGGTAGTTGGATGTCCTCCACAGTGAAGTCTTGCGCATTCTCCGTGTGTCTGTCTCAAAATGTCCTTGAGCACAGTGAGGCAGAGCTGAGGTAGGAGCTGTGCCCACTGCACCACCACCAGCAGCAGCGCTGGCATACAGCTCCCCCTGCCTGTGACCAAAAATTGTGCAGGAGACTTCACTGAGCATCGAGCTGCTCTGCACACCTGCACGTCTGTGAGTATTACACTATAATTTCAGATGACAGGTTTACAAATGATAGGTTTGTATCAAGGTTTCATTTCAAAACATGTTCAAAAGCACTGATTAGATAAAAAAAATGTTTTAGTACATGTTCAATTTGGAGGTAACAAATAACATGAGCACCTTACGATGTGATGCAATCGATACGACACTACCACAGAACTACAAGGCAGGTCCGAAATATGAAGGCCTACTTTGACTTAATAACAGTGTGTTTGAGCATATATATACATTTTAGTGATGCTTGGGAAGACAAAGAAACTCAATGACCTCTAAAGAAAAACAGAAAGTAGCTTTGCTGTTTAAACATACCTCGCATATAACTTGCACTACACTTTCTGCAACTATCCATTTATGTCTTAAGCTACAAAAAATGTGGGAAATGCAATAATGAATATCCGCTAAGCAGCAGTAGCAGTTACACAGTGTTTTGGGAATCCCCAAACACACGCATACACACATTGGACAGCAGCTGCATTGCAATACTACACTGCAATACCCAAGTGAACACCGAAAGCCACGTTTACTGACGTTGTCTCTGAGGTGAATTATTACATAACAACCACACAGAGAGCCTTCTTTCAGCCTCCATCAGTGCCCTCTAATTGCGTTGAAAGCAGCTGTCATGCTAACTAAACGCAGCAGACAGAGTCTGACGAAGAAAAAGGTTATTTTGGAAACCAATGCAGGAGCTTGAAAAAAAGGACTGCAGCACCGACACATATCGGGCGAAGGAGAAGATAAAGTGGAGACCAAAAAAAAGGAGAGAGGGGGATGAGTCAGAGAGAAGGAGAAAGAGAATGAGATACGTATGAATACATACGTCCATGTGTATGCGTGTGCTTAGCCGGTCGGCGTATAGATGGTGAGGGGGGGCTTTGAAGAGAAGCAGTTGGCCAAGCAACCCCTATCAGCCGCAGGGGATACCGTGTGAGATTGAGAAGCAAGAAAGTGAGAACAGGTAATGATATGCTTTAGCTGGGAGATGACTGGGTTAGAGGAGGAGGCACAGAGTGATACAAGCCTTTGGTCCAAATAGAGAAGCCGTAATGGACCCTGCCTTTCACGTCTATGAAAAATCCTCTGCTAAGGAGGACAAACAGTGCCTAAAGAATATGTCAAGGTCTGCTGTTGTGGGTGACTCCATCTCTCCCTCACACTCCTCTTCAGTTCCACCTTCCTCCTTTGATTTTGTGTACAGATGTCACCTTTCCTCTTGCCTTGGTACTTTATATTCAACGGCCCGCTCACTCTCATCGTCTCTCTAATGGACACTTATTCATTAACATTGCTTCAGTCTTTCAACAACTGCCTTTTTAGTCATGTCCTTGTTTCTGTTGTCAGGGATTCTGCTGTATTAATGGCCACCTGAATATCTTGCCCTGGGTGTTCCTAGGGAGAAAATGGCATTATATAAGGTAAGCAACACTGTCAGGCTGCGGAGGGAGATATGGAGATGCAGAGTGTAATCCTGCCTGGAGCAGCTGTGTGGATGCCTATTAACAACTGTAACCAAATAAATACTGCCATTTTATTGCCAAGCATATTGAAATGCAACAAATAAATGTAGCATGAAAGTCATTATTATTGAAAAACTAGTTAACCCAAATGTTGTTTGAACATAATGATCTAATCATAAATAGTGATTTAGAGTTTGCTTGATAATGGATGCTCTGGTGCTTCTACAGGCTGTGGTTTTGCCTCTGTAGAGATCGTCCAATAAATGAGGAGTATTGCTATCTGCTGATGAATCCTCCAATCAAACGACTCCTGGCCCAATTTCCCCGGGAGCGTGGCCTCTAGTCGTCAATCACCTTGTACAGGAACTCGGGGAGGTTAAATTATAAAATATGGGGGACTGGAATGTAGTGAAACATTTAGTTTTTTGACCAAATACCTGCAAAACTAATTACACTCCATCAGCCACTGTGGTATTAGTAAATTAGCAAATGTTATAATGCTAACATTATCATTTAGCACAAATCACTACTGAGCCTAAGTGCAGTAGTGCCACAAAGGGCTGCACACTCTAAATCTTGTTTCTTAGTCACAAGTTAAATTAAACTGCCTCACACTTACCTTCGGTACATTATTACAATATTAAACAGCCTTTGTGAACAATCCTAGAAAAATGTCAAATGCCATCTTCCGCATCATAACCTTACACACTTGAACATAGTCGGACCTAGAATGAGTCCGTTTTAATCTGTTTCACCACCAGATTCACTATCTCACAGAATAATGCATCAAACAAGTGGATGGCACATGTGCTCATGGGGATTTTACTAATCCAAACCCAGTATGACACATGGTGCAGTCCACTATGCTCACTGAACAGTAATGACACTCAGAGTGACACTTGTCTAAGAGGGCGTCTGACTACAAAAAGGTCCAGCAAAACATACTGAGTCATCCTCATTTCCGAGGTTTAAGGCCTAAAGCTTGTGTGTAATGAGGCAGAGACTGTGAATTTAACCTTGTAAATTCTGGTAATGGTATAGCTAAGAATGGGCAGAGACAGATACAGTCTGAAATGCTGCAGTTCTTTATCACTAATGTCTCTACAGCTTGGACTAGTCGTATAGCATGTGCACAAGGGGTTGTATAGAAATAGATTTTTTGTCAAGCAGAGTTTATTTGGTTTCATGGTGTGTTGTTCAGTTGGGTAAAATGGTATTTCAGACAAGGTTATCTACAGTATGTATTGATAATATAAGAGGGGAGAACTTTAGCGCTGCTCTCACCTTTGTAAATGTCACAGAAAAAGAAATCTGCACAGTCATACATGAGTGTAGATGAGTGCACCGGCCGGCACATTTTAGTGACCATTTATTAGACAGTGAGGTAAGCTTGCCCATGACGGTTCCACATACATGTATAGTAATTAGTACTGTAAGAGCAATTATCTGTGTCGACAGAAAACAGTTGTTAAAAACTAAAGGAGTTTGACCCTTGTGTTGTTCCATTTGTTTCCTTGGGTCAGGATCCTGACCTCAGATTACTCATCTGTTCCTAGATTTGTAAGCCTTTTTTCATGAAAGCACTCTGTTGCTTTTCAGCATGACAAGCTGCTTAATTTGTGTCTGGAAAACACCCGGAGATCAGAGAGCATGATACGGCTCCTTACAGAGGTCCTTCCTGTGCAACTAAATGGGCACGCATGGTCAAACGACATCTGAGGTAAACAGAAAGGCACTCAATTGCTTTGTCATTTCAAGGAATAGAATTGAATAGCGTATTTATGCGAGAGATCACCCAAATAAAAGTGACTGAAAAGACTGGATGACACACTTAAAATGTCACACTTTTTGACCGACGCTGACACGCTGTATGAGCTGTCAAACATGAACAGACACACCACACACCTTGAGGACAGAGGAGACCTTGTAGAGAGCATACATGTGACGACAAGGTGAAAATGGGGAATTAGTTGAATTCCAACCCTTTGATCATCTCTGAAATCTCACAAAAGAAACTCTTGTGGTGCAGCTACATTTGGATTTGATATCTTTAGTATCATTACATCAAGACTTTAGGACTTGCCATCAAATTGTAGACGTCAAATGATAGATGGCCACTGAGGGACTGGAAAGCAAAGTGAATAAAGCCCTAAAGCCAACTGTCTGTCATTGTTCCAAACTAATGCATACTCACTCCTGAACATCAGTCATCATAATAACCCGAATGTGGTTCAAATTGGCATAAAAGAATCAGATAACATTTACATTATCTGCTTTGTGTCGTAACATCAGTTATTTCCAGAGGGACTGCCACTAAATCAGCAAGCCATTTTTCATAATTCTTGCCCATTGATGTTTCTGTCACTCTCTTAATCTTCCAACTACTCTACTACTATGTATGTTTTTATTTCTGCCACTCTGCCTACTTGCATTTAAATAAACCACCCTGCCTGTCTGCCTGTTCTCACTTTGAAGTTCTGCTTTGCCTGCTTCCCTCCTGTATGCCTTCCTGCCTATTGGCCCACCGGTGGTTCATTATACAATGCTTCGTACAGGGGGACATTTGAAGTATGTTAGGACGCTATGCTGGGTGGGGGTTGACATGTGGATGTGAGGAATAGGTATCTGTAAACAATATATCTCATGGTGCCACTGAGCATGCAGGACTAACCTCTACAACAATAGTTAGCTAAACATCTGGCACTGATGATTCATGTGTGCCATTGTTTTGGAAGAACAAAGATTGGTTCAGGCACAGAAAAAAAAGGCCTGACACTAGTGTTACTAGGTTTCACTATAAAATAGGCCAACAGGCATAAGGCCCAGAAAGATAGACTAGAAATAGAAAGAGTTTTGTTAATAATGTCAGCTTTGAATTCAGCTGTCTACAGGGAGATAAGAAGGAAGTGAAATGGTGTAATATTGGCTGCAGTGTGTGCGCAGTAGAGCACGTCTATCTAACTGTTAATAGAACAAAAGAGAGGGCTTAGAAAAGATTCACGGGGAGCTCTTTTAGTCCACCAGAACACATTTATACCATTGTATCCTGAATTAGCACCAGCTGCACATTTTTCTGATGTTTCAACACAGAACTGAATAAGCATATTACAATGCGAGAGTTGCACACAGTTTTTATGTGTTAATTAAGTATCATGAAGATCACAAGTTGACCATTCTGAAGACTGAGAGGTTAAGTGTCTACAGATAAAGGCTACAAATGATATCCGACATTTTAGCCATATGTACATTCATGCATTTATATTCATGTATTTACTAAGCGAGATCACACACCTCATGATTTTCCAATTCTCACGCACACACACACACACACACACACACACGCGCGCGCGCGCACGCACACACACGTACGCACACATGCACACACACACACACACACACACGCAGACACACACACGCACACACACACACACACATACACTGCAAGGTCAATGGAAGACAGAAAGAAAGAAAAAATACTGCGGTGGCCCTCTCCAGATGAGCCTATAGAACTCACAAGGGAGTTATTGGTCTAATTAAATTCAACACATGCAGGCTAAGTGTGCTAGAAGGAGAAAGAAGGAGGCGAGGAGAAGAGAAGAGAGAAGAGGAGAGGAGAGGAGAGGAGAGGAGGAGAGAGGAGAGAGGAGGAGAGGAGAAGAGAAGAGGAGAGAGGAGGAGAGAGGAGAAGAGAAGAGAGAAGAGGAGAGGAGAGGAGAGAGGAGGGAGAGAGGAGGAGAGAGGAGGAGAGGAGAGGAGAGAGGAGGAGAGAGGAGGAGAGGAGAAGAGAAGAGAAGAGGAGAGAGGAGAGGAGAGAGGAGGAGAGGAGAAGAGAAGAGGAGAGAGGAGAGAGGAGAAGAGAGGAGAAGAGAGGAGGGGAGAGGAGAAGAGGAGAGAGGAGAAGAGAGGAGGAGAGAAGAGGAGGAGAGGAGGAGAGAAGAGAGGAGGAGAGAAGAGAGGAGAAGAGAGGAGAGGAGAAAAAAAGAGTGAATGGGTAACTATAGTCTTTTGAATCTAGCCTTGGTGCGCATAACATGATGATAGGAAACATTAAAATAGGCTTAAGCTTAATGGTATGATTTTGTTTTTATTCTACACATCATCACACTGTCATCTTATCAGCCCATTGTGTAGCACCGATAACATTTGTATCTGCTTTTTTGACACACAAGTTCACATTTAAGACGATTATATTACACTAAAATACCTACAAACACCTGGTAGAAATGCATGTTTCTAAACTGCGGTTTTCACAGCAAGGCATTTTCTTTTTTAGTCCTGAGAAGGGCAGAGAATATGTGTTATTATGGCAGTGTGGCTATAAAATGTCATGTCATACATCAGAGTGTGAGCTGGTGATGACGTGCTACAAGCTGATATCACAACGTTAATTGGATTTACTGTATTCAGCTTATACAAAAGTAAATGCATTTACTCTCACACATTGTATAGTAAAAGTGGCAACTCAAACATATTGAACCCAACAGTGTGTGAAACAAATCCTCACTCACCAAGACACACTTTCTAAAAAACCTCCTCAACCAAGCAACACACCAAGATCATAATTAATGATCAAGTTAGGGTTAGAGATAGATAAAAGTTAGTAATACAGACAGACAGACAGACAGACAGACAGACAGACAGACAGACAGACAGCTTAAACTATCCTAAGATAGCATTACTGCCTTCTCCCTCTTAGTTGCCACCTACACTCCCCCCTCTCCCCCTGTCCTTTTCTTTCCTCCCCTGTGTTTTTAAGTATTCTTCCACTGGTAGACAAGCTTACAATATCAAAATGAGCTTTTTAAGTCTGCTTGTGTTTGTCGCTATGCTACACAGAGGTGATGATGACACAGCAAAATCCAAAAGGCACTGCGACGCTCTCGTGTGTATGAGATCTGACAGAGCAGAGCAAGGTGTAGATTCTATATGTTGGCTGTTGTACATATCTGTCGTTCTTTTTATTGATTGTTAAATCACATTTTAAGTATCATGACAAATTTCAGGTCAATAAAAAAAATAAAAATACTATATATATATATATATATATATATATATATATATATACACAGACATTTTTGTGTCTATGCATTCACATGGAAAAATTTACCTTAGTGTTTCCAAACAGCCTTAAAAGAGTGGTGTACTATGTCTCTGCCTGCTTGCTATGCTAAAACAAGGGCTGGGCGAAAATACAATATGATAATTTATCGTCTTTCAATTAATTATATCGTGATAAAACTATATATAGAGATATCGTGATACACTATTAAGTCATCTAAATTGATAATAACAAGCACATACTAACTCAAATTGTTGAGGAAATCTGATGTGAAATACTTTGAGAGAACATCATTTGATATCACAAACTAATCTCTTAATCTGAATACTCTACTACTACTCATTCATCTCTAGAATAGGATTTGAAACTGTTGTTTTGCATTAAGATTCTTAATTAAATGAGAAACAACTCAGTACTTTTAATTTGTCAAGTATTTAATTCACAGGAGTATGCAAAAATAGATGGTTAATTCAAATAGACTATTTATTTGTTGAATTACCAGATGACATGCTGTATCATGATGTATGTAGTTATCGTGCTATGAAATGACCTATATCAGGATAGAAGATTTTGACCATGTCGCCCAGCCCTACTACTCTCCCATAATGTCAGAACATGCAGTTTAAATATCTAAAACAGTGTTAAAGGGCATGAAGTTTTAGAGGACAACGAGACTGCCGGAGCATATTTTCTTCTTTCCTTAATTTTCCGTCTGTGAGAAGCATTTTTCTGTACTTTTCTACATTAATGTCTCATCATTGTATGTGTTGTGTGTCTAACGGGACATAAAGAGACAGAGTGAGAGAAAGAGTTAGGGAGAAGTGGACAGAAAGAGGACTGACACTCTGCTTCTGAGCTGCCTGGCTGTCTTGGTGCAGTGAAGTTGATGGTTGAGGTCACAGTCATTTCAGCCCCTACAGAGGCACAATCAATTTCCTATGACAGCCTGTCTAACAGTGTGGTTGACGGACTTGCTGACTGAATAAATGCATGAATGACTGAATGACTGGCTACGCAAATGGCTGGTTGTTTGACTGACTGCCTAGCTCTACTGACGTTTCTGTGAATGGTTTTCTTTTTTTGGTGCACCCTCTGACTAACTGGCTGTCTACTCAACTGACTGACAAGTTAGCCGACCAGACAACACGTTAGTGACCCTGTTTGTCAGACGGTGTGATGATCAGTCAGTTGATCAGACAAGCAAGAAAAATTCAACTAACCAGCCAGTAGATGACCAATTCCTTGGCCACTGACTGTAATCAGCCCCAGAGCCAGCCATCCAGAAACACAGACAGCCAACAGATCAAGGAGGAGAGGTGATAATGTTCCCCATTAATTCAGTCCCCATGCCAAATAGTCAGTTAGCTAATGCAGTGAAGACAGCTAGCCAGCGAGCACACATGATCAGTTACGGCAGCGATGCCTGCTGCTATGACAGAACTAGTCAGTAAGTGTGACAGAGAAGAGAGACTGCAGACTGCATGCAGCCAACAGATGGGCCGACTGAGTGAGGAGGTGTGTAATAAAACATCTTCATTTAGAGAAATGACAAGACAATGGGATGACAGAGAATGGACCGACACAACATGCATGATATGCAGAATACTGTATGTGCACGTCGATATAGGTGTATACAGATGTGTGGATATATATATATATCTGCATATTTAATATGAATACAAAAGACACACAGATCAAACAGATCTCCAAACATGAATCATTTCTGCAGGAGAAGTATATTTTCTTTTACCACAGATCATCCTCATCTCTCCTCTCCCTCTCAGATCACCTGCTGGTTAACTACCTTGCCTACTGATACAGGACTACAATATTATCCATGTTCTGCACACCCACAAACACACATGGAACAACGTGTACAGATAAATATTCACACACCACAGCCGCCCGACATGCAGGTGATTCACGCCAACAGAACTACCAGCACCAGGAAAACACAGATAAACTGTTCATTCATTCACATTTTATGACAACAATGTATACTTACATGGCAGCAAGCTAATAACCACCATCACCGTGACGTGAAAATCCTTCCAACTAAAAATGATGTTGCAACGGCACATGCAATTACCACAGCGGTGTGCAGTATGTGTGTGTGTATGTGTGTGTGAGTGAGTGTAGGTGAGCGTGTGTGTGTGGAGACTCGCTAAGCTGCACACTCACTGCTACTGCCTCAGCTGAGGCTGTCTCAATGCACAGCCTGTACCATGTCGGCAGGAAGCAGGGGTGTGTGTGTGTGTGTGTGTGTGTGTGTGTGTGTGTGTGTGTGTGTGTGTGTGTGTGTGTGTGTGTGTGTGTGTGTGTGTGTGTGTGTGTGTGTGCGAACAGTGCTGCATAGCAGAGAGGCTGCTTTTCACTTGACAGAGCTTTTCACTGACTGGATAGAGGAATAGAGATAGATAGATGGAAAGATACATTGATGGATGGGTTGATGAGGATGGAGAAAGATGAAAGGTTAGAAGCATGGAAAAAGAAGGGAACAGATACAACAGATATTTTCCACATCTCTCGTTGTCTGTGGCTCTCTCTTACTCCCCCTCTGTGACATTTTGCCCTCAGAGCAGAGCAGGAGGTCCTCTGTAGACATGCACGCAACCAAATCTCAGAAATGACAGGAGAAGAGAGAGGGACAGAGGAGAAATAGAAAGAATAGATATATGATGTAGAATAGGACACAGTAGAGCAACACATGGGAAAGGAGCAAAAGACAGAGAGATAGAAAGGGGAGGAAAGAATTGTAAAAAAGAGTGAAGGGAAATACTGTGGAGGCAGTAAGGGCAGAAACAAGAGTGAAATAATTTGAGGTAAATAAGGTCCGAGTATATAAGCGAAAGACAGAAATAGAAAAGAGTGAAGAGGAGGGTGGGGGGGGTAACTTTCAAGGACATGGATTGTTCAGGTTCATTCTTGTCTTCTGCAGATCGGGATACCCAAACTTGCATACAGCCCACCCCAGTGGACATGATGGCTGCAGTACATAATGCTTCTGTGTGCCTGTGTGTCTGGCTCATCCACATACACACATACAGAAAAACACACCTGCTGCCCCAGCCAGTCATCTGGCTATCCAGCAAGCCAGCCTCGACAGGAGAGGATAACAGCTTTGTGTCATGTTGCCGTCACGTCACTATCCCACATCTCATCCTGTCACCGCTTGCAAGGAGAGGAGGAGGGGATCGAGAGCCTTACTGTGTCAAACTGCTTCCCCCCTCTTTCTTTCTCTCTTCGTTGTTTTCTGTTTTGTCAGTGGCAATTCTTCTGTCTTTCTCTCACTGTGTAACACCCTCTTGCTCCCCTGGTGTGACACAGGTGTATTATTTAAATATCAGATGTTGGACAGCACCAGCATCACTAGCAGAATTCCCCCCTCTCGAGGTTATTCCCATCAGGAATGAATACAGGTTAAAGGGAGCTTAGCTTTGCACATTCAGGCTGGTCTGGGACAGCTGATACAATACACACAGCATGTGCTGACATATCTACAGTATTGTACAGGTCTCATTTTTTTCATGCTGTACTAGAGAACTGCTGCTGCACAATTGTTCCATTTAGAAGGAGTACATCCTCGGTCATCACAAAATGAGCGTTCAGCATAAAGTTTGCAAGAAATACAAAAAAGGAGCTACTGTGTGGCTGTTCGAAGAAAGGACAGATACTGCCGTAGTTAATGTCAAGCTATCAGGATTTCTTGCTTAACAAGCCTCAACTACTGCAAACATCCCATTGTGGCTAGAATTAATCTGAGACACCATGTCTTACACTGGACTTTAAAGAATCTCAAACGTCAACCAGATTACTAGAGTTGTTATTTGAAAGTAGATTGCCTGTTGATGTTGCTTTTTGGCTGTTTGCAGTTAAATACTGTATATATTCTGTGATGTGTAGGAGTAATGGACTAATTAAGGGCAAGTCAATTTAGAGAAGATGGACAAAAAAGAGATTTTTCATCAAAGCAACAACTTGACTTCAGCATAACCAGGAAAGAGTTGCCCCAGTAGCTGCAGCAATGCAGAAGGTGGGCTAGAATATAAAAGTAGAGAAGTACAGGTGGTGGTAGGCCTAAAAATAGCCCTTTACCTTACTAAGATGACTGGATAACTTTGTACTAACTTTGAGTATATTATATCGTGGGGTGTGGACCCTATAACAACTGTGGACCATTTAACTTTGATGGAGCAGGGAAAGAGAGAGAGAGATATTTTCTGAAGGAGAGAGAGAGAGAGAGAGAGAGAGAGAGAGAGAGAGAGAGAGAGAGAGAGAGTAGAGAGAGAGAGAGAGAGTAGAGAGCAGTGATGGGGATCAGAAACAGACCCTGAATATCAATGCAGCTTGTCTGAGAGAATTCAGGTCTGCAGTGCACCAAAATCTGGGGAGAAAGAGCACGAGAAGACAATACCATGACAGGCAGCCCGAGCTGGGGGGTACCTGTCCTGCACAGCCAACACCACCCATACAAAATCATCCTGCTCCATCCACATGAATCATAACACATCATGACATTCCCCTCATTTGGATTACCTATTTGACATCACATGGAAAATTCTTCTTGCCATTGTAATTCTTGGTTTAGATTTCTTTCTTTTTTTTAAAGAGATAGTTTGCGTCTCCCCAGCCAAAATCCTGCAGGTAGATCAATTTTAAATGGATGCTGCAGGCCCGAATTTGTACAAAATAATGTATTTAGCTTAGAAATGTGTGCCATCCATCTTAATTAAATGACAGTCATTTAAGAAGCCTATTAGACATATTAGTATAATGTTCCTCATCCTCTTTGTCCTTTTCTCTATACATGGCTTCTTCCCTCCTTCCCATAAAAGCTCCATTTTCCTTCCAGAAGGGATCTGTAAACCTATAGTGCCAAGTTTACCTCGGGTCAATCAGACATCTTATATCCTGGTTACTAGCCACCAGCCAATAACCATTAGCCTTATTAATTGTGGAAGCCTGAGACCATCTCCTGAGTGCTGTAGTAAAATAAAACCATGCAGTGTGTCTGTGTGCGGGCACGCACACAAGAATGTGGTTAATGAGATGACTCCCAAAGGTTGCTAACCTTTCTCTATGAGAGGTCACCATCACACACACTCCCTCTTATCTAATATATTAAGCACCACCTCCATGTCTGTACTTTATAGAAGCAATAATCTCTGACAGTTAAGAAGAGTGAACTCCCATAGCCAATTTGACAACTGTGTGCTTAGAGTCTGGAGCCTGTTTTACCAAATGCAGCTTGTTTCACCAAATGTACAACATTTGTACAACATACAAGCTGCCATTTGCAACATCACATCATTTTTCTTTCTCAATGTTTAAGAATTATTCAGTTAAACATGAGTGCATTTTTACATGCAAACTAATATCCTGGTTCTAATCCGTTTTTTTGGAGTATCTTGGTTACATGTAAACATCTTATCCTGGTTTCAGAAACCTAGGAACATGGTTATGCTACCTCAGCATAACCATGTTCCTCCAACAGAAATCAGGATACTGATTGGCTGAGCTAACCCTTATCCCGGTTTCTGAATATTTTTTTATTGGTACAGAACATGATGGTGAGACAGAGATGGTGAGACTGCTGCACACATATTAACAACATGGATACTGTTACAATCCTGTATGCAGGGATATCATGAATAAGATCAAAACCAAGACTCTGAACTCGGATACCAGTGGATACCAGTGGGATACCAGTGGGATACCAGTGGGATACCAGTGCGCATATAAAGTCTGACCTGCCGATTCCGAAGTTCTTTCTTTCTAATAACTTTAATTGACAGCATACACAAAACATTTATTTTGTTTTATTTATGGAAAATTTAAATAGTTGTGTTTAATTTTCTCCCAAACAAAAAACACATATAAATATAATGTGTATTATACCATACATACGTATATACTATATATAGTGCATAATATAATAATATATGTAGTGTCTAACTGTACAAAAACATAAAGCCGATTCATATTATCTAACCCATCACCAAGAAATCCCACTACCTAAAAATCAGGATGCAAACTACATACTCTGCCTGTGATTTACAGCATCTCCACTATGTAAATCACAAATCCAATCATGTTTTTTTTGCTGCCTTTCTCCAACCTGTATAATGACATTAGTCTGATTTGTGGTCCACAACCATCCACTGTGCCTTTTATTGAGCTATATCCTACACTATAATATACTATATATATACTCCTTTTATCCTGAAATATGTTTAATTTGTTGGTAAATATTGATAGCACCATCCCACTCGCAAATCCATGGGAGACTCCTCTGTCTTCCATTGTTTTGAAACAAGAGAAGAGAAGACTAACAAAATATGGGTACTTAATATGTGGGAAATCATACTGTGACTCATACAATCACAAGCAGCATGGCAGGTAATACATTACTATGAGGGCCTTATCATCCCGTCCCATTTTCCTCACAAATACCTCTCTCTACCCTGCTGTGTGCCTTTTCTCTTCTCTCAGTCCTTGTTCCAAGAGTGATGGAGAGCTTCATCGAACACCCCTAGGACAGCCATAAGCCTTACAACTAATGGAAACACACACACACACACACACACACACACACACACACACACACACACACACACACACACACACACACACACACACACACTGATAGTCACACTTAGGGTTGGGAACCAAACTCAGGTCGAAGACTACGGCCGAGCAGAGCGAAGTCAGTAGGCCTATGTCACTCGTGAAGCAAGGTTTTTTTTTTACTTTTGTAAGCAGTGTCTTGATCGGGCAGCTGTTGGAATCCGTCTGTGTCACTTTGGCAGGTTTTAGTGTTATAGGAGGGGAGACCAGGGCAAATTGTAACATTTAAAATTGCACCAATCAGAAGTAACTTGTGAATGAAAAAAGTAATGAACAAATTATTATTGAATCATATTATTTAATAACAGAAACAAAATTAAACTGTGTGCAATTAATTTACAGATACTATAAACCGTATGAAGTGAATGGTGAATATGAATATACATTTGTATATAAAGGTTTTCATAAATAAGTTTTTTGTTTCTGTGAAATATTATGTGACCTATTTTGATCCCCTCAAAGAATCTAAATCAAGAACCAGAATTGTTAAAATCCAAATGGTACCCAACCCTAGTCACACTAGAACTCAGACACCTACATCCGTGCACACACTCCCACACAGAGCCAGCAGACAGGGAGGCATCGTCCAACACTTGGGGTAAACTCCGCCAAATTCTCTTCAGCTAAGCTTCTCGCCTACCAAACCCAGAGGCAAGGGTAGGCAGCGGAGAGCGGGCCATACACAATGACGGATAGTGCAAGCAGTACATAAAACAGCAACAAACACTCACTTTACATTTGTCCACTGAGGATGTCGGTGTCACATATAGAGTTGTGACAGAAAGATGAAGTTAGAATTTGACGGTTCATGTGGGAGTGCGGTCTATTATTTCTGCCACTTAGCTCAGCATCTCGTGGTTCAAGAACTATATGGGACTGTTGTCACATCATATTTCAACATATTTGTATTAATAATGATAATGAAAGACAGTAATATTTTGACAATTAATGCAGCAAGGTGCTCCAAAGAGTCTTGCTCCACTATTAGTATGGGGTACAGTAAATTAACTTTAAATTGTTAAATGTATGCTTGAGCCGTTTTAGCACATATCACACTATCAGCATATGGATAGATTTGTGTCACTGACAACCAGAACTCAAACATCACCAGGCCAATGTAGCCATTTAAATGCAATAATGACCTAATCCTCACTTTACTAAATTCAGTGAGGCACCCCCCCCCCCCTTGTTAAATACGAACAATGAGAGAAATGATTCTCATTCTAAAATGAGAGAGGCTGATGGCTCAGCACTTGCGGTGGTTCTGAAATATTAATGAATAGCCACATGGTCTGTTCTTAACACCTAAAAGCAAGTGCAAACACAGGGGTTTTAGATGGTTGTAAAGAGTCTGGTGAGAGGTAATTGTATGTGTGGGTGGAGGACTAAGACTCACTGTTGAGACATCCAGGTCAAACAGAGCTCTTACTTTCCTACTCCTCATGTCGATATTATATTAAGGTTGTACATGGAAGGACGTGAATGTATTAGCTAGCTCTCTACGTACACCTGTCATTGATTTAAAATTCCTATTACTTTGCTTTCTCTTTTGTTTTTCATCCCTAATACAAATATAGAAAAAAAGGGTTTTGACTGGTCACATCTTAATACTAATCATTTATTTAATTGTACTATTGTAAAAAGGAAGGACTCCTTCTTCAGTCGAACCGCTTCCCTGACCACCGGGGTCCACCACGGTGTTCGAGGGTTACCGCCCCTTGAGGCACCTAAGACCTTGAGACCACAGCTCCTCACCGCAGCTCAGCAATAGAGGTTTTGAACATCGCCCACTCTGCCGTGGCAGAGGCAAAGCAGCGGGTGTGGGAGAAGTTCGGAGAAGCTATGGAGAAGGACTATCGGTCGGCACCAAGGTGCTTCTGGAAAACCGTCCGGAACCTCAGGAGGGGGAAGAGGGGATCCATCCAAGCTGTGTACAGCAAGGGTGGGACCCTGCTGACTTCGAATGAGAAGGTTATTGTGTGGTGGAAGGAGCACTTTGAGGAACTCCTGAATCCGACTAACTCGCCCTCTATGGTAGAGGCAGAGCTGGAAGCAGGTGGGGGACCATCGTCAATTTCCCTGTTGGAAGGTCACTGAGGTAGTCAAACAACTCCTACAGTGGCAAAGCCGCAGGGGTTGATGAGATCCGTCCAGAAATGCTGAAGGCTTTGGGTGTTGAGGGGCTGTCTTGGTTGACACGCCTCGTCAACATATGAGCTCTCTGCCTACTCCGGGTAGGGAATGAGCCCTTACCCCAAGTGAAGGAGTTCAAGTACCTTGGGGTCTTGTTGAGAGATTGGCCAGAGAATCGGAGCAGCAGGGGCGGTATTACATTCGCTTTACTGCACCGTTGTGACGAAAAGAGAGCTGAGCCAGAAGGCAAAGCTCTTGATCTTCCGGCTGGGAAGATTATATCTGTATATTATATTACGTCCAACTGGGGAGATTATATCTCCTCACTGGCCTGGGAACGCCTCGGGATCCCCCAGTTGGAGCTGGCGGATGTGGCCCGGAGAAGGGAAGTTTGGGGTTCGTTACTGGAGCTGCTGCCCCCGCGACCCGACCCCGGATAAGCGGTAGACGATGGATGGATGGATGGATGGATGTACTTAAAAAGGGACAGTGTGTAGGATGTGGCGGCATCTAGCGTTGTGGTAGCAGAGTGCAACCAACTGAATACCCCTCTGCTCACCCTTCCCTTTACAAGACTGTGGTAATGAGCCACAGAGCGCAAATCTTTCAGGAGTACCAGAACACTACTTTATGAGCAACAAAATTATTATTTTTTCACATAACAAAAATAGACAAAAGGCCCTCTCTAGAGCCAAGGTTTGGTTTGTCAGTTCTGAGCTACTGTGGAAACATGGTGGAAGAGTCCGCCATGCGGACCCGCTCCCTATGTAGATATGAAGGGTTCATTCTAAAATGACGGAAATACATCAATTCTTAGTTTCAGGTGATTATACACCAATGAAAACATATTTATGAATAATATATTCTATTTCTGGTAATGGATCCCCCTAATTACTACACACTGACCCTTTTATAAAAAAATTGTTAAATATCCAAGAACATAATTCAATATGATGACATTTATTGTATTGTAACTACGGTGATTACAATAGAGCTCTTAATATTCTAGTAATGTGGAGATCCACAAGATTTAGATTTTTTTTCCCAACCACCCCTTCATGTACAGTAGGTCAGTCTTTCTCAAAGAGTGGTCCACCAGACACACACACCCCCCCTTTATCCCATCCCACCCCACCCACCCACCTCGCCAAGTCCATAAGTGTTTTTTTTATTGGTTAAGTGGTCCATGGTCTGAAAAAGTTTGAGAAACACTGGTCTAGATGGACGTCTAATTACAATCCCCCAATTCCTGCAGGGAAAACCCATCACCTTGCTGATGGGGATCTTTGTTCCTGATTGGCTGAGCCCTGGGAGCAGAGCTAATGCTTAAAAAAATTAAATAAACAACACATTGTGGTACTGATTATCTAACAAAGCTGCCTTCTTATGAAATCTGTTCAACTGGTAGGGTATTCACTGAGGTACAGACAAGAAAAGCTGGGTGTCCAAAGCCATTAATCTACCCTAGCTTCCTCATTTCTTTCTTTTTCATTTATCTCCTCTCCCTCTCTCCCTCTCTGCACATACTCTTCATCCTAAATAGCCATATATCCAGTTCCTATTCCCCCATTTCCAGGGTGAATTAATGCCTGGTTGAGGTGACGTGTGGGGATTAAACTGTGGCAGAGGATTAATCAGTCTTGCATGTCTGTAAACTGGACAATTCCACATAGTTTATACAAAGACTGGAACACGCATATGAATAGACACAGCCAGTTGTAGTTAATTCTCAGTTGAATACAATAGTCTTCCCAGCAAGACAGCTTGTATTATGTTTTAAATACTCTTTTGTTGCAATGCTTTTGTACATTTCTTTCCTTACAAGGAATAATTACATTATTTTCTTGTTAAAACATGTTGTCAGATAAGGATTTTGACAATCTCACAAGACTATTTGCTAAGTAAGGATGAGTTTGACTTGAGGGCTCTTGGAAAAACCTTTATGCTGCTTTCCTTGAAGGAAAACTAAAAGCACTCAATTCCTTTAAAAGGCATCAAGTTAAAGGTACTGTCCCTCCAGATTATACAACACATTTCTGTTCTGTTGACATCAGCAATGACAGATTTTCTGAGCCAGTGGCAGGAGGGGAAATAAGTGAACTCCAAACACATTATGATCAGTCAATATTGCTATAAAGGGATGTCAGTTTAGCTGGAGGTAAGGAAGATCCATAAAGCAAATATGAGCTGATAAATTCTAAGATGTCACTTCAGCAAAGGCAAGATAAACCCCATGCTAAGTCAATTCAAGCAAACAACAATTGAAGTCTTAAAACTATGCCTACTGTGAACAATTTGAAACTACCCACAATAAACTGCTGAGAGATTTACGGTAGTTTATTCAGCTTATCCGTCACCCCTTCGTGAATACCACTGACCTTCAATCCCTAGACCAGGGGTGTCCAAACTACGGCAGTTGGCCCGCGGTCCATTTTTAATTGGCCCGCAGCAAATTCTAAAAGTATAATGGAATATGGCCCGGATAGAAACTTGCGCTTGAATGTTTTGTACTTCTTAGTTTTAACACAGAAACACAGTTTTAACTTGTCAGCTAACTTAAAACATCAAGTATCAGATAAAGCTTGTGCTTTAGGTTTTTACTGATTGCATGTGATGAGAGCACAGATGCGACAGACACAGCACAGCTGTTCATTTTTTTGCGGGGAGTTGACGATAACTTTCGCGTTACGGAAGAGATGCTTGGTCTTAGGAGTCTAAAGGGCACAACATAATTCGAGCACGAGGACTTCACCACAGAGAATTTCAAGCTTTCCTGTCTGATGTCGATGCTGAATACGGGGACGCACTCCACAGTTCTGGCTGCAGCGGTTTTATTCCCTGAGATCAGAAATCGATCTGTTTTTGAAAGAGAAGGACCGAGCTCTTCATGAGCTGAGAGACCCTCCATGTTTGGCAGACCTGTTTAGTTGATCTTACTGGTCATCTCAACACTGAACAAGAGCCTACTGCGCACATGAAAGCATTCTGTGTGAAGCTCCGTCTCTTTGAGACACAACTACGCAACTTCAATGTTGCGCATTTCCCCACGGTGTCCGAAATCAAATGTGCTTTTCCAAAGGCCAACCTTTCTGATAACAAGGGGAAATATGTGTCTGTGATCACGTCTCTCATGACAGCATTGAGTCAGCACTTCCAAGAGTTTTCTATCATTGAGAAAGAAATCGAGCTGATCAATGCAGAAGAAGTTTAAGAGAGTCTGCAACTAGAACTTATATATAATAATTATATACGATAATTCCCTGAAGAATCAACATCAGCTTCTCTCCCTCCCCGACTTCTACCGGAGCTTGGAAAGGTTTCCTCTGATGAGACGCCACGCACAAATAATGATGAGTCTGTTCGGCTCAACATATGTGAGCAAACATTTTCTCTGTTAACAAAAGCAGATTGAGAACCAAAATGAGCGACAGCATCTCTGTGATGTCCTTCGTATCTCAAACACCAAACTCACTCCTGACCTGCAGCATCCTTCAGTCCAAAGCGCAGCATCACTGCTCCCACTGAGTGCAACGCTGCTCCCATTATAGGAGAGTTAAAACATATATTACACAGTATTTATGTAAGGTCAATGTTTCAATAAATTCCATCAATTAAAGTTGATAACATTTTCTAACTAACGTTAGTTGATGTGTTATCAAGCCCAATAACTTATTTATTTAACAAGCTTGATGCAGGGCTGTGAAGGGGATCACCATCCTGACTAAGAAGCAATCTGAAGCTCCTGTTTTGAGAATGAGCTGCAAACCCTTATTGTAACAAATGAAATGAAACCTCATTAATAGAAAGATGTGATGGAGGCTGTGATGGAGGCTGTGATGGAGGGCATCTATAGTTCCTCATTTGGAGCTTTAACCATAAGCTTTCTCCAACTAACAATAACTTCTTGAGTTGAGATTACTGCATAAAGAATAAAGACATTGTAAACCGTAATGTTTCCACTTGTTTGACAGTTTCAACAACCAACTACCTTATCCCCAATGTGTTGGGAACCAGGACAATGTTAGAGCATTGCTTTGAGTAAACACATGCTTTATTTATGTGCTGATGATCACAAGTACATTTTAGTCAGAAGCCATTATTTAACTGACACCAGAGTTGTTGGGGTTTGTTTAAAGAGTGAAGAGCACGCTGTAATTCATCTCTAAAGTGTCCTAATGCTATTCACAGTTGTCAGTGAGAAGGTTTAAATGAGTGTGTTCTGTACAGACAGAGTACAACACTTCGGAAATGCCTGAACCTCACAGTCCAATACAATTAACAGAGGAAGTCACTGAGCTGACTTGTACCCACAAATAAACAATAATGCACTTTCACTTCAAACTCTGCCATCTAAAATGAGTTGTTTTAAGGTGAGGGGAACATTTCAAGGAGTTTTTTTATTTTCATTTTTATAAACGGCCAATTAATCAGAGCCAATTATTTACACTGAACGATTGCCAGCTCTCTCCACTGCGGGACAGGACAGCAGAGACGTTGAGAGGAAGAGGAGGGGGGAAATAAGAGAAGAGAAGAAAAGAGTGCTGACAGAGAGGCAACGCTCTCCTTTACAGACCGTCTCTGACCTTGAGTGGTAAAAAAGCTGGAGATTATCTGAGTGCATCAAGAAGACAAGACCAACATCTTCACCCATGCCTGTCCAGCAGTGTTGTCTACTGTCTATTGCTTGCTGTCCATGTTTGCGCCTGAACCAGTATAACCTTACAGTCAAAGACTTTCTGCATTTTAGCCTTACAAATTGCCAAGAAAATGACCAATGCAGACATTTTTACCCACAAATAATGGAGATGTTTAGAGAGACAAAACAAATGTACTGTTAGTGTAGTACAGAAAGGATGAGGAGTTCCCATTCGCAGGTGTCCAACATGTATGGGATGTAATTTCACTATATTTTGTCAAAATCTAATTGATATGGCGTCAAATGTCCAGTAAGTGCAAACCAAAAGTGAGCAAATGCTACGGTAGACTCGCAGTTGATCAGCAGTTATCTGATATCAATGTGTAATTTAAAGAATGTCAGAAATTAATAATGACATGCATTATTCCCGAGAGGAGTCCTAGAATTTGATTACTGGCATGTCATCTTTGTGTGCGACAGATTGAGAGGCAGACAAGTCGACGTATAGTCCCTCCCCCAATTTGTATGTGGGGTCAACTAGGTTCCACGGCTGTATCAGTAATGTGCTGTGCCTTGGTAATATATGTTACCGTGGAAGAAATGTGGATAAACCTACAGTAAAGCAGTAAACAAGTTGTAAAAAGCTTTGAAATTTATGACTGTCATTAACGTTTACAGAAACCAAAGACAAACAGCAATTTTACAGCCACGAAACATCACATCACTGCAATATAGTGTCACTCTTATACATTATTCAAATGATGGCTGACCAGTGCAGATTATTACCATGCCAAATTACAGTGGAACTCTGCTGGCAACAATGGAAACAGTTAGTGCACTGAGTATCTTTTATTTTGGCCATCCCTACTTAATAGAATTTATTTATGTTAATCTAAAGCAATGAGACATTTTTGTAAATGAAGAAGGAATAAAAGGAAACCTTTTCATAGTTTGTTTTTTGGAGCCTAGTAAAGCATCCGGTCTGGTTTTTTTCTCCAACAAAAAGTAATCTAATATTCCCCACTCATACAATTCCCCAAAATTTGCTCATTTGTCATCTTATCAATAAACATTGTTTTGTTTAGAATATAAATGGTATGACTCATAGCTTTAAACAACAGCTCTGGTGCAGAAGTAACAGAGGAAGACTAGACAGCGCTATTTAGGTTGCTGTGCTGCATCCAGTCGCTGACAAGAGAGATTTTCTGACAATGTGGCAACATCCCTCACACAGCACTCTGAATTGTTCAGGACATTTGAATTTAGATTAAACCTCTGTTAAGTAGACGTACATAATATGGACTAAGAGACAGCGAGAATACTGGTTTGAAATAAAGCAGAGCGATGGAAAAGATTGAAAAAATATTTGAATAAAAAGTGTTCTCAGATATTCTGATCCAATGATTAAATCCTAACAAGCAAAATGTTTGGAAACTTCAATGAAAATAATCAGGCAATGAATAATTTAGTCTCAAGATAATTTAGAAATGTGATAGAATGTGCTGGTGAACAGAAGAAAGAAAGAAAAATACAAAATCCCCAGGAAGAAATTATTAACAAGAAACAGCGCCTTAAAGAAGAAATATAGCAGCCATGACAACACCGGCTCTTATGGAGAGCTCTGTGCTAAGAACACCCTTTTTGACAATCTCCAATGGCAGTGATGGAAATAAGCCTCCAGTGACAAGTAATTTCTGATATCACCACACTAGATATGCAAAGAAGGTTTTTCTTTTCACACCCTGCATACACAGTGGTTCTCCTTAATTACCTGGACTGTGGAGGCCCGTCATAGTCTAATTTCCCCCTCCACAGTTTCATAATGAACCGGAAATATATTTACACTTCTTAATGGGTGGGCTAGCTATTCCTCCTTGGTGAGATGCGGCGCGACCAGCACTAGGTCGGCTTTAAAAGGCACGGTTGCTGGGGTGAAGGCTCGCAACTGTCAGCTTTACAGCGCCCCTTGCCCGGACCTCAACACTTCACGGGGCCGTGGCCTCTCTCTCCCTCCTGTTCATAGCAAGTCGCGTGTATTGCCATAAGCACAGTTAAATAGTTTTACATGAACCTCTTCAATTTGCCTTACACTCTGAACCCCGCATACAAGGAAACACGATGTATAAAGAAATAATTAAAAGAAAATAAATAAAGAACACCAGGCTATATGTACATACAACATACAGAAGAGAGAGAGATCTGTACAAAATGCAATGCAAACAGTGGTTAAATGTCTGTGAGTGTGCAGTGTGGAGTGTGTGTGTGTGTGTGTGTGTGTGTGTGTGTGTGTGTGTGTGTGTGTGCGTGCGTGCGTGTGTGTGTGTGTGTGTGTGCGTGCGTGTGTGTGTATGTTTTTATGATTAAATTGTTTATGGAGCACAACATTATAAAATCACAAGGTTCTTCATATAACTTTATTTTGCTCTCAAAGTATATCAGAATGATGTATTTAAACTCTAAAATGCATAACATTTTCTTCCGACGTCCAGAGGCTCACAAAGTCCTGTGGGATACACGGCATTTGGTTTAATTTCACGTAGGCGCACCACGTTCATCAAATTAAAAAAACTTGAATTTGTAAAGCATTTTATCAATACTATTTATCAATACTATCGGAGCTACAATTACAGTGTTTCCCACACATAGACCGTACAAGGGCGGGCCGCCCAGGTTTATTAGCGGCCAACCAAGTATATTTGGCGACCAATTTTAGCATTTATTAATTATTTTCTGTCCGAGAGAATGGCGCCATCTGCAATCAATTAACTAGTGACATCAGAACGACGCCAGGGAGCGGTGGGAAAGCTCTGCTCTGCCGGCACAGCCTCAGGTCTCGACGCCTCAGCTGTCTGGGCTCACAGCGGGACAAAAGTGGCGCGCAATGGCCCGACATGCTGCTGCGCTCCGCTCATTCCGTTATTGGCAACAGACTGCTGCACGGGCTGCACAGCATGTTCCCACTGTAACGTAGTGGGTGCTGCGTCACCCCTGGTTCATTCCCATCCAGACCGCAGTGATTGTTTTTAATAAATAGTGGAAACCTCTGTTTTACTGCCTAATTGCCTTAGACAACAATTGTAAAATAACATTACTCAATCTTACATCAATGTAGTGCTGCATGGACGACATTTTCTATGCACATATGAGTTATAATTGAATACCAAAACTGATGTTACCATCCATTGTAATCTTTGTATTCAAGGTCAGATTGTTGTTTTCACATTTTGTAATGTAGCCTTAAACTAAAGGTGACATTACCACCTAGAACAGCTGTAATATGTCATTTAGTTACTATTAGTTGTAGGTACCTATATATGTAGTTTTTTATTCTACTAACACCTATCACAGTCTCTGGGGAGCTGTGGATATTTTAACATTTTTAATCAGTAATTATGTTCAGGATAGGCTACACATGTTCTAAAATCCATTTTCTTGTAGTGGAGTAAAGCCCTCATCTCTTCAGAAGTTAGGAGATTCATCACTTTAACATAAGGTGAACTGTATACAGCAGGGGTGGGGAACCACCGGCCTCCGGGCCGTGTATGGCCCACGAGACCATTTGATCCGGCACTCGAGGTATTTCATAAACACACTCAAATAATCATCTCCAGAAATGTTTTTTAAATCTAGACGGCAATAGCATAAAACGGGGGACTGACTGTTCCTGGCCAAGGTCAGGGTCCTTGAACACAACACGAGCGGAACGTGTCATCACGTGGTCACGTCATGTCAAAAAACACCAATATTAAACGAGACTGTCATTGACATCAGCGAACGCAGCGTGGCAAGCGTAAACAAGAGAAAGCTGGATGCGGAATGTCGCACTTTCCAGGAGAAATGGACGAACGAATATTTCTTTGAGGAAATAAAAGGCCAGTGTGTTTAGTTTGTGCGGACACGCTTGCGGTGATGAAAAAGACTAATCTCGATTGTCATTACAGCACGAAACATGCCGAACTGCACGAGCTGAAAGGACGAGTGCGTTTGGATAAAGTTAATGCTCTTTGGCAGAGTTTGGCCCAACAAGCAGCTCTCTCCAGAGTGTAACATGAAAACATGGAAAGATAAAACAGAAAGATACATGGATGGAAAAGTTGCTCTTTTTGCACAGCATGAAAGAAAGGTGAAATGAATGGGCTGTGTCTTAAATGTTTTAGCAGAGGTTATGAGTTCAATAATTAGTATGGACCTCGAAGGATGAAATGGCCCTTCATAGGAAAAAAGGTTCCCCACCCCTGGTATACAGTAATACCTAGAATAAATTAAACATGTCAAACTAAAGATTAATTTAACATAAAACATTATTTTAAATATATGAATTACAACATGAATAAAATAAAATAACTTTAAACACTATAGTTTAAATATACCACTTTTTATACATATTCAAACATCAACAGACAACCCACAGAATAATGACATAATTCAGTCATCTTTGTCACCTGTATTGTTACCTGTGTTTGCTTTACACATTATAGTACTATCCTGTGGTTAAATCAAAACAAATCAATCCAGCCGAGAGAACAAACAAAAAATCTAACTCCAGTATAATTTCCAACAAATTGTATCAAAGCTAAATAACAACAGAAGTTTGTAACATGCGCTGTTAAAGGACCTCTTCCTGTAGCCTTTAACTTTAACGCCCCTGGTCAGATTTGGAGTCACTGCTGTTGTGATCCCATCGCAAGATGGTCTCAAGTAATTACCATTGGAAGACTTTATGTTACCATTACTACTGTTGCAGTACACTTCAGCTGAACTCTCAATGCTCTCTCAGAATGTGTGTGCGTCTCTCTCTTTAACTGACTTTTGTTAACATTAAAACTAACCTTATGTTCCCGCGACCACTTCGGAAATGAAAGAAGGAAGTGTACAGTGCAGTGATGGAAAGTAATTGAGAGACTAATTTACACATAACCTCTCAAACATGTTCATCTTATCACTGCAACAGCTTTATTCAACCGTGTTCAGATACAGATTCAATGGTTCTTGAGGATGTCACAAATGTTTGAGATATATACTGACAGTTAAATATTTGATGCAGTGTAAAAGGAATTGTGCATTATTTTTATTTATTTTGTGAGATATTTAAACAATGGATACTAGTGACAATTACTAGCTGTCTTGGGATGTTCTAATTTTCAAAGCTATGTATACTAACAAGATCTTCTGCATTCCCAGAGGTTAATAGTTATAGAATAATACACTATGAACTCTTCAAATACAATCTGTTTTATGTCATGTTTAAAAGATCTAAAGATTTGAATGATCTTGGGGTTTGTACAGTAGAACTATGAATCTCTCACTTTCCATGTTTATGATTCTGACACATTCCACTGGTGAAAGAATTCCTGCCCTCAAAAAGTTCTTGTTGCTATGCAACTGATCTGCCTGGCACCAAGAATAATGCTAGCAACCACACACACACACACACACACACACACACACACACACACACACACACACACACACACACACACACACACCAGCTCTTAGCCTACATCCTGTGCTTGATACAAAAAATGAGCTATTAAGCTAGTACGAACGAAACGTCTTTAAGCTGTATTGTTTTTGACTAAATAAGCCTTTTGCATTACAGCGATTTTCATTCTCTCCTGCCAAATGCTTTAACATTCAAACAGGCTAGAACAAAATCTGTTACATTGTAAATACAAACTGATGCATTACAAAATGTGTCTGTTTTAGTGTAAAAAGGATTTTCATACTGACACATTTAATCATATGAGAAATTAAGAAGAGTGCTGTTATGGTGGATACAAAAAAACAAGGCATATTAACATGCCTGTGAGTATTAGCATGTTTTAATTTGATCCCTGATAGAGGACTATAACAACTGTGATGCTACAAAAAATGTATACATAATTGTTAAACAAAAAGTGATTGTTACGACTCACGTTTCAAATTAATGTGTGTAATTTGTAATAATGTACTACAATAACATTTGATATTTTCATACAAAATTATTATTTTAGAAATGTTTGCTTTGTGTACAAAAGTATTACAGAACATGAGAATCAAATTCTAACAATTTGACTATGCTAATCCATCTAGCTAAACGAGCGAGAGAGAGAGAGAGAGAGAGAGAGAGAGAGAGAGAGAGAGAGAGAGAGAGAGAGAGAGAGAGAGAAAGAGAGAGAGATACAGAGAGAGAGAAGAGAGAGAGAGAGAGAGAGAGAGAGAGAGAGAGAGAGAGAGAAAGAGAGAGAGAGAGAGATACAGAGAGAGAGAGAGAGAGAGAGAGAGAGAGATACAGAGAGAGAGAGAGAGAGAGATACAGAGAGAGAGAGAGATACAGAGAGATACAGAGAGAGAGCGAGAGAGAGAGACAGAGCGATACAGAGAGAGAGAGAGAGAGAGAGAGAGAGAGAGAGAGCGAGAGCGAGAGAGAGACTAATCTTGAATGACACCTTCAAGGAAGTAATCAGATAAGAGCTCCAATCCTTTTAAGTGTTAAAATGTATCATTCTGTCATTAGCCATTTCTATTCAAATGGAGTTCCTCAGGATAAGTCGTGAATACTTACTCCTGGCTGAAGGCTGCAGCTGAAGACGACTGCCCCTAATATACTGTCTCTATACAATCTATGTTCCTTTTTTAGTGCCAGTATCCATTTTTTTCTTTGACATTTACATTCTGCCATTTTGATACTGCATTACTTTATGAGTCAAAACTGGCCTTCAATGGACTCAAAAAAGCGAAGCCTTGTTGGTGAGCAACAGAATAAAGTGCATGAAAAAAGCAAGATTAGCTTCTAACTCCCTTCAAGGGAGGAGAAGAGAGTCAGATTAGGTGACCAGGAAGCGTGTGATGAAGAGTGATGGAGGAAAGCGGAGAGACTAGGCTGCTTTGGGAATGGTGAGTATTAGAGGACAGACAGCCTGGGCTGCATGTTAACCAGACCTGCCTGGTTTAGTTGAAATACGCAAATAACACCGACTGGTGCTGCCAAGGAGACACACACACAGGCTGTGCTACTTTGACTCTCCATCTCGTATTATCCAATCTCACACACACACACACACACACACACACACACACACACACACACACACACACACACACACACACACACACACACACACACAAAGTAAGAGCAACTTGCTCACTTACTGGCTTGCCACTGCAGAGCTTTAGCCCATCTCTCTCACGGTCACACCAAGGGCATCCACTCCCTTGAAACAGTACAGCACAACTCGTCACAGGAGTGCAGAGGAGAGGAGAAAAGAAAGGAGATGAGGGAGAGGAGAGGAGAGGAGAAGAAGGGAAGGGAGGTGAGAAGAAAGGAGAGAAGGGAAGAGCAGAGGATGGGAGAGAGAGGAGAGGAGAGGAGGGGAGAGAGAGGAGAGGAGAGGAGAGGAGAGGAGAGGAGAGGTGGGAGGGGAGAGGATAAGAGGTGGTCCCTTTCATTTTCATGATCACATGCATAAGGAAAGGAATGAGTACTATAAAAGGACAGAGGGATGATATGAAAGTGTTCACCCACCTGTGTAAAAGGAAACACGCAAACAACTAAAATTGGAACTATTATGAAAATTTAAGGAAGAGTGGTGGAAATGGTGCAGGTAAAAGGAAGAAAGAATAAGAGAGAGAGAGAGCAGGACGTTGCTGGGTAATGGAGATGAGATGTTAATGTGCCTGCTAGTGATGCACTGCAGCAAACTGAGGGAAGAAAGAGAAGTAAAAGAAGAATAAATAGGAGGTGGTGGAGGACGGGCAGATTAGAGGTAGAGGGACGTGAGAAAGAAAAGAAGCGGGGGGGAAGAAAGAAAGACGATGAGGAGATTAGCATTTGAAAAGGAGGGGAGCAGAAAGTAAGGAAGATGATGAGATCTAAATGTTGATGAGGCTGATGATGCAGCAAGATGATGCATGAATAAACTACATCGATTTCATGTATCTTCTAGTCGCACTTTAACTGTTTGCAAAGGCTCCTAATGTGGTCACATCTTTTCCATGATTTATTAGAACCCCAAACAGACACACTGTAAACTGAGCTCATGTTCATCGTGAACGTATGAAGTGTAATTCAAATGGCATGCTTCCAAGCCACATGCCATGTACTTGCAATATTGTCAATTCCAGCTAGTAAACTATGCTCATGCCTCCCGTCACTACCGCTCGCTGTCCAATTACAAACATTCTCAAACAATCTTCCAAAAAAGCTTGACACAGAGCTTCCTACATGAAGGCATCTTTGATGTTACAGTTGAACTACTTCTGAACCTGCAGGAGCAGCAAATCATCTCACATGCGGTTTCTCCCTAAAGACTGACAGAGAGAAAAGAAATGACGGAGCAAATTCACCTGAGATGGAACTGGCAATCAATCTGGCGATATGATAAGAATCATGATACAGGGGTTACCATTCAATATATATATGGCAATATATGTGAACAAGGCTATATATTTTGATTTGCTCAATCTAGTTTAAGGAAAACTGTCATAGTATAAAGATCACACCACCATATGATTAAAACGTGCCTATGTCAATAAAAATTAGGATCTTTAGGTAAACAAATTAAGTAAATGAAAATATGAATAGATATATGTATACTGTATTTATATATTTTTTAACTATTGATTAAAAATCAATAGTGTTTTTGAGAATGGATACAGTGTTACAATATATCGCAATACTCAAGTCTATTGATATTTACTTACACCCTTATATGGAACTAGGAAAAAAGCAGATCAGGGGTAAAATGAAAAAGATAACCTTTGCCATGAGGCAAAACTCATTTAAAGACACTGCCATGTGCCATCTAAACTTTGACACACAGAGACAAAATACACATCCAAACATAGACATGTCGACCACAGCTGCTCATTGGGGAATATGCACAATCCCAAGAAAGCAACCCAGTGTCATAAATGTTCTTTTTTCTTAAGTAGCCTAGGGATGGCACAGTTTGGAAGTTTTCCCACCAGCTAGTGACAACTGTAAATGTGTAAACACGAAAATATATTCGTATATATTGGTCAATACCTGAAGAGCGCTTACTTTGATCTCTAATGTTGGATGGCTGTGCGTCTGGCCTCTCCGGTCGAGCTTTCGCTGCGGGGCACATTATTGTCTAGAAGGAGCTCTGGCGGCCGCAGCTCAGCTCCGCCTGGTGGAATCACTGCTAACAGGTGTGTGTGTAGATTAGAGGTGTTGCCTCCAGATGCTGCCACCTTCATCAGACAAAGTTTACAGATTGCCTCTAAACGTTGTTAGGTTTCCTATTAGCATTGGGTTTGAATCCTAGTATTGCCAAATAAGTGATTTTTTATTTGATGAACGTGGGCACTGAAAATGAACTAGATGGATTTTACTTTGATTGTTAAAAAGAGTTTTAAAGGTTGCGAGACGCAGCTTTGAAAGGAAAATGTAAAAAAAAATTCGTAAGTGGCTCTAATGCTTGGATTCAAAAGGTACTCGTCAAATGTGTTAAAGTCCAGCATAATGAAGACAGCACTATCAAAAATATGAATTATTTAAATGCCATGAGTGTCCTATCGCGTGACACATCTTTTATGACCTTATAGAACTAGAGCATCATCTCATACCCCGACGAGCAGTATATTCGTAATGCCAATACTTAAAAAGAATGACCACCAGCATGCCTTTCACAGCATGGCTATATTTATCTTTAGCAGTATAAGAAGTACAACGCATAAGATATGCGGAACATTTAGCATACAGTACGAGGCGTGTACAGTAAGTCTGGCCCAAAGCGAGCCTGGCTTTTTATTCAAAGCTTTGTATGACATAAGAAGCGAGGTCTTTGTAGTAAGCTTTCACATAAAACATTAATGACTAACATCTGAAAATGCCTTTAGCTATAAGGTTTTTTTAAATGGTGCAATTTGAATAAGAACACAAATGTCTGTACTTATTATCTTTATCCATTTTGAAAAGGCGACCAGAATGTACATCTGTCAACAAAAGAAGAAGTTTAAATGATTGTCACTTTGCACACTGTCTCTTATTCCCACTGCACACTAACAATCATTACTAATATGACTGTAAGTGTCAGACTGAGGCGGCATTTTGCCCACTGGCAACTTTGGTAAACAATTTTCATGATGAAAATAAGGAACATTTCCAACACTTCTGTATTACACTGTATGAACTTAACTTTGAACAAACACTTCCCCAAAAGGCAACAGGTCACAATAGGCTATAAAACTGAAAAAGCATCTCTTATTGCTGTGAAATTGAAAATACTAAATAGAATAATAAAAAAAATAGGGGTCAATTAGTTCCACCTTGGCTAACGTTATACGCCAATGTAAATGCAAATTACATCTGTAATTGTTTATCTCGTTTTCGCATCTAAAGGCTGCTTGAGAGCAGCTGGGATAAGGAGTGATGGGCACATCTGGGTGCACACTGAGAGACACAGATAACACAGACAACCGCGGCAAGTCTAATAGTCAACCACAGCATAAAGTCAAAGAAGCACTTACTCAGTAGTCAACTGCTTTAACTTCCTATTGACATTGGTTTCGTCTTCATTTTATCTTTGACTTGGAAAGTCAGCCCGAGTGTACTGGTGACTAACCTGCCCATCAAATGACATCCAAAATGTAAATAAGTACTTTTCCATTTTTGACAAAGTCCAACTGTTTTCCCCTTGTTCTAGTCTTTGAACTGAGCTACGGTACATACCTCCAGGCTCCCATCTCTGTGCAAAGAGAAACAAAATGTCTCTAAGAAATGTTCTGATATGAGTAAGACGACAAACAAGCACATTTCCAAGACAGTTAAATTTTTCCTTTTAATAAGAGGATATTCATTGTTTCCATTTGCATAAATGAAAGACATAAATCTTTACATAAAAGACAAGAATATGATAGGTAACATGTATCACATTAGATCTGGCAGCACCTTTTGTCTGATTTTTAAAACATGCATTTCATCTTTGTGTGTACTTCTTATGTTTGATCCTAAACATCTTATCATACACTCGTGTGGCATGATTTGTGTGATTCATAAGAGAGAAAAAAAGGTTCAAAGAAGAAAATTGAAGTGAAGAAGGACGGAGATGATGGTGCGAGGCGGTGAGGGAGAAACGTGAAGAAATAAGATAAAAAGGAGGGTAGGATGAATGAGTGAGAAGAAGTCCTAGATAAGACTACAGAACAAGGGCTGGCAAAACAGAGCTGGAGGGAGGAAAATAGACGGAGGGGGGGGGGGGTGTATATATGCTATGCGTGCCACATTACATCCCTACATATACGTAAGTGAGGAAAGAAAATGATAAAATATGACAATATATGATTCAGCGTGATAGAAAAGATAGAGAGATACATAGAAGCGAGGGTGGACTGATGAATGGTCACAGAGGTGAAGGAATAAATGAATAAATATGTAAAAGGGTTTGATATAATATGAAGGGTTGAAGGGAGTTACAGAGGGAGGGGTTTCTGTTTCTAGTCTATGCTTCTGTAGCTGTTCTGCTGTGTACAGTAAACACAGTACAGCTGGATCTACATAAAGGTCACAGGAGTCGTATCATGCGTTTTGAAAATGATACAACGTTTGTTACTACAGTATATCGTAAAGCCTCTTTTACCTGGACAATCTTGTTAATGAAATACACAGTAGAAAGACATTAGTGCTGTGTGTAGCAGTGCAGTGTGTGTACAGTTTATTTGTCGGTGAAAAAATTCTACAACTCCTCATGACCCAAGCCAAGCTCCCGTGTCTTGCTAGCCACCCACTGATTAAAGTGAAGGGGGTTAGCCCCGATGTTAGCAACAACAGCCAGGCTCACCTAGGGTGGGCTGACCTTTAAGGTGGACCAGCTATTCTCATAAAACAGGAAGTCTAATTTGATTTATATTCGTTTTTCTATTAAAAAAAGAATATTGTTTTTCATTTAAATGTCTGGAAGAGCTCAGTAATAAAATCTTATTTTAGTTGCTTTATTTAAGTTGGTATAAATGTAACTGATTGTGTTATAAGGGCATATGATATCGTCTCATATCGATCGCAGGTCGCTGAATTCAATCAAATCAAAATCTTATCCTGGCAGACTTTGTGATGTAGGCAAATATCGTATTGTTGTCCAAAGAATCAATATAACATCCTATCGGGATCCTGTCTACGAAGCTCTGACTGATCGACTCTCCGACTGGCACAAACTGTGTGCTAAAAAGCACAACATCAGACCTATTAGAGTCACTGAACAAACTAAGATGTGGTTTGACTTGAACGAGGGGTTACATTACAGTAATGTTCACTGGCATAAACACAATCCCAAACTGATACTGTTAAGTGTGACAGTGGACCATCCCTGAAAAACAATTCATGGCAAATTCCTCATTGATTAACAAAATGAATTGTGAGGGTAAGAGAGAAAAACAGTGTTTTGAATGTAATGGAAATGGGATTACCAGCAAGTAGTTGTGTGTGTGGCGGTTATAGCCCCTCCACCACAGAGTTTCAACAATGGTGCATGAAGAAACTGGGCAGGCATCCAGTATTACCTCTGCAGCAGAATAGGGTGATACATAACTCTTTCTCTTCTCGTTCTCTCTCACAAACACACAATGCATGTCAAACACACACTATTTCTAAGTATAAATGACACACACTGAGAAGCACAGTAAACCTGCTTTGACCGCAGCACAGGGGTCAGATTAGGAGGAATGCATCAGCAGTGTGTGTGATTGGCCTGGTTTCAATCATAACCATTAAATAAATGTACTACTCGTTCTTTACTTTAAAAGCAGAAAGCTCTCCACTGTGGTGTCCTGGCAATTTGATACTAGAAGAGAGCAGTCCGCCAAAAAACCTCTCACAGGAGGAAACCAATGTCCTTGTGTGGGACACCACGGCGGAGTGTACAGTACTGTGAATAAGCTGCTGAGGACCAATGATGTGGAACTTACTTGGGAGCTAATAGCACATTAAGTAAATGTGTTACTTTGCAGGACCAGGGTTGGTGTCATGTCAACAAACCCTACCTATATTTAGAAATAATTGCATTAATAAGTGAATAAAATTAATAAAGCAAATGTATCTAGAAATTTGCAAGTTGCAATTTAACATTGTTGACTTTTTTTTAATGCCACCAATTCATTTTTGTGAAGCAGAATTTTCCTCAGAGGCATGACCCATTTAATTTACTCTCAATATTGATACTCTAATTATTTGGAGGGTGCATTTGGGAATATGGACCTGCAGTATCTCTGAAGGGCCCTTTTCCACCTCCAAACTGACTGTACCACTTGGCTGCTACCATAGACATCTATCAGGATGTCTTCGCTACTGCCACACTGAAACTCCTGCATTTAAATTAATTAATTTTCATCAGTTCTTTTAGGTACCGTTTCCTGAGTCAACAAGCTTTTATTTATGACGCGTAGGTTGTTATATGTATTGTTGATTGACCCAGCTTGCCTTGAAGGTAGGAAATCCATCTAGAAAGGTTTGCTTTGTTTGCATGTGATTTGTTGTCAACAGGCTAATGCTAGAGAGAGATTTAAAAAGGCACAGCCACATATGAAACTAGAAAAACTGTTTTTCAGTAACAGTTCGGTAACAGTTTGGAGGCTGTAGTCAAAGGCAAGAGCTCGGTGGACATGCTTTACATGCGGTATTGATAGACTTCAAAACATTGATGTTTTATATCATAGCCTGGAGAGCACACACAAATGTACGTGAACAGTGTTTTCTAGAGGTGGTTAGTCACACCTACAGGCCATGGTAAATGAGACGGGGTCCCGTGGGCTGCCGATATCGGCGCAGACCCCTGACGCACTGAGCAGACTGCCCAATTCACAGTCGCCAGGGAGAAAGGGCGATGTGAGCCCCAGGAAGCGAGGCAAAGGGTGCTGTAAAGCTAGCCACCTTCATCCCGGGCCTTTTAGAGCTGTCCTAGCGCTGGTCGTAAAACAGTATGCACTGAAATCTTAATAATAATCTTTGCACTGAACAGCCAAATCTGATTATAATAAAACATTCTGATTATATTATCTGAAATACAAATTTGGTGCATATAATGACCAAACAGGCACTGGCACTCATTGCTTATTTAACTTTACTAGTACAGTCATATACATTCTGAAAACAATTTAATCCCATAAATCCTTTACGTAATCTGAATATAACTAATGGTGTAGTTTTAGTAATTCATTTAAACTTTAAAAGTCGGGCTCACACACACAGAGCCAATGTTGGGAGCAACTGCACAACCAATGCACAAATACAATGCAGCGATCTCTGTGGTGGTTTCTAATGTAGCTGGTATGTGATCATAATCAATAGGTATTAACCATTTCAGTTTAATGACGTCTATCCAAACATACAAAAAGGACAATCTTTTACTTTGTTGAAGGGAGAATTACAATATTTTTATGGCAGGAAATGTTGACGTGAAATTCCCTGTTTGTGCACATGAACATTTCAAAAGCTTTTCCTCCTCCTCCTCCTCCTCCTCCTCCTCCTCTGCTCCTCCCTAACCTCCCCTCTTTCTCTCACATCATACCAGTCTTCCATTCTTTCTACATATCTCCCTTTTCTCCTTCTAGCTGCAATCATTACAAGAAGCTAATTAACTAAGACCAATGACTGAACTGAGTAACCCCATGAGCGGACTGGGGCAGCTGGCTATTTTAGAAAAAGTTTGCTGTTCAGTCAGCATAGAGACACAAAGCATAGAATGGACACAATCTCCCAGCCCCGTCAGACACAAAGACAGCTGGCAGAGAGGAATATCTGTGTCCCTGTATTTCTGTGAAGCAGGAACTCTGTGTGAGCCACGGGCATGCAGGTAGCTCCTCACTATGCTCCGTCCTGCGCTGTTCTTTGGTGCACTGAGTGCGTGGGTTCATTGATTGTATCTCTCTCCCGGCACTTTAATGGCCGTGGTACACTCGTCTCTGGACCCAGCATTAGCATGGTCAAGTTATTTCCTCTCAGGGGCTATTTCCACTGACCAAACAGGATTTTTCCGTTCACTCCTTCAAACTTGTGCAAGAAAACGGCAAGCTGTGTTTTTCCATTATTTCCTATACGCTGCCTGGTGATACAGGGAGCACAACATTTATGAAAAAATAATAATAATCAGGCCATGAGATGAGGTTGAAAGCTCTGGATAATTTCCAGTGAATGGGCCTTGTGCTAAAATAATTTTGGCTAGCTATTTCCAAGGTTAATAACAAACATTCAAGCTAACCTTTATCATTCTTACTGTACTTTGCATATTTATAGCATATGAAGGCAATGTTATTACAAATCAGTCAAAATAAATCTCTAAATGTATTTTCTGGGTGAAATGTAGATAAATAAAGTCTGCACAGTCTGTTGTGAACTGGACCATGAGAAGACATTAACATTAACACAATAAGATAACTGAATCCCCTACACATGGAAAGAACAAGCGTAAAGAAAAAGAAAGTGGGAGTGAGTAAGTGAGAATGGAGGAACAGGAAGAAAAAGAATTGAGAGGGAAAATCCAGGTGGGAGTGCTCCATCAAGCAGCTTTTCCTCTGCAGTAAAGGATGAATTGCTCGGGGTAATTCTACACACAAACACACACAAACACACACTATCCAGTGCAAGCAATTGGTGCCATGAAAACTAGCCTGCCAGTCCACCAGAAGGTAGTATTACACTTCGACCCCACAACTCACCCCACCATCTTCCTGCCCTCCACCCCCATCCCTCGGGTGCATTCGGTGCTACACTTTTTGACCATCCTTGGTCCTTATATCACACAAATCTGTCCTGAACCAATGAATCGTCATGACACTCAATAAGAAAGGATGAGAATCACAACAAAATCAAACATGCCTGCCTACTGGTCGAGAATTAAGAGTATGTGAAATGCCATCCTAGATGAAAACTTGAAAACTGCATGTTAATGCTTATTACTTCCTGTTCAGAATCAAACAAAACAAAAACAAATCTGCAACAGATGCAATTAATTACATTTTGATTAAAGGTAATTCCTGTTACCGTTCAGGATCCCCCCTGCAGTATGCCATTGGATTACAAAGCCTTTAAACAGAACATATAGCCACATGATGTCTCCTTAAAGGCCACAGTAAGAGCGCAGCAGGTGAGCTGTGTAGAACATTGTGCAGGCGCAGGCAATGAATGAAGCAGCATTTTGCTAATCATATTGCAACCGCCTATATAGGGTTAAAATGAAGCTTGTGCACACATTTTGCATTTATCATCTTGAATAATGACGAGGCATAAATAAAAAGGCTTCTTTTACTCATTTAAAATCGGCCAAAATAAAGTCCATTGGCCATAGACCATATTCATACCATCATCCATCTCTGTTCTGCACTTAGACATGTATGCACATGTGTGTGACTCTGTGAGAGTGTATGTTCAAGCCTCTCTCAGGAGACTTTCCAGTCCCTTCATGTTGTCACAAGGTTTGGCACTAGTCTTGTTTCTCCAGATGTTCCCACCATCCTGTCTCTCTCTCTCTCTCTCTCTCTTTTTTTTTTTTAGTCTGCCTTCTCTCTGACTTTCCATTTTCAGGGATGAGAAACTCACTTTTAAACTTTCCATGTCTTGCTGTCTGCTTCCTCTGTCAAATGCAAACAACCATCGCCCAACCACCCCCCCCCCCCCCTCTTCCCTTTATAACTGATGAGTAAGAGAAACATTTTCACTGCCTTCAAATATGTACCTTACTGTAGCATTTCCCTATTTAAACACATGGAAAGCATGGTGCTTTGGCAGAAAAGATAGAAACTGTCAAGAAATAAAAATAAAAGCCATATTGGATTTCTTTTTTACATCACAGTCTCAATATGGTTTGATAGTAATGCGCAGTTTTGTTTTAAACAAAGGCTAGCAAGGGCAACTTGACCTTTGTACAGGCAAAAGACTTGGTTTTTACTCTCATACGAGACAATGTCATAACAGTCCAAATACATTCCACAAAGTCAATGACAAGCCGGTCATTGCTTTTGGCCAACAAATAAAGAACTAATAATACTATTGAACCTCATGTTACTTTGCACACCACGGTCTAGAGCAGTGCTGATTATTTATTATTTCAAAAGCAGTCTGATATATTGAGGCATACAGTGAAGTTGACTGTTACCACAGTAGTTACAGGAAAAGTGGAACCAAATTAAAACATTACAAAAACTGAAGTACTTCACTAATCCCTCTGTGCCTTCTCCATAATGGCAAACCCAGACTCTCAAATTGAACAGAAATGCCATTGTTTTAAAAGGATTTACTTACAGTGAAACAGCGGAGCGAGGAAAACGTGGTCACGGTGATAGGTACAGTTTCCCCAGATATCCCTTTTGGTGCTGATGATAGTTGTAGTAGCAGGGTGGCCTGTCCAAGACTAAATATAACCTAGAGAGCTTGTAGCAGGAGCAGACAGCAGGCCGAATTGGGCTTTTCCACGCCGCATGGACAGTGTATTTGCCATAAGCCAACTCATTCTCAACGGCTGGAAAGCTGCACAGCACGGGAAAGTACAAGAACAAGAAGCTTCACACTAGGGCTCTGTCCCTAGAACAAATGAAGGGAGAGAGAGAGGGAGGGAGGGAGGGAGGGAGAGATGAAGGAAGAGAGGGAGAGAGAGGCAGGGAGGGACAGAGATGGTGTCGTGTATATATAGGACCTGCATGACCTCTTGTAATGAGAGTACAAACTGACACAGACAGAGCCAGAGCTTTCAGTCAATCTTGAAAAATATCAACTTTGCACTCACAGGGATTCATCTAGTTCCCGAGGAGGTGAGTATATGTTTGCTTTGCATTTTCTGTGGTTTCTGTGGTTTTAGGGTCGTTGTGTTTACTTCTGAGACAAGAATAAAAGTAAGATGAGCATGTAAATCATCTTAAATGATTTAGGACCCGTTACCATTGAGCTCATTGCTTCAAAATCATGTTACTATCTGTCCTACTTCCTGTTCCTAAGATGTAATGTTGACAATATTATAAGCTCTTAACCTTCCTTTGATGGAATCCTTTTTATTAACAGCACGGTAAGATAAGATGAGGTTGAGATCAAGAAACATAGACTTTAGAAAAAACATTGGTGAAGTGAGTGTCATGTCACCCACAGGTTTGTTTTGAGTGTTTCGAAGCTTGAGTTTGGCTTTGTCACTGACTGCAATATATTACCTTTCTATCAAGACACAGTGCACAGAAGCAGTGGAGCTGGCAAGCAAACAGTAACCACCACGAAGTAGTATGAAGAAGCTGTCTGCCAAGTTAAACACGCTCTCAGACACGCACCTCTTTCAGTTTTAATCAGAATAAAAATTTGGTTTATTGCCAAGCAGGTTTTCACATACAAGGAATTTGCTTTGGTGTGTAATGGTGCAAACTTAAACACAGTAGGAGAAATTAAAAATAAGAGCAAATCCAGAAATATTACTAAAAAGAAATCTTCTATAAAATACAAATAAAGAAATTGTGTAATATCTTCTTAATGGAAAGGGAAGTTTCAAAATTGCCACCAATCATTAATTAGATAAGGTTCATGAGTAAAGGTAATAAGACCAATTAAGTTTATTTGTAGAAAATAATCACATTTTATATAAAATCTCAATATTCCTCTAACACTATTACATATTCCTCAAATTGATCCGTAATACAGATAAATGCTGCTTTGTATGTCACTAAACATTAGATAAGCTTTATTAAAAATTGGTCAAAAGAATAGAGCAAGAGACAGCGTAAATATGAGAGGCTAGACAAGTGAATAAAAAACTAAACAGATAGTTAATTGGGTCCTGATTTCAATGCAGCTAGTCTGTAAATTAAAACTAGCAAAAACTAAGCTCATTGCGATGGTAGTAGTTAAAGACGAGCCTGCACTCTTGGAGATAGCAGAGCGCCACCCTTCTCGCAGCGGGGTGTTGACAGTCCCTGCCAAAATGTGTTCTTTGCAATTTGCATTTGGGAATGTGATGGGAGTCAGTCCCATCTGTTAATTAGCACCCACTCTTACACCTTTTTCAGGCTGACACAGTAATCAACCGTAGTATACTCGCCGTAGAGCAAGTCTATTAGAAGTGAATGGCTTACTAACTCTTTAGTAACTACAGCTAATTAGGTGGTTGTTTAAACTTTATTTTGAAACGCCCCATGTTGTTTACAGAAGGATGGTTGTGAATGGAACTCCCTGAGAAATATAAGGGTAAGGGAAATGAATGTGAGCTGCTATACACTTACAACTACACACACCACAGCTGTTTAGGCTCCCTTGAGCATAGCAGGTAAACCACAACTGCTCCCATGAGGAAGCCTAGTGGCCAGCAGTAGAAGGGTGGTGTTGTGCTGGGCAGCTGAAGATGTTTAGACACTCAGATCCTCAAGTGAAACTTCAGCAATTCTACGGCCTGGTGGGAAGACCCAGGCCCGGTGAAAAGGAATATGTGGGCAGGATATTATTTTGAGAGGGATTATTTTCATAATCACTTAAGAATGACAGAAAATGCAGATTTCTTACCAATCTCCACTCAATTGTTCAATTACAGTTGAGTGTGGAGCCTTGGAAGTAATAGTTTAACACAGATAATCTGAACTAAAGAGGTTTCAACCTCATCATACTAAGCCATCTCCATGACAACTGTGTAAACTACATGATCTGATTAAGACTGTGAGATATGGATGAAAGCTCTGCAACAAGCCCGTGAGGGGAGATAGTGTTAAAGAATAACTGTAATTGACATGGTCAAAGAGTGGACATTTAAGGATTTTCTAGAACACTTTGCATGAAGTAAACTGGGTAATGAAACACTTTAAATAAAGTCAAATAAAGGTTTGTTTCTTGTTTCTCCATTCTCTCCCTCCAGCTCTCTCCCTCCCCCTCTCTGAAAATAATGAACACTATGAGTGGAAGAGAAAGTATTTGGCCTTGTAAACAACCAGCTGTGGGGGGAGCCACAAGGATAAACTTGTTAGACAATTCCCCCTGAACAATTGTGTGTGTGCAAGAGTGTCATATTCCTTTACTTATGCACTGAGACTATTTTCAGAAACCTTGACACAACACACAGTGTGCACGCAACCACAAACACACACACACACACACACACACACACACACACACAGTACTTATATAGAGCAGAAAACGATGACACATGAGGCAGAGTGGAGGTCTTCCCATGCCCCCCCTGCCCTTTCTGGTGGACTTGGACATCTCCCACAGGCTGAGCTGTAAATAGACAGTACCCCCAAAACCTACACACACATACACACAGACACACACACAACTCTACTTAGATGCCTACTACTCTGGCCTGCCACCATATACTCAAACTGTCCCTCCCCACAGTGAGATGAGGCTCTTTAAACAGAGACAAAGCTATATATTCCCTCTCAGTACAGGAAGATTACATTTAAAATGAACGTGAAATAAAACAACTTAAGAAAGTTGTGCAAACACTGACCTGCTTAGGTCTGATAAAGCACAGTAGCACGGAGGATTTCACCACATGCAGGGCAGCTTACAGCCTCGCTGGCAAGCTCACGGAACATCTGTAACCATTAATGTCCAAACAGATCACAGTAATAGTTTATGATATGTCTGGAGGGGTCTAATAGCAAAACCACAGAACAGAAACAAGGTTTTATTGAACCATTTGTCAGGAGCGAGCCACTTCAAAGATTGTACAGTAAATTTATTGCGTTTAAACACTATGGCCAACCTACAGTCAGGTACAGTAAATTAATGTAGTCTGAGATATTGCTCTTCAGGAGGGTGTAATTGTTACCGGTGGGTGTAGACTAAGCACGGTGTACACAAGCAAACACACTAACTCGCACAGAAACTAAGATGACTTGACATATGATCAGATCGCTGCAAACCCAGAAGCACTCCAAAAATGTTTAGTTCATTAGTTTATCAGGACAGAACATCGGTGAAAGGGGGGGTGGAAGTTAAGTAACATGTTGCCGGCAGGAGATCAAGAGGACGTGAAGATTATAATTTGTTTGCTCGATGTTGAGGCATGAATGTTATAGTAAACTGCTTACAGTGGTATCCATCACCATGCATCTATTTACTGCTAGTCCTCTGGCAGCCACTGCCAAAGGCAACTTTAGGAGAAGTGAGGAAGAAGCTTGCAAAGCCAAACAATCAAACAACTGATTGGCAATCACTTATGTCATTTGGTATTTGGGAAGATAAAAAACATAAAACATTCAACAAGCAGCATTTGCTGTTGTATTGTGACCTTGCACGAGAAGTGGGACCTCAACGATGGCTATATCTAAATCTTGTTCAAATCCATAAGACAGGTAAAATGCAATGAAAAATGCAATAAAGGTTGTTGAAATCCACATCAGAATAACAGTGTAGGAGTTGTAGTCCTTTAACTACATAGTAGAGATGCACTGATTCATCAGCAACTGGTCAAAACTGGACGGTTGTCAGCTGATCGGCCATGATACGTTACCGGCCGATCAGTATCATCTATAGCCGGTCAAATTTACACATATGGGTTAGGGTTATGTAACCTGGCTAAGCTTGTTTCTTCTTACATAGGTTTCTAGATACATTATTAATAGGAACTAGCATTGATGGCTAATTGATGAAGAGTGGTGGAAACACAGACAGACAGAGAGAAAAAGAGACAAGGAAACATGATCGCCAAGGATCACTGTGAGCACAGATGGATTTCCGAATCCCTTTCACCCTGCAGGAATCCTGTTGCACAGCTTTAGTGGTATTTAGAGAGTCTGTGTAACTCAGTAAGCATTGGTTCATCAGCAGGACTTAATGTGACTTAAGATAAGTAACTATTTTAGCATACAGTTGCTATATAAGAGCAACCAGTATTTCTTGTGCATTAATACTACATCATTATTGGAGAAGCAACAGCACAGTAGCAATGCATAACAATTTAAAAGTACTTCCATGTTGACTACAATGTGTGTGTAACAGCTTGTTCTGGAAGAAGAGTAACACCGACTACAACACAAGGACAACTTCAATGCTACAACAGTTCCACACAATGACATATGATAGTGTCTCCTGTGTGACCTTACTGTTGTACAGTATGTTATTGCGAACATCAATGGACAAACACCCAGAGTGCAATGCTGTTTCATTCTGGACTGCTGATATTTTTGCAAGAGATCGAGGTTTTTCACACTTCCAATCCTACTAAACCGCCTGCAATATGTTAACCCCATGACCTGCAGCATAACCCTGACCTAAAACCATTTCATATATGTCTTTATTACCAACGTGATAATGCCATATAAAATCCCATATACCCATCCCAGTTCATAGTGCAGATATAAATGATATCTGTGTTCGGCTACCAATAACAGCTGAACACCTGTCCCGAGCACATGAACATGAAGTGGAGACGAATTACCTCCATCTATAACATACTGGATAGCAGACAGTTAATCATAAAACCTTGCTGTCAACACATCTATAAGATTAATAATACTGCATGATGACAAAACACCGATGTGGAAATATTGACTGGCCATTCATTCCAGATGTTTGCATGGCAAACCAGTTCATTAGCAACAAAGCTAAACTCACTGGAAAGATGTTATTCTACTTTACATTTTGATGATTCACTCTTCACTAATTGGCATGACATCTTGACTCCTATTTCTTAATGTCGAGAGTTTACTCGTTGTCCCACACCAGGGGCTTTCTTGTTTTAGTGTGCTATACACACAGAAGGTTTACTCAACTTGGAGAAGAATTTTCCAAATCACGTTTGTACAAGAAAGTTCAATAATGGGATCAAGTTTCCGTCCTGATCTTTTTATTTACTTAGATTGTGTATACCACACATTTGCGTCCCTGCAGATAACTGTAATTCCTTCCAGAAAGTTAAAGATATTTCATTTGTTGGAATTTGCAGCACTTGTCTTCAACTCGTAACTGTACTCATCAGAATCCATTTGTTCATGAATGAACAAACACGATTATATAAAGAGCATTCACCAAAGACTGCCTCCAAAGTAAACAACAAAATGCAATTTGTAATTCCTCTTAAGAACGGCTTATATAAGCGTTTTCTGATCCGACGCCCCTATGCAGGGCTCCAGACTAGATCCACTGTAGCCCATGATTAGGTCGCACACTTTTTCTTGGTACAGCATGGTATTAATCAATGACACTGGCTCAGTCGATCTCTCCCTGCCTGCACTTTCATCACGAGTCAGAACCTTTAGTTGTCTCTCCCTCTCCACCAGCCTCCTCCCCACTCTCCTCATTTTGCTTATAGTCAGCAATAGACTGCTTCATTTTGTAAGCACAGTAACAGCTAAATGCATTGTTTTGTAAAGTTGTACACTTCTACGTACACGTGTATGGTGGTTAATTAGTCTCAAAACCCCAGTGCATAAAAACTAGGCACATGCATGTGATACAAACGTATGGAACAGTAGCCGCAAATGTAAAACCATCCACGTGAGGGAGCATTTCTGCTCCGCGTCCACAAAAGCGTGAGCTCGACCCTGCCTACCTGCTTGCAACTGCTCAAAACTTTCAATGTCAATTTGACCTTTGAGACTTTGGTGGCACGGCTGGAATAGACCGTGGCTGATGTCTCCGCTCCGGCATAGGCACCAATTAAATGATCATAACATTTTAACCTGCACACTCACAAAAAATGTACGCATATGCAACATCTTGGGTCGCAGTCTGGAGTAGGGTTGTCACGATGCCAGAAACTGAGTATTCAATACCGATACTTGTGAAATTCCACAATTCCTGATAGTGATTCAACACCACGGTTAAAAACTAAAAACAAATAACATAAATCCGATACACACCTTTATTATGTTTGAATACTGTTTTTTTGTTAAGAAGTTAAACTTAACCTAAATTTCCCTCGGGATGAATAAAGTATTTATTTATCTAAACAGGTCATAATTCCCTCTCCAATATCTATTTTATAATGCTTTGAAAACATCTCCTTCAAACAGCTGTAAACTTTAATACGTTTCTCGCAGAAAACGGAATTTTACAAGATTACATTGGAACCTAACACATTATTACGTTATACTTTACACATACACACATACGTATGTTGTTTCGGGGTATTTGCTGAAACTATTGACGCTGTCATTTTCTTTGGATGACAATTTCAGCTCACTAATTAAATTACATTACAAACATATGTCATTCTTTTTCATTTTGCTCATCTGCCAACTGGACAAACGTTCCTAAAAAAATAGACTTACATTTCTGGAGTTGAGTTTGTTTCTTGGACCCTATTTGGGACTTGGCATAATAATGGATTTGCACCAAACATAGGGAACCCTATTATTGTCAAGGCAGACGCTTAAATTACACAGAATGGGAAAATAAACCATTTCAGTTCATTGACTAGTTTATCAATACATTTTACTTGTCTCACTTTAGTTTCACCGATTGCTTCAATGACTTCCTCTTCTGTGATACCAGCATTTACAGTAACTACTGATTGATTGGTCTGCATCCGGCTGCATGTTGACCCCAATAGTTTTGAGATCGATAGTTACTTACACAAAATAAACAAAAATATGTTTGCAATCTTTTCAGAAGACAACCAGCAGCAAATTCAAAGGATCCATTCTCCCCCAGCATCTAAGAAAAACTGGTTTAATAATATTTCCGGGCCTAATATCATAACCACAAACAACAACAATTAGCTATCCCTTTCACAAACATGATGCGCACTCCCACCATGCAACTTAAAAACTATGTTCTAATGCCACACAGACATGCACCGTGAATTCTGGGGGAGTGTAACACAGAACAGCAAGTCAGCAGGAAGGAACTTAGGTGACCACTCAGGAGGTACCTGCTGTGTCTTATACGAGGCAGGAATTTTAAGCCTAGGAGGTAGGAGTATGAAAAATCCTAAAAACAATGCCATTATAAAACATATGATACGTAGATTATTTGACAGTGTAGACCGATTTCTATTCTATTGCAAGTTAGTAATCTACAAGTTTGTCACTTACATTGTTTTAATGCGCAATTCCTCGAAAATTAAGTCCTGCAAGTTCCTTTAGTCTCACTGAAGGCTTTGTTCAGCAGAAGGTTTGACCTGAATGCATCCAATACAAACAGCCTACTGTAAGCTCTCTAATGTGCGGTTTACCCTGGAGTCTAGATTATTTAACTGCAAGTGCTGAAAGTCCACTTTTGCCAAGATCCAGAAATCAGGCAAGTTGACCCAGCATGGCCAACAATAGCCTCATTAGTCATTTCTTACATAACAAGGTAAACAGTAGCGCAAAGGCTGAATTTGGTAGTAAAAACTCATTTTTGGTGGCTGCTTATTTGGGAGGACAGTGCAATCTGAAAGCTACAATTGTAACATAAGTGTTGGAAGGCAACCCAAAAACCGTCTTTCTAGATGGCTATTATAATAACAGCAGTTGGTTTACAGGTCGAGCAGACAAATATTTTAGAGGCAGAACTTGCTAACATCAAAATGGTGAAACAAACACATAACAGTTGTTCGGCTTAGGTGTGTTGTTAATATAAAAAAATGTGTCCTTCACAGGAGAATGGCTGCATTCATCAAGTGAACACTGTGCCTCACTGCATGTGAGAATATCCTGGCCACACTGTTGACACAAATTCAGTAGTTCACTAGTAGTTAATGTCAAATTTTACAAACACGGAATCAGAGAGCGAAGCTGCTTCAGTGTAAACAACTTGAATTGCCTATCCAAAAGATGATTTTATACAATATGAAGGAGGAAACTGACGTGTGCATACCGTGCGATTATAAAACCGAACACTAAAAGGATTTAGAACCAGATATGAAATAGCTGTGATAACAAGTTTTTTAATTAGCATATCTGGACAGCCAAAAACAATGATGCCATTTATCACTGTGAGATTACACCATGAAAAACATGCATTCAATCAAGCTACTGAGCGAGATGGAGAGAGGAGGAGGGTGGAGGAGAGAAGGAACAGAGGGAAAACACACAAGAAGCATAATCAGGGGCTGATTCTTCATCTATCTGTCCAAAGATTCTGTGAGGACCATAATGTCTGAAATTGTGTTCATGATTGTTGCAGGGAAATTGGTAATGGTTAAATCAATTCTAACTGTGCCATGATATGCAAATGACAAACAGAAGGAACACTGAGTCTGCAACAGTAATTAACCGACCTAAAAGGCTTATTAGTATTCATGATTTTTCTACCTAATCAAGTATTTAATGTGCGTAACTTGTGTAAACATAGCACTTTTCTTTTTTTTCAGATTTACCCAAAGGCTGAATCGAGTGTCTACGTTCGTCCACATTTCTACAGCTCAAACAACTTTCATTTAGGAAGTACACAACGTCTATAAGTCGTTCATAACTGTAGCCACACACAAAATGGTGTCACCTCCTACTACGTTGCAAACACAAACAAAGCAATTATGTACGCATTATTAATCGGCAGTGTCAGAGGAGCCGTAGTAATGGCACTACTGTTTGCGAAGAAGATGAATGAGGATGGAAGTCAGCCTCTCAAACTCTGAAATATTCTGTATTTTGAAATAAATGTAGACAGTATATCCACTTTAAGTGAAGATTGCTTCTCTTTTCTTTTTTCTTACATACTTAGTCTTGTTTTTGTAGTTTTGGCCAATACTCCTGCTGGGTATTATAGGATTTTCTCTCTAGTTTCACTGCTGGAATCTGGGAACATGGCAACACTGGTAGCCACAGTTCCTCAATGGAGCCGAAAGGAACAGGCATTTAAAATACATATTTGGAAGTGCAGTAACGACTGTACTACAGTATAAGGTAACTATGCAAAGACTAGTCCACCTTTACTATCACTTAAAATCAGTGTTTTAAATGTGGTTAAACAAGTTGCTTGTTTAAAAGTCACATTGTTCATAGGGTTGCATTCAACACCCTCTCCTGTAAAGCTGCGTCTACAAATCTCATGAAAATATTTCTACTCAAACTGAAACTGAAAAGAAAAAGAAATATGGTAAGAGAAAAAAAGTTGATTTGAATCTGAATAGGAAACTGAAGAGAGTGGTGATCTACCACGACCGTCAGTCCGCTGCCAATGTGTTTATGAGAGAGAGAGCAAGGGGGGCTGCGCAAATCAGTGTGCAGCACGCAGCTCTACAGTATAATAAGATAGTGGCGGCTTTGAGGAGGAAAGGAGGTAAACCAACCCACGGCATTGTTATTTTACACTAATTGGCGACTCATCTTTACTTTCTTATGTTCAACGAAGAATCAAGCAGCAAAATAATGGCTTACAAGATTAATTAACAACAATCACTGCAGGCTCTGCATGGTAATGAACCATGTGTGTGAGGGTAGTGCCTCACTCCATCGGCCATACCGGGATCTAGTCCCGGGTTAGCGGAGAGCAGCAGGGCCGCCGCACGGCACCATTGTCCCGCCATGAGTGCAGCCCCGGGCAGCTGAGGCAGCGAGGCCCGAAGTTGCACCATCAGAGCGGAGCTCTCCATCCGCCCCCTTGCGGTGTGCTGCTGCCACTAGTCCAATAGTTAATCGATCGCGGGGATGACGTTGATAAAAATGTCTTAATTTAAAATGATAAAATGGGTCACCAAATATACTTGGGCGGTCATTAATATACTTGAGTGGTTAGCCCAAGTAAAGTCTATGTGTAGGAAGCACTAGTAGAAGTAGAGACTGTTTCTGATATGAAACCTTTAAATTGTATTTTGAAATTAACATATTTCTTCTTCGTGTGCAGCCTCCTTCTACAGTAGGTATCATTAATGTGCGTCATCTTGATTTGCATTGGTTTACCTTGGACACCATGACTGATGACTACTGTAGTAATTGACCTTGCAAAAAAAGACAAACACTGAGACACAACTAGTGACAACAGTACCACACCTACAGCATAATACAAATAAAGATGATGAGTAAAGCTGATGCCAGGGACTCTTTTAATCAAAGTGGTGGGAAGTTGTTTACAAAACTTATCATAAGCATATTGTTAACATACAACTGAATGTGTAACTTTAAACTTCGGATTTGAAGTAAATAAAGTAAATGTCAGCAAAAAGACAGGTAACCACATCCATTGTATCCCTGATTACGTCTTCAGTTGGGCTGCTTTAAGTTGTGCCTCTCATGTATTACTATAAGAATCAAGTTGTGCAAAAATAAAAAGCTTTTACCAGAATCTTAAGTTGTGACTGTATAAACTAATAAAGGTAGCTGGAAATGATATATGTCCACAGCAAAATACGGTATACACACTTTGTTATGAAAATATAAAACATTGGAAGAAACATCAATATATACCAATATAACTTTTTTTGGTTTACGTTGTACAAATTGAGCAAGAATATATGTCATTTCCAAGTAAATATGTGTTCATATATAAGGAAAAAAAGGCACAACTTGTGTGACAGGTAAAAGAAATCATGGAATATTTTTTTTATCCAGACCATTTGAAGACTCTGGAAATACCTTTGAGACAATAGTAACTGTTTTTGAAACAATCTGATGCTTAGCTCTGTGATTCAGATGCAACTGGTAACACATAAGAGGCACACACTGGGGCTACTTTGAGTCCTACTGCTCTCAGTGGAAAGTATTTGAACTGAAAATAGGTCACCCTATTATATCATCAACCAATCATTATATCTTCAGACTGTATATTATGAAGAAGGAAGATGCACCATGTTCAATGTGCAGCTTACATCCACACAAAAAAAGAAGTGCATAAGAACAAGAAATAAGGAAGTACTTGGTTGCATCCTTCCCCTCTGCTCCACTGCATACCTGCGGCAGAATGCACGTCTCTGTGGCAACGACAGCAGGCAGAGAGGGTAGCAACAGTGTGTCATTCCTGCCGACGCATTTCACTACGGATGCCAGGGCATCTCCCATTGTCGCCGACTCTAACAACCGTGACATAGACAAACTGAAAAACGCAAAGCAAAAACTAAAATATGAAGGGATGTCTCCCATCTCCACTCCCACTAACGGGATATGTGGGTGATCTTTTTCCCAAATCGGAAGCGTGTCCTACCTGTATCTGTTGTTCCAGGAGGGAGAGGAGGAGGAGGGGGAGCAGGCGCATCAGGGTAAAGATAGATGCCGCATTTAGAAGATGAGGAGATAACAGAAAGCAAGCTGTAGCAGGGACGTGGTGGAGCTCCCTCGTTCAGTCACGACGCATGTGCATCATCATTATACATAAAATCAGTGTTAATAACTGACTTTAACTCCGGCGCTAGGTTTCTAGGACAGCCTTATAAACAGTATAAACTACTTTAACGGGGGTTGAATTAAGATACGTGGCTTTACTATGTTCTAGTTTTAAATTAACGTTATGATTGTCCCAATAATTTCCTTAAAATGCTACAAAGTTAGCTTACTACATGAATTATTAGCGTTATTTGCAGTGCAAGTATTCCAAATGTTTGTTTTATCCGTTCACACACCTTTTAATAACAGACATAATAATAAGTATCCTCCCCGTTACCTATTGCTGTCCTTGCTTGAACCAGTTTGAGTGTCATGTAGCTTAAGCATCGTTTTAACGCTAATATTTGAGACTTTCGTCATGATGAGCTAACGGTTAAATTAGCGTGCATCTGATATATAAGCTAACATCTCGTTTTCTCAACAATAAACTTCAAGCCATACTTAGAAAACAACACTTAGCGCAGTTTTTAAGACATTTACAGATTCCTCACAATTCTACAATTCTTGTGGAATGAAAAATGTATTTTGCTCAATGAAGATGAAACCCCAAACAATAGTTTCTTAAACACAACAAAGATGGCTGCCGGAAGAAACATGACGCCAACTAAACATCAGAAGAAAAAAACGTATTTTCTTGCAGTTTTTGGCAAGACAACAATATACCCATTAGAAGATTAATAAAGATAAATCTGATAATAAAAACCTTATGATTGTTGAGGCAGATACTGATATGATTTTTTTTTTATCATATAGCCTACAGGGCTATAGATAGGCCTACTATGGAGAACACTGGGGTCATGTCCACTGTAAATGAATGGTATTTGCCCACCGACATTGTATTCTAGGAAGAGAGGAAAGGGCTTTGAAGCAGCATTTAGACCTTCATGTTGATGAAACAAATACAGAAAACTCAATTAAACACTTGACTGAAAAATGACAGTATGCGATGCATTGAGTGAACTTGGATTTATAACCTCATTTAACTTAATGTTAACCTTAATGTTGGTTAATATGCCACACTGATTAACAAGAACATTTAGAAATGGCACTTGGCATTAAGTTATTTGGCATTTAATAATGGCAGGATATAATTGATGAAATCATGGTAACATATGTGGCTCAGAGGTATGTGGGTCTCTGCTCATCCAGACATTCAGGGCAATGTGGACATACTGGTCAAACAAGTAAGAGAAAATGCACTGTAGATGTCACTATAAACTTCAAAGACAGAGGGATAGGGTATAGTGAAATTTGTTAAGTATTAAACCAATGAGAAATGATTTAATTTTGAATTCAAAGTGAAGTTGATATAATGAGAAGTAGAGGAAGAAACGGGAGGTAATAATGACCAGATAAAGACTAATGTAGATCCTCCTAACTTCACTTTGAAAACTATGCATTATAGATGTATCCCATGTATAAGATGGGTAAAAATCCTTTCTTTGAGTTGACATGTAAATTCTTTTTGTAAATATAAAATGCCATAAATGGCTATACTCAAGTCAGGTTAATTTCTGTCAGAACACAGACCTTCTACAGCAAAAATAACATTCATGCTTTTTTCCCCCACCTTCTTAACTATTGTGCTTGCTTGTATGAGGTTGTGTTTGCAGCTGTCATTCTGTAGTGGGCAACATGCAGGGCGCTGAAAATTGATTTACTGGCAGAGATTTAAATGTTTCCATTACGCAGCACACACGTGTTGCCACAGTGGGTTGGTTGGAAACAGCCCTTATTGGCCGATATGTTCTTGAAAACACACCTGTCTTTATCCTGCCCAGCGGCAAAACTTTTTTCTTCTTTTCCGACTGTCACTGCAGCACACTGTAATGAGTTTTGCTGTCCATTATTAGAGTTAGATGAAAGGGGTCATGTTCACTTCACCCATGATGCATAGTGTATTTCTGTGATGTCTATCAGCAGATGGGTCACTGACCTCCTCTCTTACCCGGGCCGGGGTGTGCAGAAGCACAAATTGAGCAGCAGGAGCAGATGGGAGCGAGACGGATGAGAGGAGGATGAGACAAGAGCTGTGTGCTTAATATTTAACCAGTGAAGCAGCATGCTGCTCCGCCCAGGAGGGGGGAGGATATAACCATCACACTGAAGTGATACTGATTATGGAGAGATGGAATTCACAGGTGGAAAGTAAAGTACTGTACTATACTATCAATCTTTTGAAGTGAAACTTTTTCTTCTTGGAGAGACTACACTTTTCTCCACATTTCTTTCAATGAAAAACAGTACTCGGGTAAAAAAATAAATACTGGAGTTCCATCTATCATGAAACAGCAAAACTCGGAGGCAGAATGACACGATATATAAGATGATAAGAATGTGTGTACTGTTAGACATTTTTGCCATACTGTTTTAAACCATGGTACAGTATCTATCCCTTTAATAACTCTGGATGCATACGGTCATTGTGGACAATGTTGCAAATCATTGAGCAGGCCTGCTTTATGGCACGATAGGACTTTGATATCATTTTGCATCAATGTCCTGAAGTTCCTTTATTTGACAGTTATGATTCACTGGATCAACCGAAAACAGACTTACTGTCTATTTTAAATGTAAACACTTTAATAGATTTCTAAAAAGTAATTTTACCGTATTACAATAAACTGTATGCCAATACCACAATATAAAAACATGTACAGTATGGCATGAGAGAATTTGACAGGAAACACTTTTTTAACCGCACTTTTTAACACATCTTACTGCCATATTCATTTTTATTTGTTTACCTTATTCTAAGTCCAATTTTGATCTCTTAACTTTTAATTGTACTGGAATAGTTTATGTATTTGAGTATTTCTTTCACATCTGTGTATAATCTACTCACAGATGTAAAATAAATCACTGTAAAGGCCCTAAAAAACCCAGATACAGACACAGATGAGATGGTACTTATCGGATGTATACATGGTTAATTGTTTTCAAGGGGAGAAGCAGTTTAATATTCTGTGCTGGTGCTAATGGTGGAGCAGCGTGCAGCGAGCAAATGTTTATGAACACTTTTTGTACAGTATGATTAATAGTGTAACTATGCGTTTAATTTGGATGCAAATTAGTAGTACATTTAGTATGGGTGCTGTGAAGATCTAGGGAGAAAAGAGGTTCTGCAACAGCGCCCCCAATTGAGAGTTACATGAACTGCCAACAAACAGTTCTCCTCACCGGCCCCTTCATTAAAACACACTCAGGTCTATGTAAAATCTTCAGCAGTCAAACCTCAAGGTCAATCACGTGAGAAAAGAATTATGTAGAATTCATGACAGCAAGGAGTCTAATGATATTATTACCTCTGTATCTGGTCAGCAGTCAAAAGTTTTGTTGGCATTTTTATAGTTACAAGTGACTCAATTCAAATCATGTCTCCAGTGAATCCCTCGTTCAGACTGGCTGCAAAAAACTAAAACCTATGACTGAGGCATCCTTACAATAACAAATGGAGCTCGCAGAATGAGCCAGAGGATGATTAATTCCTCTTTCCACGGCCAGCTAGTTACTGGGTCAGCCAGAGCCAGAACATATGAGACGGTAGCTTTTCTCACTCAAACCTGAAACTAGACAGAGCAGCGTGCACATGTATGAAACCACCAGTCGATGTTAACAATCCTCAGGTCAATTAGAATAAGATTATTTACAGCAGCCATTAAAAGGTTTCTCAGAAATTCCCCTAGATAGGGAGAATGGTACAATCACATGGTAATATTTCTAGTAATATTTCACATTGGATCCTTGTCAAGTCGTGACAGTGATAGAGTAACACATTGGCTGCTTTGTTGAGGCCAATTTAAGATTATATCAGAGACCAGGGAAAACTAGAAACAGTTCATCCTTCTGTCAAATACCCTCGTTTTTACCAGTAAATTAAAATTCATCTTCACACAGGAGCTTATTTTCATAACATTAATTTTGACAAAGCAAGACTCAATTCTTTAACAAGGCTGTCACTCTCCTCTGCTGTTCAGTTGTACTGCACACATTCTTAAATGGAAAGTTCGACATTTTGGGAAATACACTTTATTCACTTTCTAGCAGAGAGTTAGATGAGAAGATCGGTCCCAGCTCCAGCATTCTAATAAATGGACAAACGTGAGAGGTATCAATCTTCTCACCTAACTTTGGGAACGAAAGTGAAAAAGCTTACTTACCAAATTATCAAACTATTATTTTGAATAAATTTACTGCTGAAGGCCTTTTTAATCCCCTTTGTTGTATCTGTTCCCTGCCCTCGCAGTTAAAGAAAGTACCGTGACTCAGTGAAAATGTCTCGGGCAACAAGATGAACAAAAGGCAAATCTGCAGCTACGTCTGTCACAGACATGATGTGTCTCTTCTTGTCATACCGAGGTTTGAGTGAGCAGAAAGGAAAAAACACGTAGATTCTTAGTCACCTTTGATTTATTCCACTTGTCACTTTACATAGTACATTATCCATTTGTTTCTCTTTTTATTAGTGAATCCTTTTGTCCTTAAGGTACAGCAGCCCGAAAATCCATTTCACCTTTAAATGCCTTTTCAATTTGTCAGAAGTATTCCAAATGCAATGAACAGAACAGTCTTATCTGTTAAATTCTAAATTGTGTGTGAGCACAATAGGCCAAATTGGTTTCTCGATTATGATTCACAGCAATAATTACCCTGGACTTAGCTCACCTCAAAAAAGCCTTGTAGAGGAGTAGCTTGCATAATTTTTATCATTAGCTTAATAAAGACAAAAACTTCCACTGGTAATATTGACAGCTGGACACTTCCCTGGAATCTTGTTTTCCAAGAAGAGATGCTGAAACATGACTGAATAACATCTCAGGTAAATGAACCTTTGGCATTTCTTTGTGGGTCGTTCGATGTCGGGTTTTCCTTCCATCACACGATTCCCAGTTTCCAAGACCACCATTACATCCAGCTGGTCTATTCAGCTGTTATGTATGAACAATTATTCTGTTCTTGTGCATCCACTTTCTAGTGTAGAAATGATGTAAATCTCTGCTCTGTCCAGAATAAATATAGCCTAGCAACACACTGTGCTTTCTTAGAAAACTGTCACTTATAATTGTTGACAAATTAAAAACAGTAGAAGGGAAAGAAACTGCTAAATACGATGATTAATAAGAGCTATCATCACATCTTGGAATGCATTTAAACCAATCAAAACCTCTTTAGGCACGTTTATTTTGTGCCTAAAGTCATTTTAAGATATTTGAAGACATAGGTGATAGTGACTCCCTGGATTAACAGACAAGACAAGCCTGCTTTGAATCAGGATTTCCAAAAAAGCATGTAAAGAAATGACATAAATCCACTGTGCATCAAAGGGGCTATTGGTGGGATTTTACTGGTAAAAAACTTAATTGAGGAAATCTGTGATCCTAAAGATGTCTTCTCTGGATTTATGCTTCGGCAGTTGTAGGAAGAACTCTCACAAACAGAGTTTTGGTGTCGAGAGATTTTACTGATGAATCAGCTGGCAGCTCTGAAAAACATAAAGGCAATAAACAGTTACAAAGTCTGTTTGTTTATATGTGTGGCTAAAATTAGGTGTGGAAAAACATTTAGGCAATCACAAAAAGCTTTTAAAAAACCCTCCAAAGACCGAAAATGAGATCATTAAAATAACTCCAGAAAGTAATTTAAGAAATGTGCTGTACATTTTGTATCAATAATGCACAACTTTATTGCATTCAAGTTGTGCCATCATATCGTAGCCACTTACTCACTGATGTTCATCTTTGGATAAGAGGACATCTGACCTTCCTCAAGCATTTCATTCACTTTAATTGTAGCCTATGTTGAAGGCCACAGAACTGAAACGCAAGATGGCTAAATAAAGTAAAAGATATATTTATAGTATCTAAAGCCATGTCGGCACTAATTTGTAAAGTAAGTCTTATAGCTGAAAACTTTTTAAAATGTTTATGTTGTGTAAAACCTGTGTTAGCAACTTCCTCTCTCCTGGTTTTGATTGCTTAAGCTGATTTTAACAAACTTTTTAAACTCGTATCATATGTTGGTGCCAGCTGACAAAGGTACACATTTATATTTTAGCCAGGGATTAAAGCATAAGAACAAACCTGCCCTTGAAACTTTTCTTATCAGTGACGTGTTAAAGGATGAAGGCAAGAACGATAAATCTGATTTTCCCCTCGCCCAGAATTATTTGCCTTAAATCAGTTTAAAAGTATTCTACGTTAATGCTAAAGTTAATATGACATCCACCATATTATTATCTTACCCTGGGTGAGGTCCTGGTCCAGGTAGAGTTTGAGCCGTCTGCTGCGGAGGCCGAAAACCTTGGCAGCCTCAGACAGCAGGCCAGAGTAGTTGAGCCCATTCTGGCCCACTGGGTTCACCAGCAGGAGGGTGCCCATCTCTCCTGTCTGGCACTCTGGAGGAGATAGGAAGAGTGTTGAAGAGAAGTGACCCAGACAGATTTAACTTCCTTTACAAATTAAGAAATGATTGGCTTGTTAGTGAAGCTTGTTCACACAAGTCCTGGAAAGGTATCAAGCCTAAGCCATGGGAAAAGGGAAGAGACGCAGAGCAGGAATGATAGATCAAGAGAGGCGAGAGAAAGAGCCGGGCTGATCAATTGATAGATGTAGGGTCAGAGGGGCAACGTGAAAGGGTTTGAGTGGGAATGACTTAAAGGATAAAGATGGATTACAGTACATTTCCTTCAGTACACAGTACAACACACAGTGGTGGAAAATAACCAAGCACATTTACCTGACATCTGCAGTTTCTAGCTACTGTACAGATTCTGGTTTACTCGTGTGTGTGTGTGTGTGTGTGTGTGTGTGTGTGTGTGTGTGTGTGTGTGTGTGTGTGTGTGTGTGTGTGTGTGTGTGTGTGTGTGTGTGTGTGTGTGTGTGTGAATGTCTCACCAGCTGGTTGTGCGTTGCAAAGCAGCAGGTTAACGTAAGGACAGAGGAGGGTGTCGGTGGTGGGGGCAGGGCCGGGGGAGGAAGAGCCTGAAGTCACTGACAAGGTTTTACCGCTCAAAGCCTGAAGGTCCATTTTACATGTCAACTCTGTAATTAACACACAAACACACAATCAGTTAGTAAAAAAAAAAGACATTTTATTTTATTTCCGTTTCCTTCTCATAATGCCAAACAAACTAAAATAAACACTGAAAAAAACAGTAGCATTAGATAGCTAACTATGGTGGTTAGCTTGCTCGCTAAAATGCTTTACATACTGTTACAAGAGTGTATTCAGTGATGCTACACCAGTGTGCCGTATAGTATCTGGATGATTAACATTACCTGCACTGGCTGGTGTAGTATTATGACAACAAATTAGCGACAGTTACTTCGCTAGCTGAAATACCAGGTGCGCAGTGCGTTTAGCTAACAGTGTTTTCAGTTAAGCTAGCAGGCCACAGTGCAGGTAAACGGTCCAATCAGTGCTCTAAACATGCACGTGCACTTCCTTATTATTATTATTATTATTATTATTATATAGCCATACAAATACTGTGTGGGAAAAATAGATAAATGATTTTGTGCCAAGAAATGTGTTAAAATTCAATAAAAAATTATGTTTTGTATTTATTGTTTTTATTAAATGACAAAAGGAAAAGTTTAAAGCTTTAAATTATTTAATTATTTCATTTAAGTACTTAACTCATACTATTATTTATTCTATAATACCTATATTTTGCTAGTTTTAGGGCTCAAGGTGCAACAAGGTGGCTGTAGGATGGCAGGTGTTTCTACAATCACAGTGATTAGCTGCATTTATGTTTTTCTGAGAGGCCAAAACCAGGTCTCACCAGTCCCGCCATTGAAGAATCTGAGCTGGGTGTTGTTGATTCCAAAGATGCTGCTGCACACTTTCTTCAGCAGGTTCAAGTCTTGTCTGTTATCCCCTTTGGGGTTCTCCAACAGCACTACCCCCTCTGAACAAGAAACAAGTCAGACAGAATTACTAACAGCCCAACAGTTCACAGAGGGAGTTACAGGTGAGACGAGGAGAATCTCAACAATCGGCACACGTTCAATTTTCTCCAAAATGCAGTTATACATATTCTTGTTAGATCTTTTCTGCCTGGGAAAAACTTTTTTGGCTTTCCCATGCGCTACCTTGTTCTTTGTTGTTGACCTTCACCCTGACGTTCACATAGGTGCAAGCTGGTCCATTTAGAGGAGCCCGAGGGGCTGAAGAGCCCTTCACTATGGTTAACTCCAAGTCTGAGCCCTTAAGCTGCAACAAAGTAAAAATAGACAAAGACATACTGACTTTTTGTGTTCTTTAAACAAAAAATGTTTTTTTTTGTGAATGTACAACAAATACATTCAGAGAGTGGTAACATAGGAAACACCATCATTAAAAGATAAAAAAACCAAAACTCAACCAACTCCACACCAAAGTATCTCTCACACGTATGATAACCCACACTATCTGTCACCACCATGCTGGACAAGCTGCCTGTTAGAAAACAATAATCCTGCTTGCCCTGAGGTGTCCTTTTATACCTGAGTCTTTTCTTCTATGATGACGCTGGCAGTTTTAGGGACAGGGAAGGGCAACATTGGAGCCTTGGTGGTTCGCCAGGATAAAGTCGGTGTGAGCCTGGATCACAGAGCCCAAGTACTCCCCCTCCGGCTGGCAGCCGTAGTACACAGTTATTTCATCTGATGGCACCAGATGACCCTGTGAGACAAGGGATTTAGACACAGGTAGTTGATTTTAATATGTAAACAAATACCAAAAAAAAAAAAAAAGAGGTATCAAAAAAGAGCAAAAAGACACCGGGAACCATAATTGAGTAAATATGCTAAAAGTACTGCCTGAATAGCTCATCCAACAACAACGCACAATAGTATAAAAAGTTGTTATCTAATTAAAACAAATCATTGTCTAGGATGCAAAGAATCACCATGTTGCAACAAGTAATTCTCCTCAAAGCTTTTGTTTCCTTCTATAAGAAAATGAAATACAGAAGAAACAATTAACTGAAAGACAGAAGTGAGGGGGGATGGGATAAAGAAGAAATGGAGGGTCAGACAAAAGAAGAGAGGGTGGGTATTAAGAAACTGAAAACAGACAGCATAGGAAGAAATATGGCAGAAGGGAACAAGGGGATATTTTTTATTGGATGAATGCCAGTCTATTTTGGCAATGAGTGCTGACAGCTTCCTCTAACCTTGACACATTCAAACACATTGATCTCATCCTAATCTGCAGTGTTCAGACGTGCACACACACATACACACACACACACACACACACACACATTGCAGTACGTGGCTCAAGGGCAGAGGAATAACGCTAGCTAGATACAGAGGAGCAGTCAATCAATGGGGGAAGGTTTATAGGCTTTTCCTGCCAAGTCAAGGTACTGACCCTACCCTGAAGGGGCCACAGTGCGTGTGTGTGCATGTGTGCGTGTGTGTGTGTGTGTGTGTGTGTGTGTGTGTGTGGTATAGAGTTTGTGAACGGTTAAATAACAAAAAGGAAACGCTGATCTCTGTTTCTCAACCTCGCCTATGCTAACACACAGATACCCACGCAAACACTGATAGACACACATGCACACCCACAAACTACTACCAAACATGTCAGAGAATTGCTAAAAAATTAATTCCCATCCCCGGGGTGGAAAATTCCTAACAGATCTCAGTTTGAAATAACTGGAGGAATTTAGCCTGGCCGGGAGCCAGTGCACACCACTGCTATAGGGGGACGGAAAAAACTGTTTGTTGCTTGTGAAAACAAGGGGCTGTTGGCTAATCCGTCTTTACTCCCAAGACCACTTCAAAGCTCCAACATTAGAATCTGAAAGGGGCCAGACTGTAATTAAGCTTCCATTAAGCCTGCCTTATGATGGAGAAACTTCTAACTGTGACGCTGCAGTGGAAAGATTTCAAAACTGCGCTGACAAAATTAGCATGGGACATAAAGAGGAAGGGGGGAGCAAATCAAAGGGAGGGAAATGTGACAAAATAATACAGCAAAGTTTATATGCTTGGTCTACATTGTAGGGCTGCAACTAACGATTATTTTTCATTCATTCATTTCAATCATTTAATAGTTTAGTCTAGAGCGGCAACGATTAGTTGAGTAATCGATTAGTCTCCAATTATTTTGATTATCGATTAATATTTCATGCTAAAATGTCAGAAAATGCTGTTTTCAGACTCTCAAATATAGAGATGTCTTGCTTTTCTCTGTTTTACATCATATTAAACTGAATATCTTTGGGTTTTGAACTGACAAAACATTTAAAAGACATCACTTTGGACTTTAAGAAACTGGGATGTACTATTAGTCTGATCTATAAAATGTAACTAAAGAGTAGAAAAGGTCCATGATGTCATCAATTTACTTTTTTGTCCGACCAATGGTTCAGTACGGAGCCCCGAAACTGACAAATTGTGGTAAATGAGACGAGTCAAAAATATAACTAAATAAATCAATAAATGATCATAATAATAATTAAAAGAGTGTGAAAAGTTATATGAAGCTTTATATTATATAATTCTTCTTTTAACTTCAATCAAATAAAACTTATTTTATTCTATACTCATATTTATCTTTCACTAGCTTGTTTTTATTTTTCAACTTTGTACACATTTGAATATTTATCTATTCCCCATTTTCTTCATCACATTTCCAAAATGTCTAATGTATATATAGAAATGAGACGGGAGTCTCGCATTTGAGATGTAAAACAAGATACTTTTTTTGCTTAACGAATAATTTAAATGATTCATTTAAATTGTGGCCGATGAATTACTGTACTATACTGTTCAAAATCTACGAGGAGGAAGGTGTGTGTGGTGAGGATACGGTCAGGATTTGGATGCATAACAAGGGAAACCCCCTGAAAAAGTAGTGTCAACGGGAGATACTAATTTTGTTCTAATTCTAGAGAGCATGCCGTGTCACAAGACTCTTCCAGGAGTAGGTTGTCGTCATACTTTAAAATATCACACAAAATGTTGTGTAATTCCTTAGTCCCAACATGTCATCGTCCTAAATACATCTTGTACTCCTTTCCCCTGCCAAACATTACTCACAAGGCAACAGGCTTGAATGGTTCCAGTACAACTCCTCAACAGTGGCATGTTTGGCTCACCCTTGATTACATGTGTTGGCAGACTGTTTCTAATACGTCGTATTTCCCTCATTAGACACTGGATTGTAAAATTCACTAGTAGTGTGTTATGTGTCATGTTTCCAGAGCTAGTAGTGCTCCTGAAATAATTGCCCCACCTTCTTGCGTAGTTTCTGAATGCGGTTGATGACCTCTCGGGCAACGCCTTCATCCACCATGGACTGGTCCGGGGAGACATCCAGCAGCACCAGGACCTGAAGGACAACAGGAGAGTTTTTCAGCTACATACTGATCACAGAACTTATTTTTCCAGAGACTGATATGATATTCTTGCCCCATAAACAGAAAGGGGGGTTAACATTTACTTGACTTCATTTTCATAAGCTCATATTCACAAGTACACAAGTTGACAAGTTATCCTCGATATAAAATGTTTAAATATCAAATATCCTGAATCCTGACGATTAATCACTAGCTATCATTAGACAAAACAAAAATAAATACTTATCTAAATAGGGTTCCCACAATTAAGTGGGGGCAAACCAGGATGATTCAGAATGTATTTGAGCACAAATATTAACCTGTCATCAGGACATGAAGTTTAAATATTTGGGCAAAGAGAAATAAAGAATACTGAGGTATATTTTATGAAAAAATTAAAAAGAATTCTACTCCATAATTTATTTTGAAGTGGTTTTAAAATCTTTTCTTATTTTCAACTAAGTTTGTACAGTAGCAACCTACATATGAAAAAGCTTGTTGACTTCCTACCTGTACTGAGGAAGTGAAGGCATGAATTGAATATGTTGCAGTTACAGCGCTTTAATTTTGACAGGTTGTACATTAAACACGTTCACCTCACATTTACTGCAATCTGCATTTGACAGAATAGTAACAGAGTGTGACAGAATTTCACAAGACATGAAGACCTGAGAGTTTACTGAAGCCACTGAGGGAGCAGACCCCTTTAGTCCCATGCTACAAGCTATACATTGGAAAAGACAGGAAGTCCAGAGAGCAACTTCCATTAAATAAATACGCCTTATAAGTTTTAAAATAAACACAAACCAAGCAGCAATAATGTCAATAGTGGCGTCTTAGAGTCACTAAAGCAAAATGAGTGTCATGTTCTGTTAGGCCGAGCTGCTGCCAGCCCCAGACACTTTACCATGGGAAGAAGGAGGGACAGAGATGACAAAGAAAAGTACACAAAAAGCAAACAGAAAAAGAATCAGAGAGAAAGAACAGAGAGGCAGACAGATGGGAGCTGGAGAGTCGGTGCGAGCGAGCGACTAACAGAGAGAATTAAAAAGCCAGCTCAGTAAACTGGTATTAAGGTGCAGCCGTGTGGTGTGTATACGGTTGGAGGAGCACTGATTAGAGAGGGCCTGTGGGAAACGCATATATGCTGGTTTCCACTTAGCCGTGAAATTATTTCATACATCACACTCACAGTAAAGACATATAAATGCATTTACAGTATATGGCGGCGTGGTGCAGGAGCAGCAGATCAGGTTACATTACACTTTGCAGCTCAATCTATACAATAGTAATATAGCAGTACGGAGAGAGGGCTGTGTACTGAATGTGTGTGGATTTCTATACCTTTTCATGTGTGTTACCATGTGACTTGCAAAATATTCATAACCTTATTTGTAATACAAGCACATACATGGTCTATCACATTAAGTAAAATGTAAGTAATATGCGAGATACGATCCGTAATCACTTTCTATGACGCCCATGTCAACAATATATTATAAACACACTTATAATGCGTTATCATTTGCTGATTGCACTGTATAATTATATTTATAAGCACTTTGCTTTATATCAAAGTCACAAAACAATATAACGCATTTTATACTTCCTTCTCCCAATGATCATGATTATAAATCCCATTAATAAATTATAATATTGTATAATGTATTATGTAAAATTCCTGGAGGTTAGGGCAGATATAATGCATCACAAGCTAGTTATAAGTCACTATAAGTGGATATTGTTTGCTTTAAGTAAAGTGAAAGAAATGTGCCACAGTGAGCGAACAGGCTGCTAGAGTTAGCGTCTTGTTTCCCGTACAGATATAACAGTGGAATAAATCTTCTCATCCAACTCTCAGCAAGAAAGCGGATATGCAAAATGATGAATTATTGCTTAAATGAGAGGGTGTTTTTATAGTTTCTTAAACAATTGGCAGTTAAATGCATATTAAAGACAACTCATTTCTTGTTAAAACTATATTTTTCTGAATTTTCTGAACAAACTTGAGCTGTTGAACAGAGTTAACATTAAATTAGATCCAGGTATTTAAATAAAATCATATTTTTGATATCCATCTAGCCCATCTATGTTTAGGCTACCTGAAAGCAGTCCCGTCAGCAGGAGTCCCATATTGTCTTGCAAACACTTTCTTCCATACACAGGGAAGCTACGTCTGTCCACAGAAAATCAAGAATTAAATGTTTTTTTGATACATTTCCATGCAAAAGGTATCTAATGCAAAAATGATTGGGTTTAAATTTCAAGCATACCTGTGTATCAGAGTGTGCTTCATACTGTGCTGCGGAGCCAGAGCTCTGGTCGAAGGTGTACATGAGCCTCAGGTCCTCCTCATGAAGGTCATGGCCGTCCACCTTGATGGATCCTTAAAATGAAACGCAACAATATGAAAATGTTAAGAACCACAGGTGCGGTACTGAACCTAAAAATAAACGCTGTGATCTGGCAACAAACAATAACATTCATCAATTGATAGAAAAACAGTGTACGCATATTTGCAGCTCATGCACAATTAAACACCATGGAACCGTACTGTGTAACGACCATAAATTATGCAGCCCATACAGAACTCACCAGGGGGCATGAGAAAATGAGACGACCCATACTTAATAAACGTTAAAAACATTTTCCACCACAAGTATTAAGATTTTCCTCTTGGGTTGATATATTCTTGGAAACAATCACAATCATGACAAATGTTCATGTTCATTGTCGAGTGACAATGATAATAATAATAATAATAATAATATGTTTGGGAGTGTAAATCTTTTTGTCAGATCACACACATCTAGAGCTGAAACAATAAGTCGACTTATTGATGAGTAGACAGATAGAAAAATAATTGCCAACGATTTTGATAATCAATTAATCGTTAAAGTAATGTTTCATGCAAACATGGCAGAAAAAGCAGTTTTCAGTCTCTGAAATATGGAGATTTCTATCTATACTATTTTTATATCATATCAAAGTGAGTATCTTTGGGTTTTGGACCAACAAAACAAGACGATTGGGGTTGTACATTTTGGAAATGTTCTGCCATTTTATAGACCAAACAATTAATCTAGAAAATAATTGGCAGATTAATCGATATGGTAAATAATCTTTAGTAGCAGCCCGACTCACATCTCTACCTAATAATTAAACTAGATAAAAATAACACAATAATCCAACTTGACAAGTATAACACTGATTTTCACGTTTCCCTGTGAAAACCTAAAACACCACCAGTCTAATCTGAGAGGAAGAAAAAGCGTTGATGTATTTGAGAATGATTTATATTGATGCCCATTATAATTAAATCAATGCTGACAACAGACTTTAATGCAAATGTGATGATAAACTATTTAGTGCTGCACTATTCTCCTAATTACATTGGAATAAATTGCCAACTGATTGTTTGAAATGAGTCTTTATTTTGGTGTTCGTCTCTTTAGAAGGACTAGAAATGGTTCCAATTACACTGAATCTCCTAACTGCAGGCAGGCCAAGCCTTTTCAAAGTAGTTCGGAGAAGTATTTGCTTGCATTGCAGTCTTCCTGGCCGCATCCACACGAGATCTGAGCTTTTAAACAATACAGCAAACCCATTGTAGTCAGGTTTATATCTCTGGCAGCAATTACTCACGTCTGCGTTCTGACGAAAAGCTGTGACCGTTTCCTCCTCTCCTCTTCACTTCTCCACACCCTGAGGCTGGGGGCAACAGTCACTCCCTTTCTCTCTAATCTTAGATTTCTATGCTTTGATTTCCTGTGTCCCTCCCTGCTTCTCTGCTCTTTTCCACCTTCTTTCTTAACCTCTTTTCTCCTGCCCCGTCAAACTGATGGGATCAAAAGGTTCAGGTAACGAATAATGGGCATCACAACCAATGGCCATGAACACACAATCAGTTTCTAGACAAATTGCCCCCTTCTAGTCTAAAAGGTTTTGTTTGAGTCACAGTTGCTCAACCAGAAATTGCTCAAGAGGTTAAAAGTGGACTTAGTGTGAGCTGTTAGCTTTTCCATGGATAGCTTATTTCAGAGACAGTGGTGTATCTTCCACTAACTGATCAGTTAACAGATACGCCATCTGTTCTGATTTTGTTACCCTGGGCTCGCAGTTTCCCCTTGCTTCCAGGCTTTGTGCTAAGATAATATAACTGCCTGCTAGCTGCAGCTTCACACTGTGTTGAACTATTCCTTTAATCAAAGATAGGTGATGCAGTTTGGCATCTTAAAAGCAGGTTTTGTAAATTCAAACAACCCATATTGTTTGTGATCACAAGTCAGAGAAACGCTACTTGGTTTCACTTTACACATTTTCATCTGTGTGTTTTCCTCTCTCCACCGTCCTCTACCACATCTATGCCTTTCCTTCCATCGCTCATCCTTCTTCTTTCCTTCCAATTGGCTAGACTTCAAACATCCAAGTGATTGGAAATGTTAAGTTCCCACAGCCCAGCTGACCTCCACTGCTTCCTTCCCCAGAGACTCTGGGGGCTCTCCTCGTCTCTCAATAATTGGAGAGACAAGATACCTTGCACTGCTTTGATCCGTACTCGAGCTCTGATTATAGTTTCAGAAGGGTTAGGGTTTGCATTCTGAGGATAAACTGGCCGTATGTCTGTAACAGACTTCAATGCAAGGATTCATCGTAGACGTTTTGGTGGTATAAATAAAATACTACTCTTCACTAATTCATTATTTGGTAAACTAAATCACTGCCTACTAATAAATGCTTTGGTTTGTGTGGTCACTTGTATAGAGCATGTAAGTACTTGGTGAAAAATGAATATACAAAAACATTTTCTGGGATGTAAATTGCAGAGACAATATGTGAACCTTTGTCATGTGTAAATGCAAACTAGTAAATTACATTAGGCTGCTGATAGCACAGTGCTTTTTCCTTTGCACCCCCCCCCCAAAGTGTGAATATTAAGTTATGAGTTCACAACAGTGTGCCTTTTTCTTTGCACACACACACACACACACACACACACACACACACACACACACACACACACACACACACACACACACCTGTCTTCTGGAAGATCTCTAGCTGTTCGTTGTTGAGCTCCTTGATAGAAGCAGTGATAGCTTTGAAGGCGCCCTTCAGTCTCTTGCCCAGCACCATGTGGTCTGGCTCGGCTCTCAGACGGATACCGTACTTGTCCTTGTCTGTTGACAGTGTCAATTGTCGCACATTAAGCTCCTGGAGGAAGATAAAAAAGACACAACAATGTGTTAGAAAAGGTAAAGTCTTCCTGTGTTAATATCCTGTGTATACTGATGAGTACCAGTTACCAGGGTTATTACTGTTGATAAAAACAATCATAAAAATGAATACAAAAATGGAAACAAATAAACTTAACTGAAATTGCAATGTGCATGGCAAAACTAATAAAAGTGAAACTAAATTATGCATAAAAATGACTTTTGAGACGCTGTGTTTTTCATTAGAGGCTGATGAACCAGTAAATGTAAGACACTATTTGCATTTATTAAACTGCAAATGTGCATTCAAAACAAACTTAAACTAAACCTAGTAGAAAACTACATTTCAAACTATACTAAACACAATTTAACATAAGAGATCAAAACTTAAAAGACCCCGGGCATGTACTGTAAAGAGCAAATCAATAATTGATTACAGAGTCATTCAATCCATGAAATCAAGCAGTAAGTCAGTCAGTAAGCCGTTCCTCCTATTCAGTCGATACTTCTGCCTTTCCCTACAGTACGTTTCATTCTTCAATCTAAATGGAGATAGAAATCTGTGATCCGTTCACATCTGGTGAAGCTACAGAGATACTAAATTTAGCCGTACTGACACCCTGGCCGGCCATGCACAGCTTCTTTCAATCACACTGAAAAGTGAGACTGAGTTTTAGCTTAGTTGACTTGCTGACAGAGAGCACAGATAAGCTGCTGTAGTGGGTTAAGTAAGCAACTTAAGGGCAGTGTGGGGTTGAAAACAGTAGCTGGAATTTTTGTTTTGAGCTGAGCTTGGTGAGTAAAAATAGGATTGAATCAATGCAAAAGTCTGTCAATGTGTGTGTGTGTGTGTGTGTGTGTGTGTGTGTGTGTGTGTGTGTGTGTGTGTGTGTGTGTGTGTGTGTGTGTGTGTGTGTGTGTTGTTGGTGCATTACAATATATTCAGGCTGCTGTCAAATACAACAGCCATTCATTGGATATTTCCACTGAACATGTTTAGCTGACAGTGGAGTCGTCAAAGAAAAGCTGACCAAAGCTAAAATTAAAATGGCCATTGACCATCAACAGCGAATCCCATTTTTTTTTGCCTATTGTACTTTTCCTCCCTCTGAATGTTGAGAGAATGTGTTTAATTCATGTTTTGCTTTAAGATATATAGACAATAAAATGTTATAAGCAGCATTCAGGATCTACCGCTGCTGGGTATGAAATGCCCAATTGCAATTTTTTGAAGACTTCAGCACTGGCCACTAAAGTGGTCAAACACATGAAAAAATACCAATGGTATCTGCTTCTCTATTCAACTTAAGCTTGCCTAATCACTTTGTTACATCCTGTTGGAGTCAAATTAAAAACTGTAATTGCTCCAGACATGTGCTGCAAATGGACAATCAAAAAATGTAATTCACTCAGAGAGCAAGTCAGCCATGAAATCAACCAGTCAGTGAGCCAGTGGACAACAACACTAGATGCCCAGTCGTGGCACATTTAAGTAGTGGTAAAATAAATTACAATGAATGACAAGGAATGTTAATCAGTCAAATAGTAATATTATAGATGATAACAAAGGTGAATCCAGACTTATTCTACCTAACTTTCAAATGCTCAAATTGAAACTACATGGACAGTAAGAGAGTTTGAAGGTTCTTCCCTCGACAGCAGGACCTTAAACTTCTCTTAACTCTGATCAAATAAACCTTGTTTACTGGAGGGAAGCTAGAAGCCAGCAAGGTTAAAGGTTTTCCTCACCAGAAATGAAACCGAGTGAGAGATAAGAAGTGGCTCCAACTAAGATTAATCTTGCAGGATCTAACAGAAGGTCGCACCAGAAGCACTTTTCCCACCTAATCCTTAATCTCTATATGTTTTGTCAATTTTCATGGTCAGGAATATATGGGAACAAGAGCCGCAATCAATTTCCCATCTAAGATGCATTGGTAATTTCTCTGCTTGGGACCTAGTAAGAGCTCACGTACAGCGGGAACAAAAGTAGCATACGAAATATCGGCAATAGGTTGATATAAATTAAGGATAAATTGTGATCGTTTGAAGGACGCCGACGATAACGCCGAACACGGCAGACATACGGCCCTGTCACACAGTTCCGTATGGTAGAAACATGCCGGCGTATATGAAAATGAGCTCAAAATGAGTCCAAATACGTCCAACTTATATCTACGTAAACCAGCGTGTTGCCGATATTTTGTATACGCCATATTTTTGTATATCTTATGCATTCGTTGGGCATTCGTCTGATACATTTTGTATAATTAAGTGATATTCTATCAATAGGTTAGACATGCGTATCTGTATATGTTCACTTTTCCGATCCGATCCGATGAAAAGTTGGACGCATTTGGACTCTGACAAATTTTCGTATGCACCGGCACACGTTTCTCTCATACGGATATGTGTGACAGGGCCTTATTAAGAGAGTGGTGGGGTTATCGGAGTCAGATGTGGAGCAGCATTGACTTCTTTAGCTTTGTTGGTTGAAAATCCAAAGCCAAAGATCATGTCTAATGTTTAAAGGCTTCCTGCACTGAAAGGCTATAACAATTAGTGTGTCTACAGAGTAGGTATTTATCCAGTCTCTTGGACAGCACCTGCATGGACCAGACACACGTTTGTAATTAAACTGCACTTTCCGGTGCATAACTATAAACTGATGATGTTATGATGTCTAAATGGCAAAAAAACATTACCTGGAAAGTTAAAATGACAAAGTCAGCAGAGTAAAGTTTCAAGCTCTATAGGTGAAAAGAGAGCTAGAAAAGCTGCGTGACACATTTACAGTAATACAATGTTTCCATGTGCTGGAGAGAAAAAAAAGGTTTGCATGTGTGGCAGTTGGGGTAGATCAAATGTGAGATAATTTCCCAAGGCATCTGCTCCTCCTCCCCACCCTCCTTTTAAATTAAACCAAGCACAGACATTTCAATTACAGCTGAAGATACAAACGGCGTGTGAAGATGTGCTCCCTCTGTTGTACATCCCCTCTGTCAAGTACACTGGCTTTGGAATGTCAGCGAGGTTCTAGGAGGTTTCTTTTTAACTTTGAAATGTAATAGCACTGATCAAAGCACAGTAAACAGACACAAATAAAAACACTTAAAGGAAAGATGAGAAGAAGATGCACCCCTTGCCTTGAAGCATAGCACAGGTAAAATAACACTGTAGTACCAAGACGACTTTAAGGCCAGATAAAGTATCACACAATATACATAACAATGGATGTTGTTGGTTTACTTACTTCCAGGATGTATTTCTGCAGGGACTGGATGTCTTTCAGAGCCTCTGGGTCCTGGTGAATTACCACCACCTCCTTTAATGGGTACTGAAATACACACCAACATTACAGTGGGTCAATAGTTCCAGCACCGAAGACACAGAAATAGGGTTGTCGTAAATCAACACGACAAAACCAGACACTTGGAAGTATTTGGGAGAGCTTTAGGACTTCCTGGCACAGTACAGATAAGATTATATTCACAGACCTTTTTTTCTTCTTCTACATGCATATTTAATGTAAACATAGGGATCTTTTAAAAGAACTGAACAAGTAATGTACTGCATATTTTACAGTAATGAAATAAACGTCTCTTTACCGTTTATCCACCAAGAAGCACGAACATGTCTTTGGGACTCCTGCGCTGCAATCTCTTGTTACTTGATCGGCCGACATTGTCAGCAGTAATCCACAATATCAGACGGCATATCGGATGTTTCCAAGAGTTTTAATTCACTGTACCTCTTAAACTGCAGAGCATGAATGGATTGAGTAAGGTTGATGATTCACCTTAACGGGCAGGGTCTTCCTGTCTCGGATCACTCGGCCCAGTTCAATCACAGACTGCATCTGACAGACGGCACTCTCAATGCGCTTGTCAATCACACTCTCCCTGAAGAGTAGAAACAAGAATAGAGAAAATCTAAGTATGCGTACATTATAAGTAGCGTTACAATGCTATGGTATGAGCGTTTGAATATCCTCTTAACTCTGCAGTTTGGGTTACACAAGAGAGAACGTTTTTCTCTCAAACTTTATAACTGCCTTCTTATAATGAGTGGATGAAGGAGGATGAGAGGAACCTCTTTCATAACAACTCAACATCTTTTGAGAATCATTCTGTACTCTCATAACTCACAGTCAGCGGACGTCATATTACGGTTTATCAGTGGTTTAGAAATTCAAATTGCTATTCTATTGAGGAAAATGTATAATAGAAGGTGACAAGGTTCATCTAAATAAAGACAGAGTTCAGAACCACCAGCGCCAGAGTTTAACTCGGGAGCATCCACTAATAGGGTACATCGAGACTTCCACCTCTGAATCCAAATTAGAGCTGCACAGCCACTGATAATCATGCATAATAGCGATATTAGCACTAACTGTCTGCAGGAACACAGACTGTGAGTGTGTGTACGTGCACAATGCTTTTTCATTTACTCCAGCAGTCTGCTTCTCTCTGTGTGCACACAACAGAGCAGTTAAATGAGAGAGGAGAGGACTCCAGGGACAGCCAATCATTTAATGAGCTGATTGAGGAGCAGCTCTTCCCACCGCCTGATTGGTGGCTGACCTTTGGGAGGGGGGTGAAGTAGTCCCATTTGACAGCAGGAAGGACAAGCGGCTAATAAAGCAGCAGAACTGAGTGCTGCCAAAGTGACAGGGGAGATTATACGAACCATTACATACACTATTTTCCTTACGCTAAATCAAATGGATATTTAATCATGTCAGAACTTTTGTTGTAGTTAAAGATGATGCAATTAAGTTTGGGCAATTAGAAATTCCTCCCAGGCATTACAGAAAACTGATCAGCCACCAAGGCACACATTTTACTGAAGTAATTGAAGTGAATCATATTTTGTGAGCAACATCCATTTGCACGGCTGACAATCAAAGACAGGCCTTGTGCAGTTCTGTGTGGGTGTTACTCAAACTCTTCTCTACATATCTCATCACACTCTAAAGACGGCTTTACAGTTTTACCCTAAAAATAAAAATAGAGTTAAGCTGTTTTGGGGGAAAATAGCAGTGAACTTGAGAAAAGATATGCACAACGATTACACTGTCTTTCTCCATAACAAACTAACTTTGTATTGCTGTGGAAAATGCATCGTCAGCGGTCAACGTTTATCTCCCAGAAACAAAGAGCCTTGTATTTGACATATGAAGAGAAAATCTGCTCAAAAACTACTGAAAATTAAATATTTATCTACAGAACCAATCAATCAATAACATAAATATTCCCAATTATATTAATAAATATTAAAAATGAGGACGAGGAAGCGGCAAAAATGAAAAGAAGAAATAGTTCGGACACAAAGAGAATCGCTGCCGTGAAGCCCGACGGTTATCTAGAAACTAGTGTGGGCTCTCGAGCTTCAAAAGCTTCCACTCTGAGGAGTTCAGAGTGTGATACGATTGGGGTAAAGTAAGGCCGCGCACTCTGGCTGAAACTGATTAGACTGTAGATCAGCAGTGGATATACCGCCCTGGACCATCACAATCGCATCAGCCAATTTTAGCAAATATGGATAGCGACAATTCTCAGGGCACTTTTGCCATTTTTCCTCTTTAACATAAGTGCCATGACGCAGTCCGTAAAATTTGAGCTTTGTTGAAAGATTTTTCTAACCTGACTTGGGGCAGCATGAGATAGTGTATGCTGCTGCTGTCCTTCTCTTCGACAGAGGCGGGGTCGATGAGGTGACGCAGGTTTTGGTACATCATCTCTGTAATGAATGGTGTGAAGGGAGCCTGAGGGGAAGGAGGGAAGAAAGTAAGTAGACATGAGAGAAAAGGGAAGAAAGATTATTAGATGCTCTGTACTGTAGTTAATTTACATCGTCTGACATGAAGGTCTAAAAGTCAGAAGCAGCTGTGAAATCAGCATGCAGAACACATTTTTACTGTAGTTTTTTTTCTCAATGGAGCAAAAGTTCAAACAGAATTGTGCCAGTGTAAGTTCACTTCTCTTCCATTTCAACCACAGCTAATTAATTGGCTTAGCTCACAGCTGATCTGTATTGATCTGGGTTAGGCTAACTGGCTCTTAGCGTGCATCTCGCCTCACATGCAAACATCTTCAATGTGTTATAAATAAAAACTCCTACTGCTCATGCATAATTCATAGCCATGCAAGCACACACACCTCTTCCATACCAGCATTATTTCTTTGTGTTTTGAATACACAAAAGCAGAACCTCACCACAAGAAATTTCCAACATACAATTTTTTCTCTAGGTCTTGCACACACTCACACACAGAAACAGTATGACTCACCATAAGCCTGCACATGGAGAACAGAACACTGAAGAGGGTTTCCAGCGCCCACAGGCAGTCCTCAGTGCCACTCTCTCCCTGCAAAGTTCACACACACACACACACACACACACACACACACACACACACACACACACACACACACACACACACACACACACACACACAGTCAGTCAGTCAGTCCCCTTGGAACAATGAAAAGATAAAAGTGCCTAAGCACGCATCAGCGCATGTATCCCCAATTCAATTCGACCAAATGTTGACTAGAAGGGCCACACACTGATTGCTATAAAGTGTCCGCAGATGGAGGCTATGATGAAGCGGCTTAGTGGTAGCTTATATCACTATTCCCAATAACCAAATGAATAATGTATGTGCTTAACAAAACAACAATGATAAAGAAAGATACAGGACATAAACTGTAAAGAAGCTTAATCTGAATTGACACGCTTATGTATAATTATACTTGCATACGCGTTACATAATAACATTAACTCTGAACAAGCACTGATTTAGAGCTGTATTCTCACCTTCAGTCGGCGTCTGTTGGTCCTCACATACCAGTTGGTGAGCATGTCCACAAACTTTACCAGGCGAGGCACGACGGTGTACAGGCGGTAAGCTGCAAGAAGAAACTGCAGTTTATTTACGCTGAATATAGAAACGACAGGAATCTGCTGCCAGATGGTATGGATTGTAAGATATTAAGTAATTCTTAGGGCTGCACGAAATGGGAAAATAATGACATTGCAGTATTTGTTCTTCTGCAATATTCAGTATATTGCATGAAAAATAAAGGATTTGTTTTTGGAAAACTTTGTGCATTTTAAAGTTAAATGCATTAGTCTGGTGCACTTTGATAGCAAATTGAAGACGCTAGATCTATGAACAATGTTGTGCTCTATAAACAATTTAATCATAAACTCATTGGTTGTATAGATATGAATGGTGATGACAGCTAAAAAGTCAGACAGGATGTCTGTCTCACCCTCCATCTCTGCTTTGAAGAACTGGATGAGGGACTGTGTGAAGGACAGGACCCATTTGTCCATGATGTTGTTACTCTGCTTTGCCGTGTTTTCATTGTACAGGAACTGAATCTCATCCTCCTGACACACACACACACACACACACACACACACACACACACACACACACACACACACACACACACACACACACACACACACAACGTCATTAAAACACAATAACATTTTTGGTAACTTGGACCAAGGAAAGTTCTGCAGCTCTTTTTATACGTGCCACCTCCTGGCAAATGTTATAACTACCGTTTTTCCTATGTTTAAAGTTGCTGTCAGTGTATGGGTGGGTAATATTGTTTGCTATACGTTATTATTGAACTCTTACATATCTGTTATTGATTTAGTTATGTAATAGGTGACTGCTTCGCCGGACAATTATTACATAGGCTTCCTTGTGTGATGTTAACGCTGGTCATAAACATTTAGAAAGGGTAATACATTGTATTCATTTATACAATCTTCAAAAACTAATATCTGCTGTTTATTATTTTTGGAAGTACTTTGGGGAGGAATCAAACTGCATGTCCCCGTACGTGCCAACATTTGGCATTTTACAGCCATAAGTTGAATTTGAACTCCAGATGTAACACTGATTGCCTGCAGGTGGTGCATGTAGCTCAAACTGCAGCAGATGTTACTTTGTTTGGTCTGTATGTGGCAACATTGATCAGTTTAAATGTGCTGTATTACTTTTCAACAGGTTGGCAGCTGTACAGTGTCTGAACCCTTTGTGGAGAATCAACCTGCTAATGCAACGTTCTTACTTTTCTTACTTCTTACTTTTTAAATTGCTCTCACAGGATATTTTTTAATGTGCAGAGGAGAGACGATGCGTTTTTTTTCTGCTTCTGATTTCATTTCCAATATAGACCCAAATACCCAGCCATCAGTTGACCAATTACATAGGTACATTAGGGAAAGACATTACTGCAGCTATTACGACTTCATTTCATGGCACTAACAACAAGTCATTTTCTTTTTGTACCAATGATTACCTAATAATACATTGGTTGATAATAGTACAAATCTGCTGTATTATAAGTGCTGTGCTTTTTATACCTGGGATAGCTAAAGGAACATGTGGGAGACCTTTTTATTCTGTACATTACCTTCTGTAACCGCTGTACGTTCTGCACCAGGAAGCGATAGGCATTATACCACGGCAGGAAGACATCCTTCAACACGTCTCGCACACCTTCCTCTTTGAAACGCAGATTCTCTGCTCTCACTACAGGAGAGTTGATGAGGTACAATCTACAAAGAGGGACAGTGAAGGAGTTGTTGGTGAGGGAGGCAATATTGATTATGACTGAGTGTGTACACAGGTAATAATCATAGACTGTATATATAAAGGGAATAACTTAAATGTGCCCATACTGTAGATGTGTATGAGTGTGTAAGTGAACCTATACAACTTAAGTACGTGTTGAGAACGGGTACACGTTTTTTTGTTTCTCTTTCATTAACACTGCAAAATAGGCATTTGTGCTGCATTCATGCGGTGTCGGAATAATCGGAGAAAGGAGTTCCCAACTGGGAAACTACACGGGGAACACTCGGAACGACAACTCAGAAACAACTACTGGTGTGTTGTTTAAACGCTCGGAGCAATAAAATACAACACATCTTCTTTGTAGCATCCATGTTGTTTTCACATTACGACTTAGAGCTCATTAACACATCGAAGTCGGAAGAACGTCTTCCCAAATCGGGAAATGAGACCATCCGAGGAGCATGTGAATGCACCATTGGACTTGGCGGAGGACTGAGCTGTCTGAGTGCCATTCTCGTTTATCTTGATTTCTCTAGTAATGACCGAGAAGTTCAAAGCGACTATGCCAGTATCTGGGTCAGCCAAGGTATATTTCAATCTCTGCTGTATAAAGCCTGATACAATTGCATTCATTTTTTAATTGTAAACCATTGAAGTCTGGGTATGCCAACTGTCAATAATGCCCTATTGAGCTTTGGTTAAAAAAGAATGGAACCAACACACATTGTTGCAACCAAGCAAACCCAGTGTTATAAACAAGACAACCATATCATTAAATGAAACCGTATCTAAACAGCTAACAAAAAAAGAAGAGCTGCTCTTTGCTTAAAAACATCCCTTTGTCATTTGTTCGACATTAACCATGAACAACATGCCTCCTAAGAGCCGCTGTTGGTTAAAATGTCAGGATGTTGCTCATGCAGATGCATAGACGCTGTTCAGAACGTTTTGTAACAACAGTCCAAAGCAAACACTTGTCTTTATACTGTCACTAGATAAACACTTATCGGACACCATTAAAAAGGAAAGCTGTGAGGCAGGCTGCATTTTCTTAATGCAATGAAGAGTCAACTGTCAAACATATCTGGATTGGATTAGCTTTACCAATTAATCTAAATGTCCACCCTGAAAATGTTCTGCACAATTGTTGGGCCAAAACCTAATTTTACCAGCAGCATCTGAGTATAAATTAATCTGTTCTGTTCATTAAAGCCTAATAAAGACACTGTTGACACGTCAATGACAGACATTTTGGAATAATCCATATCAATATAACAGTCTGTGGCAGGCATCAGCACACTGGGTTAGAGTGGTTAGAAAAGGTTTTGATGATGATTCTGGAAGGAAACTAACATGATGCAACATTCATGCAATAACTCCTGAGCCATTAAAAAAGCAGCAACTATTAAAATATACATTTTAAACAAAATGCAGAATAGACATCAGTTGGTTAAATACTTTTGGTCACCTTAAAATGAGCCAACCTGACGACAGAGGGTAGTCACTTAAAATGCTTTGACACAACACCCTCACAGTCTATACTTTAGTCTCTCTCTGGTTCAGTTTTTACCTAATTGGTATATTGGCAGTGAAAATACTTCTGGAGCTCACTGTACCATAACATCCATACTGTGAGTAAAGTTTTGAGGCACACGAGAGACACAGAGAGAGAGAGAGAGAACAGGCTGTACCATTTCTCTCTTTATCTCTGCAGCTCACTCTTCATCAGTATATAAGCGAGCATATGGCGCAACTGCATAGTGCTTTATTTATTAAGCCATATGGCCATGCCACGCTCACTGCTCAGGGCAAAGGAGCGATTGTATAAGGAGAAACTACGTGTGTATGAATGTGTAAGTACAGTATGCGTGTGCATCTATACTGTTTGTGGGATGAAGAAGGAGCCTAGTTAAGCGTGGATAGCGATTCAAACCCATTTTAACCATGCCTGCTAATAACATAAGGTAAGTTAACAAACAGAGCCCTGCCACCGGCACACAGGCATTCATGCTTCAGAAACACACACTCATTCACATTCAAGCACAGAGCTGACCTGAGGGCATCAGCTCCATATTGCTGCACTACCAGTCCTGGATCTGGGTAGTTCTTCTTGCGCTTGCTCATCTTCTGTCCATCGCTGCAGGAGTGAAACAAACAAAGGCATTAATGCACATAGACACACATGCATGCACTTGGTATTCAAATTAGGCAAGTACTTCCAGGTCAGCAGGCCTGTGAGCACAGTGCTGCATTCAGACCCCGGGGCTAAGGACAAGTAGCCCTATTGTAGAGCAGCTAAGGGCTAAATGTTACAGCACACATCTGATCAAGAGAAACTGCACAACAAATAGGAGATGCATTAATGGGCGGGTGAAGAAGGCAGAAACATAAAAAGGGAGGAGGGTAGAGGTCTGCAAAAAATAGCTCAGAAATATGTTTGAAATTGACTGAAAGGATGAAGTTGGCAATACGATGTATTTTTCTTACTGTCAACTAATCCCATTAAAACCAAACATGGATTCCGTTATTGAGTATTGCATGTATAGTTAAAGCCTTATTGGGAAATTTGAAGGACTGGAAATTGGAAAGTATCAAAGACACTTTGTTGGTTTTGATTTTTTCACAGCAGTTGATGACAACCAGAAAAACATAAACCAGCCTTAATCGAGATGAATTGTATTTGCAAATGAGAGAAAGAGGAGGAAGAGGGTTTAGTTAATAAGTCAATAGACTCACCTCGCGAGTACCAAGCCGTTAACAATGACATTCTTGAAGGGCGGTTTGCCGAACAGCGCTGTGGAGAGCACCAACAAGGTGTAGAACCTACAGCAGGATACCAAAAGAGAATACACAAGGTCAGGGTAACAAGCACGACTGAAAACTTTACAATTCATTCCTTCTCTGAGGTGGGAATGAAGAAAAACTAATGTACTCATGTAATCCATGTTTATTCAGCCATATGCCATTATTTGAATCCATTCAATTAAAAAACTTCAAAGTGTTTTTAAAGACACACTCGTCTGATTGTATCTGTGTCCATCCATTCATGCTCTGTCTTGTCAATTCCCTCAATGACCTCAGTAGGGAGGGTCTAAATGTCCCTATTCCTCATCTGTCAACCTCTTTCCATATATCCATTCATCCACATCTTACCATCCCCTCGTCTGGTCAATGCCTTCGGCGATGAAGTCTGCAGGGAAAGTGTCCTCAAACTCCTTCTTGTTTTCAAAGGGGTAGTGGGCCTGGGCGTAAGGCATGCTGCCGCTCTCAAACCAGCAGTCAAACACCTCTGTGACCCTCCGCAGCACGCCCTTACCACACCGGGACGGGATGGTCAGACTGTCAATGCTGAGCAGAGAATGTGTGGACAAAAAGGAGGGAAAGAAAGAGAAAGGAGGTACAATTGTTTAGACAAATAGCAGCGATAACAATTTGACCAGTTTGGGTTTATTATTGCCATGGGGAACTTTTTGTACACGATGTGGGTCTATAGGCTTTTTTGGCTGCAGGCCAAAACAATGATTGTATAATCTTTCACCGCTGGGAAGGAGGTTTAAGAAAAGTACAGTGGTGCTTACGTTGTGCTGACACCCACTAGAATAAGCTCAGTTATTGCTTTGGATCAAAAACTAAAGTTCAGACCCAAGGATATGGATTAATTTACTCCATATACCGGCTCAGATTCAGCCAACGAACAAAATCATTGTTTCTTCAGTAAAGTTATGTAAATTGAGTAGTAGTTAATTAGTAGTTAGAAAGAGTCAAGGTGCCTGCTAAACCTAGATTAAATGTATATGTATGGAAAGTCCCTTTACTGTATTCGGGGGAAATGAACATTAACATATATCTACAGAAAGTTGATTAAGCACACATTTTTCTTTTCCCCTTCCAGCAACAACCTACTACACATTTCTAGAGTTATTAGCACAGCCTATAAACCGCAGATTACACCTTTAGTAATCTACTGTTGGCCACTAAAGTTGCTCCGCTGCAGTACTCTACTGCTCCTAAGAGCGCTGCTAGTGGGGCTATTGAGGAAAGGGAGTGTTAAGCAGGAAATCTATAAAAAGAAGTGCATTGCGGAGTACATTTTGAGTAGTTTAATATGTCACTTTTGTAGTGTTTTATTAAAGTTTTGCTAAAATGTTTGCAAGGCGGGCAGAGCCATTATCTCTGTGAACTGGCCACTTCACAACGTATAATGTGACGTTACAGTCTGTCCATTTAGTTGTTAGAGTTCAAAATATCTTTTGTATTAAGTACAAACCACAGCACACCTTTTAAACCCTGTTTTAAACATCTGACAAACTGCCACAGGGCTCATCACTTATCCTTTAGATACATTTTTTGTTAATCTTGGGACCTGCACCTTGTAAACACGCAAGCAAAACACAGGAGCAGGATAAAGGCGTCCTCTTCCTCCTCCATCAATTAAAGATGGCCAACCCCATGGAAGTGATTAAAGGTGATCAGACAGGTCACATTAGAGAGGCAGAGGTTTTATACACACACATGCATACCAAACACTATTTGGTATTTCGATCCTGTTCAGCACTTTGGTCAACTGCGGTTGCTTTAAATGTGCTATATTAATAAATTTGACCGCGACATACAAGCACAGATATCATATCATAAACGTATGTCCACACACACAATCTGTGAATGTGAGGGTATCACGCTACCACAGCAGACGCACACTGCTGAGTACATGCTCAGGTGGTTGGCTGATAATCTGGGACGTGGATCAGTGACTCACCTCTCCCGATGCAGATCAGTTACTTTGACTCCGGTCAGTTCCTCCAGTTCAGCAATAGACCCTACACACACCACCTGACGAACAAGCACACACAAAATACACACAGTACAGCTTGAGTAAGAAAAGTCACAAAACAGCATTCAGTTACAAAGTTCCAGCTGATGGTAATAAACGATTATTCACTTTGTTGATGTTTTTTGACATTTTGTGAATTCTTTTCAAAGGTATTTTATCTGTTTTATTTTACAATATGAAACATAGATGTTAATATTTGATGTATTGCATTAAGCTAAGTATGAAAAAATCAATAGCACTCTCACGTGTGGATGAATTAAAAGAGATACAGCCGTCTGGTGGAGGATTGTGTTACCTTTAGCCAGATGCTGGCTACATGCTTCCCCTGTTTCCAGTCTTTGTACAGACTGCTGCTTGTAATTTCCTATTTACTGTACACTCACAAGAGTGGTTTGATCTTTTCATCTAACTCTTGGCAAGAAAGCATATTTCTAAAAACCAACAGAAATTGAATTTTTTTAAAACCTGCAAAGGACTATTCGTTTGTAACCTCATAATTCTGATGTAAATAATTATAACAATATGACAACTTTAAAGCAGGCCTACTTCAACACACTTTGAGTGACTTTATCTTAGAAAGTGTGGTTAAGTGTGTTATCTGGTCTCCTTAGAGAGTTAACCTGTAGGCTCTGCTCTAGTTTTACCACAGCACCAGGTAACATGGCCCAGATACAGCGCGACACACCACCATCAGATACAAAAGACGACAGAGAAAAAGAAACGTATTCACACAGAGAGAGAGAGAGAGAGAGAGAGAGAGAGAGAGAGAGAGAGAGAGAGAGAGAGAGAGAGAGTCAGAGACACAGAGAGAGAGAGAGAGAGAGAGAGAGAGAGAGAGAGAGAGAGTCAGAGACAGAGTCAGAGACAGAGAGAGAGAGAGAGTCAGAGACAGAGACAGAGAGAGACAGAGAGAGAGAGAGAGAGAGAGAGAGAGAGAGAGAGAGAGAGAGAGAACAATACTGAGAGATAGAAATCATACTGCCACACAGAGAAACACACACACACACAAACACGCTCGCTTACAGCTTTAGTTTTGGGTGTGTGATTTGCCGCTGAGGGGTGTGTGAAAGAGGCACCAGGGAGCGCGAGTGTTCTGGAAACAGTCACAGTGCTATTTCCAGCAAGCAGGCTGTCCCTCTTTCAGCCAGGGGACCAACACTTAATTTTTCAAACGCTCAAACAACCCAATTCTGACATCTCTATTCAGTTCATTCTACTTCACACAGTCGGCCAGGTTTGCCAATGAACATCCACAACCAGACGAACATTTATACAGTTTGGCTGGCTTCTCCACTGTCTTGCCTCTTTATCTTCCTCCCCCTCGTCATCTTTCTTCCTCCCCCAAACCCCTTCTCGTGTATTTCACATCCTCATTTTCTTCACCAGCTAATTTATTCTGTCCCCTCTTCCTCCTCCCCTTATTTTCCACGTCTTCCTTCCATTCCTCCCCCCCAGATCGCTGTTTGTCTTGAGGACCTTTGAAGTCGCCTTAACCGGCATGAAGAGAAACCAACACATTTTGGTTCATGTTTATTTGCTGTTTACATTAATGAATCATTCATGTGTTGAGTTTACGGAGGCACTTGGTAATGGTCACGCTACACTCTCTGGTTTGACACCGTGGTCACCTCACTCTGCCATGCCAGAAAGTCTCTCCTACACAAGCCTCCACACACAAAAAAAGAGTTAGAGTCAAAAAGAGGTCAGCGGGAAACATTTTCTCTGCCAATTCTGTACCCTCGCAGCAGACCAGTATTCCTTTGAAAAGACATAAGACATTTTTCCCCTCAGACTCATTTCTATGGTAAATAAAAACCGAGAGTTATGGAGAGTTCAACTTTTCAATTATGTCCTCTCATGCTTAGCCCTGATTGATTTGTAAGTGCTGCCAACACTGAGAAGAAAGTAACGGTCTTGGTATTTGGGCATGACACAGACAAATTGTGTGATCTCCACGGAGTACAAAGACACATTAGAAGAATTAAGTTCTATATTAAAAGCATAACAAGTGCGTATTTGTTTTCCTGACCTCCTCAAAGTCGTCGCTGACCCAGAGAGGGATCGGCGTGCCCCAGTAGCGGTTTCTGGAAATCGCCCAGTCTCGTGCGTCTCTCAGCCAGTTCCCGAAACGCTTCTCGCGCACAAACTCTGGAACCCTGCAGAGACAGAGAGGTTATGACGTGTTTTAGTTATTAAAAATATATATATAAACATGATTTTAACCACCATTCAAGTCTCCATGTAGGATGGAGGTCTACTTTTGCTTAAAATGACTCAAGAGTATTGCCGTCTTATAACCACCACTTCTCCAACCATTTAATCAGTACTTGCATCCAGTATATAACAATAATTCCTAATTAATTAAATCAACGCAACCTGGACTCTGATAAGAGGCATAAATAGATAAATAGGCATAGACAGATGAATTAACCATTTAAAAATTCTTTATTTTTAAGTTTTTGAGTTCATCACCCTCTAGCTACTGTTGCGTATGGCAAGAAAATATTTTAGAATTTTGTAAATCAATAAAAAAAAAACGTTCCAAGTCTGTTTTCCCATAATGCAGTGCTTTTTAAGGCCTGCAGATATTCTGATAATGTAATGTGAAATGCATTTTCTCACAACAAGAGCATGAATTATTATAATGTATTCCTTTTGAGCTGGCTCATTTTCCTTTTCTTCCTCGTTTAGCCCTAAAAATAAACTGCGCTGCTCTCTCGATGAAGCTCATCGGGAAAGGTTAACATTCCCTTCAAGGCATCTTCCTCCTCTGCACCCCTTTTCTGCTCTCTCCTTTTCCCATATTGCCTCGACCGATTTCTAGCTTTAATCCTCAATCTCACAATCTCTTCCTCTCTTGATATACCAGGCCGTGTTGCTCAGACGAATAGAGCAGGGGGGGTATAAATCGTCATCAGGATCTACGCGCTAACCAACGAGTTCATCAATTCCCATTTGTAGGAGGCATTTCTATTTAGGCCCCTAATATATCAATTTAATGATTTTTTTTTTTGTTGCTGCTGCTGCTGCTCGCCAGCCCTCCTCGAACACTCCTCCACCTCTCGCCCTCCCACTCTTGCTTTATGCTAAATGTAGAATTAAAGTATGCCGTCTTGTTCTCCAGACGCACAGAAGAGCCATTTAACATGTACAGGCTTCTATTATAAGTCAGAGACGCTAGGGATGGATACAGGAGGGAGACAGAGGGACAGAGGTTGTGGTCAGGCCCGATTGAACGTGTGCATGATGGAAAAAAGGTAAGCTAATCGGGTAATTGACTGTTTGCCTCCTCCTGAACAGTGATTGTCCAATCATGGCTTATTGACCGGCAGGTCTGTCAAGCTTTGGATTTATTCACATGTTGAATGTGTACGGGAGCTGTAGCGACAGTGACACTCAGTACATGAAAAGTTGAACGGTTGTTTCTTTTTCAACCCTCTTAGATGGGTGTTTGTCTGCTATTGTTAACTGCAAATGTTAACATGTCCGGCTAAATAGCTTACTAAAATCTGATCAGTGTTTGTTTCAGCCGAAAGAATTGACTGTTGCCGGCTAGAAATGAGAAGCCTGCTTTTGTTTACCACAGTCTGAAATCAAGGACCCATTGTTTTTATAAAGCCTTACTGAGAATGACATAGCAAACAGTTCGTTTTGAATCGAAGACACAGGCAAAAAGACAAAGAAAAGACAAATCCAAGGGAGGAGAAAAACATGTCTCATTCCTGCCTGATCCAGCATGAGTCATTTTAGGACCAGTCACTCAACACCATATTTTCTTACCACGTATAGTCAAGAAATTCTGAAATCAGGCGGCAGTGACTCAGCTTCCTGCACCTTGAGCCTCAAAAGAGACCAGCACCCCCTGCGAGCACTTATTAATTCGGCCCCTTAATTAATTCAGACGGACAGACATCTGGAGAAATCGGTCTGAACTTGCTCAATATCTACTAAGCCTGAGTCTTCCCACTCCGCCATTTGAGGAATGAGAGAAAGAAATGAACAAATCACATTCAGAATATGGTAACAAGAACTTTGCTTTCTGAAGGGTTCTTTTAAGTCTCGCAACAGCGAACATGAACTTCATATAGAGTAACTGAGGTCTGCAAAGATTTTACTTTTTTTAAGATGCTGATGAGCTGGCAACCCTCAGACATAAACCGACAGACAGACAGACAGAGAGACAGACAGACAGAGATTACAACTCAAATATGAAAGTCGAGTCTAATCAAAAAGAAAAAAATATCTTCTTTTAACTAAATCTAATAATTAATGTTGAAGAATAAGATTAATTAGAAAGCCGCATAAGAGCACCACCCTGCACCCTCACAGGGAGGAAATATCTGGGTATGTACTTTATGTATAATTTCCTGAAGGCTCCTTAAGTATAACATTTAAATGTATCTTTAAAAATTATAATGAACTTACGGTGATACTTTAGACACACAGTCAATACAAATGTTTCATCATATCTACAAATATCTTTCTCGTTATTCTACTTTAGAGCTGAAACAATAAGTTGATTAGAAATGTGATCAGCAATCATTTTGATAATCTGATCGTTTTTCAATTTCCAAATTCAATGGTTCAAGTTTCTCAAATGTGAATATTTGCTGGTTTTCTATAATAGTAAAATGTAATATCTTTGAGTTTTGGAGGTTGGATCTGAAAAAGGCTCTATGATCCTGTGGCAGGCTTTTTCTTTTTGCCATTAGAGGAAATTATTTGTTGACAAATTGTAGAAATAAATTGTCAGATTAATTGATGATGAAAATAATGGTTAGTTGCCCCAATCTACTTAAAAACCTTACTATAACATACAACTGTACAGTACTGTATTACATACAACACTTAATATAAGGAATATAGCCTTTAAAGTAATGTGTGCCGGTCTCTGCGTACGTGTGTCTGTGCGTCTTCACCTTCCTAGCGGCTAGTCATTCATCTCAGTTTGACAGTCCCATTACCAGAGGCAGCTACTGTGGCTCAGAACAGAGCACTAGGAGCACCAGGGGTAATACCATTTAGCAAAGCCATCATGCTAGCGCTTACTTTTGCTGCACATTCTTCCTTTACAATTAGCATCATGCTAATTCTTTCTATGACAGATCAGTCCTGTGTGCATCATAATAAAATGCTTTGATGATACTTAACCCCATTTAATAACAAATAAAGAAAACATGCATTTTAAATCCAATATCTTCACATTTAAAATAACTATGCCCAGTAATACACAGCTGTCCTGCAGACTTGACGTGGTCATGTAATATTGTAGATGTAATTGTTTTGGGACGCACTTAGCACTAAGCTAGCTATCAACGGTCTCAAACTGCTTACCAGTAGCATTTGCTGTTGTTGTCCAGTAGTTTGTCCACCATGTGCTCCACTCGAACAAACCAGCTGGGGACGGCTTTGTAGATCAGGGGTGTGTCAGACCTAAACGTACATGAACACATTACATAAAACATAAAGCTGCAACATACTGACATAAAATAAAGATAATAAAAAATGATATTCCATAGAATGAAATGTGCATTTCTAAGAGAAATCATACTTCATTAGCATGTTTCTTCGGGTTGGACACCAACAATAGTTATTGTTATTCACTTTTGAATATTGAACATTTTGTCCTACTGTTGATCTGCTGTATGATCAATGGGCTGGTTCAGTCAATAGTAGGTGGCAGTGTTTTTTATATTTTTGCATCGCTCGCAGACCGGCTCTAGGAATGGCGATGCCGCTCGGTCAGTCCACCGCTTTGGCTCAGACTGAAATATCTGTATGAATGAACTATCGGCCATTCATGGTGCCCAGAGAATAAATCATCATGATTTTGGTGAACCCCTCATTTTTTCTCAACTAACAAGCCATCATCAAGTAAACATTTAAATGTGTCTAGTAGTTTAATTTATCACTGGGTATCTGCAAAAACAACAACATTCCCATCTCAGTCAACCTCACAGAGCCACCAGTACGGCTGTGGACTCCATCTTGAGAGAAAATAATTGTTTTTCAACAGAAAAATTATGAAATAGAATTAAGTTGAATGTGTTCTCAATGTACTTAAGTCAGTAAATGAAAATAAATTTCACTTGTTCCCATCGTAATACTCTTTACTTGTTTGACTCCTTTCTGCCTGATATGTTTTATCAGCGTTCTACTTTTTCACCTCCAAAACCAATTTGAGGTTTAAGGAGTATTTTTCATATCAAGTCAAGTGTAAAAGCTCCCTGCACTACCTTACAGGTGCCTAGTGGTTAATGACACAACTTTTTCATCTCTACGAACCTGTGTCTCATTGTGGCTTCGAGAGAAACATCTCTGCATATTTACCAGGTTAATTAATCCTGCTCAGGTCAGCCTGCAGCTACTCCAAGTGAGACAGTGATTTAGTCTGCTCAAAACGTTTGTGTGTGTGTGTATGTGTGTAGGTCTGCATGTGCCTGTTAGTAACAGTGTGACAATGTGGGACCTTGAGGTTGTGTGTCACCACGCTGATATTGCCGTTGTGAATTATTTCTGAACAGAGACCACAAAACCTCTAATGAAGTCTCTAAGGGAGGCATGAGCACAGAAGAAGCTCAAACCTCTGCTTTTAAACACTGTACGCTGTACATTATGTATATTATTAACACTAAATAATATGCCTGTATTGAAGTAGAACATATCTTTATTTGTATGGACCTAAAATCTGCTAAGTTAAGTCTGTAGTTAAGCTGTTAGTTCAAGTGAGTTGCCAGGAGCCCCTCTTTGTCTCACCTCCAGCAGAAGGGGTAACTATGTTTGAAACTGCTGGCATTGATGAGACGACCCTTTTCCTTCAGCCACTTGATGATATTCTTGTCAGCATCCTGTAAAAGAACACCAAAACAAAAGGACATGATTTACAAAATGCAGCTTTAAAGATTAATACAATACAAGTAATGTAAAATCAGGAAGACAAAGGTGTCTGTCGCAGGAGTCTTTGTGGGAGGATAAGTGGAAAACAAAGGCAACATTGACTGGGCTAAGTATCTCGTTCTTCTTGCACTTCATTCTCCTTCAAATGTGTATATTTCCCATTTCTGCTCTTGTGTCTTCTCTGCCGTGGAACTGACGGTCAGCTACTCGCCAGACTGAGTTCATCTCTGGCTACGTCTCCTAGTAATCCTTTGACTTCCTTGCTCTCACTGAGACTTGGATCACACCAGATAACACTTCCACCCCTGCCGCCTGCTGCCACAGCCTACTCCCTCACCCTACTCACCCAGACCCACTAGCAGAGGAGGCGACACTGGTCTACTGATCTCCCCCAAATGGAGTTTTTCACTTTACCCATTGCCAAACTTCACTCCTTCGTCTTTCGAATTTCATGCCGTCACTGTAACTCAGCCTGTCAACTTAAACATTGTGGTTCTCTACCGTCCTCCAGTCTTTTTGGAGGAATTAGACGTTCTCCTGTCTAACATCCCTGAAAATGGCCCTCCGCTTGTACTTCTCTGTGACTTCAACATCCAGTCAGAGAAGTCAACAGACTTAATATCTCTCCTACCCTCCTTTTGCTCTCTCCCTGTCTCTGTCCCCATCCACTGACAAATCTGGCAACCACCTTAACCTCATATTCACTTGAGACTGCTCTACCTCCAACCTCTCTGTAACCCCGCTTCAAATCCCTGATCACTTTTTCATATACTACTCTCTCCCCTTCTCCCAATCTGACAAATCTAACTCCTCTAATACGCCGTAACCTTCGCTCCCTCTCTCCCTCCTCTCTTGCCTCAGCTGTCCTCTCAGCCTTCCCTTCATCTGACTCTTTTTCACTCATGTTTGCCAACTCTGCCACAGACACTCCTCTCTACTCTGTCCTCCTCTCTGGATTCGCTCTGTCCTCTGATTTCGCGACAGGTTCATCAATCCCCTCCAGCTCCCTGGTTAGATGACTCAGTGAGTGCTGACAGAACCAACCTACGGGCAGCTGAGAGAAAATGGTTGAACTCAAAAATACCCTGACGAACTTCTTGCCTATCAATCTCTTCTCGCATCTTTCTCAATTTCTGAAGCTCTCCCACACTACACCGCTCCTCCCTTCACTGGTTACCAGTAGCTGCCCAAATCTGCTTTAAGACACTGGTGCTGGCCTACCGTGCTGTGAATGGATCAGCCCCTTCCAGGCCATGGTCAAACCATACAGCCCAGCTCGCTAACTTCGCTCTGTATCGGCCAATCGGCTCGCAATTCCCTCACTGCGCGTGGGAACAGATACCCCTCCAATAAAACCCGCCTGTTTGCTATCCTGGCTCCAAATTGGTGGAACGAGCTCCCCAGTATCAGGTCAGCAGAAAGTCTTCACACCTTCCGTTGCAAACTGAAAACCCCCGTTTTGACAGCACCATGGCAAATAATAAAATGAATACAATTTATTTTATTTCTGTATGTAGCACTTAAATTGGTTTTGCTTATTCGAAGCTAATGATTGAGTTTATATTTTATCGTTTCTGTATGTTGCATATACTGTACATTTGTTTGGCTTATTTGAAGCTATTGTACTGCACTTAAAATGATTTAAAATGATTGCAAACAATCATGAGAATACAACTCCAAACAGCAAGAATCTTGGCAAGTACATTAGCTTCAATTATTGTTAGTTGCTTTGGACAAAAGCGTCAGCTAAATGAAATGTGATGTACTTTGTGGTTAAAGTTCTCAGAAGTGTGCAGTGTTACATACTTCGTAGTGGCACACCCTGGACTACACATGTACATTATGACTGCAAGGTGAGAAGTTAAAGCACAGGAGCTCAGCAATATGATTTTCAGCTGATGTTAAGAATTTAGCAGTGCTTAATTAAAATCACTATACAATATCTGTCTTAAATAATTATTGTTCTGTTTGGTAAAACTCTTCAGATCAAGAAAATCAACTACAGCTGAATGTATTACCAGTATTAGTTTTTATTGTATTATATATACACACACACACGCACGTTATATATTAATTATTATATTCAATATATCATCATATTTACATGTACAGACGGTTCCCCTGTACAAGAGCAACCTATGATAATACGTTTACTTAGCAATTGTCCAATTTGAAGTATTTTTACTTTATTTAATTTATCGTATTTAAGAGAGGTGCAAAATGAAGTTAATACGATGGCTAAGGCAGTTAAGGCAAAAGTATTTGTCCATTCCTTCATCACTAGGCAGACATTTTTCATATTTAATACATTTTCTCCTTCAGGAAAGAAGCTCTGGATCCTTGAATGCACCATGGCATTACGCTCCGCTTTAAGAAAAAACAAGGTACATTTGCAGCCAAGGTCATGGTCTGCTTATTCAGGTATGATAAATACCATCAAACAGGTCGAGAGAAATTGGCCGTTTTGTCATCCAGCTCATTGTTTATGGCAAACAATCTAATATGCAATCAGCCCTGTGCCTTATAACGCTTTTTTTTTTATCTCCCTCTAACCAAGCTCACAGTACAATTCACAGGAAGCCCATAAATATGACTTTTCTGCAAGGTGTTTGGCAGACTGTTGGTCGTGACCTCTTTGTAGAGCGAGAGGTTTTAAACTTTCTCAGCCAGGAGTAAATGTTGTTGTGCCCTGACCGAGGCTCATTAAAACATGAAAGAACACCTGTGATGTGGAGATTCATTGGAACTCTGCCTGCAACCAATTGAGAGAATTTCACCACCTGGCCAGTTGATTATACACAAGGGTTACTCAATACATTTACTAGATTACTCACACATATTTGTGACTCTTTTAGAATCTCTTTGTAACAAAACATAATTACACAGCAGAGTTTCTGGTTCTCTTGTGTAATAATTTGAACCACCCAAGCTAAACTACCAGACCCAGCCTGCCTTAGCAACCTAAGGCAGGATTCACACAGCCGTTTTATTCCTCAGTGGCACATTCACTATTTTGAATTTATTCAGAGGATAAAGCAAAAAGCTGAAATAATTGTAATTTACTGGGCCCGACAGTAAAAACTGCTTTTCAGCACATTTACTGTTTTGTGGGAATAAATAAAGTAGGATAAAATAATGGTGGAGAGATGAATAGAGAGCAGACAGAGAAATAAAGTTAGAACAAAAAGATATGAAGTAGACAATAAGAAAAGGAGTACACCATATAATTCACAGGAGAAAGGAAAAAAAAAAGATCAATGCATTATTGTGTATGCACTCACTTCAATCTTTATTAGGTAACAGTTGGTCAACATTAGTGTAAATGGTCAATAGTCGTGTCGCGTCAAAACATTTGTAAAAATCAGGGTGTACCGCAAAGACCAGCAAAACACTGATGTTATCAGTCCTGCTTTGTTTGGGTTGAGATGTGACACATCACAGCAGGACAAACGGTGTTTTTTGTAAAGGAGGTAAGATCCTAAAGTTGAATCGAGCGAAGCAGAGGCAGCAAAAAGTGAGAAGATTTAGCAAAAGGGAGGGACAGAAGTAAAACAGTGGGGTTGATTTGACAGGAAAAAAGGGAAGGTGAATTCAGCAAGGGTGTTGTAGGAAAAGGAGTAAAGGAAAAGTGTATTACTAAGGGGACCTGAGAAAACCAGGGGGCAACAGGGTAGAGCTTGTTACAGACAGAAGGACAGGGCGGTTGTTTTAGAGGAAATTATGTCAAATTTGAAGGACTGGGAGGCAAACAGGCATTGTAAGCAAAGACATAAGGATAATGGGGCCAGGGTGTGGCAAGGTAAGCACAGGGTAAGAAGGGCTGGGTATCAAACCTCAATACTTTTGGGTACAGATGAAAATGTGGTCAAGTACAGAAATCTGGCAATCTCTGCTCATATTTGTAATCTTCTTTACTTTATTTTTGATCAGATACCTACTGATTCGAATCCAAATTTTGGGAAAGCCACACTCACAAGCCTTCTTTAGGATGTATGCCTAAAAGCCAGCACCTCACCAGAGTAGGTATATGTTTTCCCTCAGTTTATAAAATCCACATTTTGCCAGTTTTAAAATATTCTATTCAGGCAAAGTTATTGCTAAAGAACATGTGTTTAGACAACATTTTACATCAATAATGATATTTGATATCATTGTCCACATTTGTTAAATTGAGGTGTCAAATGGTCACTGGTATCAAAACATTTCAAACAATACCCAGTCGTTGGAGTAAGGAGGGTAGAGCAGTGGAAGAAAGGGAAAGATCGGAAGAATCCATTTCACAATGCTCGGCTGGCCTTCGCTGTGGCTGCTTTGGACTTGCGGCTCCCCTCATCCCAGATATTTAGACATCTTTGGCAATTCCAAGCCTATTTTCCTCTCCTTCCAGCAGCTTTCTGTAGGTGGCGATCTCCGCATCCAGCTTGAGCTTAATGTGCAGCAGTTCCTGGTAGTCTTGGAGATACTTGGTCATCTCCAGTTTGGTTTCGCAGAGCTGGGCCTCCAATTGAGCAATGACACCCTCGAGAGTCTCCACCTTATCCATGTGGGACATATCCATCTCCTCTAGCTGCTGATCCAGGGCTGAGTTGCTAGACCTCAGTCCATCAATCTGGTTCTGCAGCTCTGTCACTTGGGTGTGGAAGGTCGTGATTTCGTCTTTCATGGTCTTCATTTGGCCCTCGTGTTTGCCAGCATGCTCCTTGAGGGTGTCAAACTTGCTCTTGTACCACTTCTCAGCTTCCTGGACGTTGCGGGCGGCAACAGATTCTATCTCTGCACGCATGCTGCGCAGATAAGCAGCCAGGTCAGGCCGATCTCCGTCAAGCTCTGCGGTAATCTTTGAGTCCTCAATCTGCTTCATGAGGTCAGCCACCTCTTCATCATGCAGCTTCTTGAGGAACTCTATCTCGGCCACTAGTTGCTCTATGCGCTTCTCCAGCTCAGCCTTCTGCAGTGTGGCACCGTCAACATCTTGACGAAACTCACTCAGGATCATCTCTGCCTCTTCTTTCAGTGCCAGCTCCTCCTCAAGCTTTAGTCTCCACACTTCAACCTCTTCTTCGATGTAGCCACGTTCGATGTCAGCTACTCCCTTCTCATTAGTCAGGGCCTCAATCAGGTCCCGCACCTCTTTAAACTTGAGCTCGTATTCTTCTCCGATACCTGACGGGCTTCCCTTGTAGCGGCTCTGCAGTGCAGCCAACTCAACATGAAGAGCAGCATTTCTCTGCTCTAGTGCCTGGACCTTTGCAATGTATCCTGCAAACTTGACATTGAGTTCCTGCATTTCCTCTTTCTCGTTGGCATGTTGCTGGTGTATCTCTGTGCCCAACTCGATGGCAGTGCTGCGATTACCGGAGCGTCCGCGACTGTCATACGAAGATCCACGGCACCGGGAAGGTGACGGGCTCTGAACCCTTACTCTGCCGCTGGAGCCTTTAACCTGCAGGCTCTTCTGGCTGTAAGATGCAGCCCTCATGTTGTGTAAAATACTGGGTTTGATCTTCAGTTTACAGAGTAACAACTGCTCTCTCGGCTTCTCTTTGTGTAGCCCACTGACGCTCCCTCAGATCACCTCTGAGTTTTTATGCAGCAATAAAGAATGTCTCAGACAGCCATGAAACTCGCGCTTGGTTTTAACATATTTCAAAAGTGGATTATGACAGACTCCCAGAGAACTGTGGCTGCATGCTCTTTATTAGCTAACGCTGTACTGTTACTGACCAGGCGGGTTGAGTCCACTCCCTGGCCTTCTGCGCCAGGATGTGAAATAGTGATCACATCATGTATGACTGCTATTTTTCACTCACTATCCACTTAGGATGGTAATTAAGTTGGGTGTGACAGAGAGGGCACCCAGTGCACTGGTAAACAGTGGCAGTGTGCTTTGGCAGCAGGTTTTCATACACAACTTTGTGAAACTGCTCTGATGCTGATTCTCTTAACGCTCGGCACATAATTGAACAATTCGTGCACCTAAAGAATAATATAAAACTACATGTGTAAAGCATAATGAATATTTCACATTCTCACCTCATGTCCCACCTAACGCAATTATAAAAAGCACTAAACACAAGACCACAAAGAAAGGGCACGTATCAATGCAAGTGTTCAGAATGAAAGAGGAAGACATCATTATAGTAAGATGTATTCTCCAGATATTAAAAGAGGAAATGGAGTGAAATAGGAGAGTGGGTGCCCAGCGAGCAGTAAATTAAATGCTGAATTAAATCAGCTATCAATATTGTTGAGGGTTTTATCCCATGTATCATTGTATCATACCAGTGGCTCTCACCAGGGGTGGAAGGCTGAAATGTCTGCTTACCTAATCTACATGTAAATGTCTGATGTGTCACTCACTTTGACATACTGTCCCGCAAAGTCAGTGACCTCTGAAGTGAAGCAGCCCGAGGCGTCCACAGGGCAGATAGGAGCCTGGTCCCTCTGGATGATCTTGTAGTCGGTGCACACCCTAAAATCATCCTAGAGAGAGAAAAATACAGTTTAAAGGGTTTAGTGAGTGAAGGTATTTGTACAACCCAATTATATATTTATTACCAATGAAATTCACTGTAAAAAAATAAATATATATATATATATATATATATATATATATATATATATATATATATATATATAAAAAAAAATTAAATAAGAAATGGCCCCAATTTAAAATGTTCCTAGGTTGATAAAAGCATGAATGTATAACATATGTTGATGTGGCTGTTCAAAGTAAGGTTGGCGTCAAATAACACAATCGGGTTTCTGCACTGCGGAGTAATAAGATGGTGAGTATGAATTTAGTATGTTTGTCATGTGAGTGTTGGAAGAGTTTGTGCCAAATTATCTCAGATTTATTGGAGTTAAAAAAGGAAATTTTAAGCCATCTCAAACCAGCAGTAGAAAATCTCAGTTTGGGCTTTAGGAAATTATGATGGACACTTGACGATTTTCTAATATTTTATTGATCTAACAATGAATAGATTGAGAAAATAATCTTCAGATTAATCAACAATGAAAATAATTGTTGGTTGCAGCCCTTATTATAAACAAAGTTATGTACTGTAGCATATTACTACATCTTGAAAATATGTTTGTAAGTAATTAGGTTACATTATCTTGATCCTATCAAACTATAACTAACTATACAGTGACACTGTATTTCAAGTTCATGTCATTTATTTGAATAATTGTCCAAATAGATAAAACTGTATATGAAAATAACGAATGATCTAAACCCTTTGGCAGCCAGTTTCACTAGTTTCAAGATATGTTATGACTCCATATTAAATTCCTTGTTGAGCTAGATACCTTTTACAGCGCTGAAAGAAACACTACTGGCATCTGACAGCTATGCATGAAAGATCGGAGTACTGTCCAGCTGTAAATGTATTTTGTATTCAAACACCCTGTCAAGATCCAAAATGGATGGCTCACAGGGTCATTTAACATCCAGTCATAACAACATAAAATTTGAACGTATTTTGGCAGCACATTTCTTCTCACTGTATATCTTCAGAGGAAATGCATTTGTCTTTCAGATTTTCACCAACCAACCACAGTGAATGTGATCATTAAATAACAGAACTGTTACCAAATAAAAAAAAATTAAACATTTAAATGCAAATGTATGTGGGATGTTGATGTGAAGGGCTTACTTTACAGCCCCATAGGGACTGTGCTGCAGTGAAATAAGCAGAGTGCAGAAGAGGAAGCTAAGACAGGGAGAAAGACGGAGTGTGTATCCACAGCTGGCTGCAGCCACAGGGGCATCCATCTGCCCTTGACAAGGGCATCCAACCCAGCAATAACCCAATACCTCCGATAGGACTGTAACCACGGTTTCCACTATCCAGTAATTAGTTGTTTTTTTTAAGTTTAGTTTATTTAATAAAATTTTAAAAAAAATAGGGAAATCTGTTGAAATCTGCCTTATTTAAATCTCTCCGGTCATAATGTCGGCTTTGGCTACATTTCAAGAAGTAACGGGCCCGTTCACAGAGCGGATGTACGGCAAAATGTATCTTTTTACTGGCTACCCCTGCAGCGCACATTCGGTTTAGAGTTGTCACAGGCAAAACAAGACGGTGAGCTTTCGTTTTGGAATTGTGTGGGATAGTTTCTTCCCTTTTTAGATCCAGCACAATGCTGTGAAAATTCCCTGGAGTTTGTGTAATATGGGTAAAATTAACATCTGAAAACTCATGCGCCGCTCTCACGCCAGGTGTAACCAGTTTCATTGATTATAGTGGAAGCATAGTGCTGCAGCAGCCGCTCCGCGCACGGACAAATACTATAAATCCACATGCCTTCATGATGTCATTCTTTTTATAGCCTGCCTATCAATTGTTTTCAAGCTCAATAAACATAATATTTCACAGGATTTTCTCCAATTTGTTTTTCCCATTGAACTCTTGACACGTGGACCGGAACCAATTTCTTTTTACTGGAAAGCTTGACTGTAACATTGGCCTATACACTGTACAAATACATCGATACTGTAGCATTCAATACAAATGTCTCATAAAATAGTCTTTACTAAGCATACATATGAATGTGAAGTGAGTACACAAAGACCCATGGTACACAGGATGGCGGGTATTCAAAGACAAAACTCTAAATTATTTCCTCTCACGATTTCAAAACGAGTGGGTCCCGATTAGTTTTGATGAAACGTGGTGGCCTTGAGCTCAAGATTTAAAGCACCAAATGTTTTAATGATTAATAAAAGTCTTATGGTTATTTACAAGTTGTTAGTGTCAAGAAGAAATCTTGTTTCAGGTGAAGTTTAGTCCTCTTGTAAAGTGATATATAAACCAATGTCTGCATGTTTTGACTCCAGTATTGAGGAGCTACTCTTGCGTGGGCTAAAAGCACTCAAAAGCATAGAAATCATAAGCGATTGGTGAAAACATGTTGACCACTTCAACAAAAACAACAAAGAAACCTGCAAATTCTGAAAAAGTGAGCAAATACAAAAATAAAACATAATTCAATTGAGTTATATCAGTAAAGACAATGCTTCTAGAGGGACATGAAAGACTGAACAGGTCTGGGTGTACTCAGTTTTTCATCCACAGAGTTACACTCGACTAAAGGTGACCTTGTTTTCCTCCAGAGTTTGTTCCATATAAGCATTTGTAAGTCTGGATTAACAAGCTTACTAGACGCACCGTTTGAGAAGTACATTTCTCAATTTCATTGCAAATCACTCAAGGAAGTGAAGTATATTATAATTAAAAAGGAGGAGGTGGAGCCAGTGACAGAATGGAGCAGGATCAAAAGCAAAGGCTGCAGAGTTGACTGCTTTTATCGGTTACTTTTCCAAATATTTATTAGTCACTTTCGAAATCCACTTGAAGCACTCTTCACATGGACATAAATTAGATCCACCGCACAGCACTAAAAACAAAATACATCACTTTTAGAGGTGGTTTGCCTGGTACTTCTGTTATGTCCTTCTTCAAAAACAGTGGCGAAGAACACCAGGAGCAAATGTCAGTAGTCGAGTTTTCATTAAAACAAAAATAATGACTGGTTTGTTAACTGCATGCCAAATGACTTACAGCAGAGAAGGACAAATTGCCTTCTAAGTTACGATATGATTGGTTACTGACCAGCGATGTAGCTTTTAAAAAGCTATTTTGTACAAGTATGGCGCAGTGCTCACTCTACATGTCATCGCTCCCAACAAACCTAACGGATAACAAAACAGCATCACCAATCTTTCTTAACCAAATATCCTCTGGTCTGAGCACAAGTTTGTAACCGGGAGGCTGCAGACAACATTATCTCATATTTCACTTGTTCAACGGTTATTTTCCAGTTGGCCTGTAGACTTATAGGGAAAACACTGGGCTGCACACAGTACATGCACTGCGTTATCTTGTATATCCCTGCAACTCTAAATTTAGAAAAAGCTTGATGGATATTTTACCCTCTGTTAGTCTCCGTCTAGTCTTAATCTTTAAGTCTTGGTTGGTATAGGTCTTGATTGAGCGAGTCTTGACTACCATGCGTATCCCTAAGACTCTGATAAACTGTCAAATTACAGCCATTAATCATTAGTGTCTGACTGGTCTGTAAATCCATCACAATATTTGTAAAACACTTGTAAGTAGGTGCTAATTCCACACTTATGTTAGCAGTTTTCATATCATGCATAGCCTTGTGTACGTTTAGTAAACTACAGTAACGGTGTTTAAACAACAAGCTGATTAACGGATTATTTACTACTAAAGAGTAATTTATCAAATCAAAATGCTAAACAATTGCTAGTCTGTCCTTCTGAAATGTGTTGTTTTCTGTTTTAAATCATTGTAACGTAAATATCTTTGGGGTTATTTAGTCACAAAGAGAATTTTTTTTCTGATATCTTATTACCCAAAAAATGAATCTCTTGATAAAAAAAAAGAAAAAATGCACAAAGCAGGAGAAAGTGAAAGAGCACACTCACAGCTCCAAAGTAAGGTGCCTGGTGGACTACTCCTGTGCCCTCTTCCTCCTTGACGTAGTTATCCGTCACCACCTGGAACGCTCCTTTCTCCCCACACTGAAGTGAAACAAGGAGGAGAATTAGATGAAGTGGTGAGGAAGCAAAAGAAATAGAGCCACAGATACCGACAGAAAAAGAGATTAAGAGACAGATTAAGAGAACGCAAACTGAGATGCCAATTTGTCATCCGACAGGTAATTAAAATGAGACATAGGTCTGTCTTTATTTTGTGGCAAACAATACATAACCAGTGGGACAGCCAGGAACCAGAACACAAACTACTAACCTCGGCAAAGTACTCAAAAAGAGGCTTGTATTTTTTCCCTTTCAGCGTCTTGCCGGGAAATCTAAAAACACATAAAACAACACATTCAAAGTCCTCGTTTTAATATCTGTAATTCACCTTCATTTAAATTACTCACGAATATTTCTCTTAACAGTATCTTCTGACTGTTCAGCTGCTGATACTGGATGTTAAGGGATCACCAAACCACACAGACATCAGTGTGGAGCATAAATGTGTCATGTGGTAATCTAAACAACCATTGTTGAGACATTTCACTTAAAGCCACAAATGTCAACCTCATGTGGGATAACTAAAAGTTAGTAGGACTCATCCTCTGAAAACCATGAATGTCTGCGCAACATCAATCTATTCCGTAGTTGTTGAGCTCATTTGTCTGGACCAGAGTGGGGAACATGAGACAACTATTGTTGACAGAAAAACTACTGCTTGCGGTTGTATGCCGCGGCCAACTAGTCAGGTTGCAGTTTACATCCATGTTTATCCAAAATGTCATCCCTTCATCATTTTATCCTTTTAGACATTTGTGTGAAATTGTCATACTTGCTTCTAAATTCTTGAGTTATGGCCAAAATGTGTTTTGAATAAGAGGATAGGGGTTAAATTAATAAAGTAGACCTCAAACACAATTATTATTTGCTAACTGACCCAAATAAACACCTGCTGTCTAGCTAACGGTCTAGTTTTATATATATATATGATGGCCGGGTGAGATAGTCGCCCCAAATCCAATTTGATTGGACAAGAATATTCAAAATGTTGACACATTTTGCATGTAACAAGAGAGAAATTAACAACTAACACAGGGACACAATATTATAAATATATTTTTAATTTCACTGTGTCTTTAAGGTATTAGTCAAAACAACTCTTGATGCTTTTTAAGGTGGCTATAGGGTCTTGTGTACGTACTTGTCCAGGAGAGTGTACTCGCTCTCAGACTTGAACAGAGCTCCCAGCCGGGCCTCCATCAAAATGTAGGTCTTCTCTGTGGCGTTATCTGGAAGATGAACAGAAAAACACACCTGAATGCATTTGTTGAGTTTTCACAATTTAAATCCTGTGCTGCCGTTACACAGAGGCACACTTTGAACAGGAACAATGACATGCAGACAAATTAAAGAGCGCCGACATGACATAAAGATTATGAAAATCATTATCATGTAGTTAACTTAATATTTGTGATATACTTATTGAATGTTCGTTTGTTTTTGATGCCTTGTTATAAAAACATGCACGGAAGTTAAAAACAAAAAACTCAGCACATAAAGATACAGTAGATCCACAGAAGTGAAGACAAAGTCGGGGATAATAATGGCAGAAAAATAATAATAAATAAATAAATAAATAAATAAATAAATATATATATATATATATATTATTTTGCTGAATGGCATAAAGGGAACTAACAAGGGAAATATGACCTAAGTGGCAAAGCTGAAGGTTTTTATTTTCCCTTTTTCTTTCTAAGCCTCACAGTATATGTAGTGAGGTGGGATTGGAAGATATTGATCGATGTGATGAAAATTATACATTGGGGGACTCTCTGGTCATTTTTCAAAGTCTGCCATCTAAATAGCCCCTACAGAATGATTTATGTTTATTGACCTGAATTTCATGTGTGATAAACCACGAGAAACATGGTTCAAATCCAATGTCAAGTCCTGCTTCATAATAATACAATGAGACAAAACTTCAAGGTCAGGTAAAGACCCCATCATGTCAACCAGCATCTGGGCTTATTGAAAAGTTGCCACCACATGTAGGATAACTGCCTGATATTTTTTGGGAAACTGGACACTCCTGGAAAACTGGCCAAATGGGGATTTTAGGAGAAAAGGGAGACGAGAGGTTGAGAACAGGAACAACAGGCAAAAAGCAAACGACCTGAGACAGTGAGACACAATATAAGAGCGGAGGGGGCAGCATCAATAAAAGAGGTTTCTTTCCCTCAGTGGTGTGACAAATGACTGCACAGCGCAGACCTGCTCCTGACAGCCCTCAACTCAAACCACGACAAAGGCAGTGGGGGAAAGAGACAGACACAAAAAGAGGTAGAAAATAAGAACGAAGGACAAAAACAGGTGGATGTGGATGCAAAGACAGCAATACAAAAATGAGGGGAACAAAATTTGAATGGAGAGAGAAAAAAATAAAAAGCATTCATTGGTATTCCAAGGCGGTCTCCCATGCAGCACAGCGCAGACTGTGCCGTTAGGATGACAGACTGTGCTTCAACAGTGCCCCCTGCAGGATCAAAGAGGCTATGACATACTGGAATGAATCTAGGTCATCCTTTTAAAAACCCACCAGTTTCTCTCACAGGGAACTAAAAACTACAGCAGGTGTAACAGAAACACACTAGCCACCTCTCTGGAGAATTGTTTTTATATATGGACATCCATCTCTTTGGTGACCTGATTTGTGGCTCATCATATTTCTCAGGTCTGTAGCTGATGTAGACGACATACACATGAACAAAACTGTCGGTTTCAGTGAACGGCCTTTTTCCACGCAACACATTTTGATGAATCTCGGGTGTAAATAAAAAAATTAATGATGAATGAATTACATTTAGATTTTTCAGTTTCAGGGTCCTGGTTTCATGCATGCTGGCTCCCTGTCATGGCTTAACGAGTGATCATTAATGTTATTAGTAACACCTGTGTTTTTCCACAGCAGTCAAAAACAAAAGATATGTTAATACAAAGGTATTTACAAAATAATGTCACTTTCCTACTAAATAAGTTGATGAATAAAAGTTTGAAAAGAATTGAGTGTTTTCTTTGTGGATTATTTTTAATTAACTGTTAAATATGTAACATGCAAAAAATGAAGAGACATTTTAAGTGTTGTGCTGTGTCTATCTGAAAAGTTTCAGACCCCCATATTACATTTCTTTACTTTATTTGATTAGCCAGAAAAACTTTAATGTCAAACCTACAATTAAATGAGACTGAGACAAACAGCAGGTGCTCATATTTGAGGCGGTGAAACCTGCTAATGTTTTTGTGTAGAAACAATTTAAGCAATTAGGTGCAGCGGATATTTGTGACTGCGACTAAACAATATTACAGAATATTGTGATTTCTGTAATAGACCAGCAAAAACTGAAGGAACAATATTAAGCTACAAACTGCTCAAGTTTACGACCCCAACCCCTTTAATGGCCATCACATATTCCTGAACAGAGGTAACAATTGATATAAAATTGACTTTAATTGATATGTCATGCTGAGCGAACATGTTTTATTAATAGGAAGGTTGGTTGTTTAATTCATATTTAATTAAATTGATCAGGTTTCATTCAGTGGTTGAAATCGAGTGTTTGGTACCGTTCTGCACCTAAGATAGCCCGACCTTCAAATATGAAAGAATTAAATACGTGAAGTACGCAATATATCAACTCTAATCCTACGAAAAGGACAAAATAATCAAATCAGAAATGTTTACAAATGGGAGTGGTCAGCTCTTCACACTAGTGACACTGGACAAAAGTCTGGCTATGCTGAACCCCCGCCGCACGAACGCGCTGAATGCCGGCATCAGCAACTCTTAAAAAAGGAAGAGACTTAGAGAAAAGACTCTGAATCGAATGAGGCCTGATAAGGCTGCCAGCACGACCCCCTCTTTGGCTGGGGGTCATGGTGGCAGCCTTATCAGGCCTCATGAGATGACCCAGTGACATGCTGAGAGCGAGAGAGATGGAGGTGACTGATCTAAGCCACATGGGCCAGGTCCAAAGAACCAGCAGCGTCTATAATGCTGAGGTCCAAACAGAACCTGCGAGCACTCCCACCAGCGTAACTTCATCTGTCCATCAGAACCGGCAGGTGAAACAATACACTTTCATGCGTTTTCACGAGTTGATGTTAGCTTAATGATTAGATGCTTGATGCTATAAGTAATGAGTAAATTAGGAATTAAATAAGCATTGATCAGGTTAAGACCAAAACTAAGATCTCCCTAAAATTTGAAATGAATATTTGAGTTGCTTCACAATCTTCACTTCTTAAACTTAAACTGTTGAACGGTGCTTGAATCTATTGAAATTCAATTTAACGGGTAAACCTCAAACAAAGATATCACAGATTCTACCTGGTCACACTTTCATTTATTAGTTCAGTGTTTCATTCATTCATCATTTATTAATAGTTTAGATTTGTAGTTATTAGTTCAATAAACATTTCATTTATAAAGAACTTGATCCTGTGATTGGTGTGTGTATGAACCATCAGGTAAATGTACACTGGGCCAGAACTTTGTAGCAGCCTTCAAATTATGAGACTACAATAATTATGACTATCAATCTTTCCTTCTGATGGATGGTGCTCCAAGGTATTAAATTCTGTTTCTCAATATAAAACTTAGTGTTTCAGATAGTCGAAGTTGAGCCTTATTACTGTCTTTCACCTGTTGTACCAATTCATGCATTTATAATACATAATTTTGAGTTATTAGTTATAAGTATATATTTTGGTATTAGTTAGTTACGCTACATTGAATATCAAAATTGCCATCCATCATTTTTCTGTCCAGCATCTAATCAACCCATCATTTCAGCTATAATACACAATCAGTTCCCAGTTTATTATGAGGCACACCTTGCTTTAAAACGATGCAATAGGTAGTTTTTAAACTATTATTAGATTATTGATTAACCGTTTTGTTTGGAAAGTAGTATAAAAAGAAGAATCTGTCTGTACGTGTCCGACAGCCGTGGTGTTCTGACGCACAAATACTTGATAAAAGACACTTTAACATTCAAAAAGTTATACAAAACTAAATCTCTTGAATTCAATTTGTTTGTTTTTACTTTGTTCTAGAATTGAATTAGGTTGTTGTCTATTATTTGTGTATTAAAAGAGCTAATTAAGTGAATTTGAGAAGGGTTGCATATTTCAAGTCAGTTTTAGATCACAGAAAGATCATTTCGATTTTGTATCGTGCCGTTAAAAAAGTAATCATTTGAAATTACAATAACACTTCTAAGTGCAACGTATATAGAAACTATTAGCAAAGTTATAAACTATGTTTAATTGCCTTTTGTTTAAACCTCACAGGGCCATTTTGATGTGGGTGAACAAGCACTTGTTTGAGGCCTGATACTGTTTTTAATGAGCGTTTGTGAACATGAGTTTTGCCTTAGCATCAAGTTACTGCTCATGAATGTGAAGCGTCCGTTTTTATCTAAAACGAAGCAAAGTTCCAGTCACAGAGAGTCACTCGTCATAAAACAAAACGGTCTTATTTCATCAGCGAACACTAAGCCAAAGGCTGGAAGCACATTGTGGAACAGAAATCCTTTCCTCAAAGTGCAAATTTGCTGTTAATTTGTTTTTGTTTGTTCTTTCTGAATAAAAAACACCATCAGCTGATACTGCGGTCCAACACTCAACACTCAACTCACAAGAGAAACAAGATTTTCAGTCAGAAAACTTTGGCTTGGGCTACGGCATTTATGCAACATCGTTCAACAAAACTATCAATCCTAGTAATTGAAGTAATCCCCAACACAAACATGTCTGTGGGCAGAATACGTGAGCAGATATGTCAGTTTTTCCCCCTACAATGCCATGAAGAAAGTACAGACGACAGCAACAAAATAACTCTGTATTTTAGCAATAATCTGAAAGTGTTGACCACAGGATAACACCGGGAGCAGATTTGTACAAAAATATTTTAGATCAACAAGCTCCACAGGGAAGCATTCAGTCCCAATCAGCACATCAGGGGTTTCTTTATGTTGACATGGCGGACCAAACGCTGATTTTCAAGAACCCTAAACTGTGGCCCAATTTCATACAACACACCCGTTCTTAGCAGGTTTAGAGTATGCAGTGTATTCACAGTGGAAAAGTGACAAAATAAATATATACACTCAAAACAGTCAATATGCATTCTTGAAACTAGAATTATCGCCTCGCTGTTGTATGCCTCTGCCAACCAGTAAAGTGGCAGTTTACCTCCTTTTAAAGCACATTCCCTCAAGGCTTTCCTGAGACATCGCGTTCACGAGAATGGTACAGATGAACGACAACATAATACCTCTCAGAGGCATAAAACCTTGATATTTGAGGGTGCTGTAGAGGGACACTTTCCTCACTTAATCAAATGCAAAAAAGAAATGGAGGAGCTACTCCCAACTGGAAAATAAACACTAAATGTGGATGTTGATAAAACAGCTCAAGGAACACATCAGAAAAAAACTATTAAATGTTGGAAAACATTTTTATTAGCAGTAGCTAACGGAGCAAATATCATCCAAAAAACAGTATACTATAAAATATTAGTATGTAGTATATACTGAAACTGCACTTGTGTCTTACCTTTGACCTTGACATACAAGAACTCCGCGTTAACACAGAGGGCCAGGTTGCTTGGCAGGGTCCAGGGTGTGGTCGTCCAGGCGATCAAAGCCACATCCTCATTCCCAACCAATGGGAAGGTGACGATCACTGATGGGTCCTGAACGTCCTGGAGACAGAAATTAAACAGAGTCAATACAATATTTACATTCAAACAGTAAATTGTGTTACTAGTGTTGCATTAAACCACTTGAGGTGTCATTCGTACCTTGTAGTTCTGGTGGGCCTCAAAGTTGGACAGGGGGGTGTTGCAGGCAGTGGAGAAAGGCATGACTTTGACTCCTCGGTAAACGAGACCCTTATTGTACAGCTGTTTGAACACCCACCTGAATGTATAGAAGACGCATGAAAAAATATAAAAAGGAAGAAGAGACAAACTGCACACAAGTCTGGTTTGTATTGCAATTTTTAAATATACAAATGTTTTACTATAAGTAAATTGTGGTCATTCATTATCATCTGTGTTCTCCTGTGAACCAATTGTTTAAAGTGTGGCTGAAAACCAAATATTAAATCAAGCTAAAGCTGAAGAAATTATCACTTTAAATCAAAAATAAAAGACTGTTATTAGTATATCAAATAGGGCCAACATCTAATTCCTTGTATAGAATGAAAATGATGCATCTTTAAGCCAAAACTTGTAAGTATAAAATGGTAAATTTGACATTCGTACCAGACAGTCTCCATGAACCATGGGTAGAGAGTCTTGTAGTCGTTGTCGAAGTCAATCCACCTTCCCATTCGCCTCACTGAAGTCTAAGAATAAAAAGAAAATACACATAGCACATCAAACAAATATATAGGTGCTATAGGGATGGGGTATAAAACAAAAAGACTCTTATCTTCAAGACTCTGAAATGATTCACAAAAACAATTAGTGTGATTTGTTGAATTATTATTATTTAAAATCACACCAAATATCAGTTTTACAATACTATATACTAAAATGCATGTTTCTGAGAAATAAAAAAGGCAGATTTCTTAAGCCTACTCATTTTATTTATCTAACAGGTAGCATTTATTTCTTTAACTTGAACTTGTTATTCTTGACGTCACTGCAAATAGAGAAATACTAGAAACTCTTCAGTGTTTATTTGGGCAACTTTAAAATGAGCAATATTACCTTCTGTCTCAGGTTTTCCTTTGTGTGTTTACATTATTCAAATTAGTTGACATAACATTATCAAATATAAAAACTCCATAATATCATTCACACTTTACTACTCTGCTTTCAGGCCATCATTTTCCACACCGCCTTTAATAGTGCAAAGCAGACTGGAGTAGCTCCTGAAATTAACTGAATCGTGGGGCGTCTACTAATTTTAGGTCAGTCCTTATCAAGGCTCATATAAAACCTCCCATATAAAAAACACATATATTGTAGACTAATACGACTAGGGCTACAACTAACACTTATTTTGATAATCGATTAATTGTACATGTGAGATATACCTTTGGTGTAGCCTTACAACGGTGCATTGAACCTTAATAGCAGGTTCAATGCACTGTATTAAGTCAGACATGCATTTATTTGATTGACAGATGAAATAAAAATAAAAAACTGGTCTCTCAAGTATGGTTACAGAGTTCCTTCACATATTGTTCCTGTATGCTCACCTCCCACTCGTTGGAGTATCTCATGACGATGCCTCTGCACTGCTTGTTGTACTCAGCAATGCCCATCTTGGCCACATCTTCAGGCCCTTTGATCCCTAAAGTCTTATCAATCTCATACTCCTACAAAGAAAGACAGAACATGAGACAATGAAATAACCCGAGGAAAAATCTGTAAATCTACTCCGAGTGATTTTAACATTATTCAAGACGACAGATTCTTACCACAGGCAGGCCGTGACAGTCCCAGCCAAAGCGCCGGTCCACATGGAAGCCACTCTGGTGGGCGAAGCGAGTAACAACGTCCTTGATGGTGCCGGCCAGGATGTGCCCATAGTGGGGTAGCCCCGTGGCAAAGGGAGGGCCATCATAGAAGGTGTACCTGGTTGAGAAATGGGCAGTCAAAATCATTTAAAAAAGGTTGACATTTATTTCACAGTAATAAAATAAAATAAAAAGTTGTATACGAGATGATAAGACAAGAGGACTATGAGGTCTGGAAACATCTTCCACTCAACCAAGCCTGCAAGATAATGGAAACGCAACATAAACAGTGCCCCGTTTTAAATGTGTATTCGTGGCATCTTCACTGCTCTGGTCTCTGTATATAACCAACAGTGAGAGTATGGCAGAAGATATGTTTGTGTTTGCCATGTGAATGTGAAGATGCTGTTCCTTTTGTTGACACTATCACAAGCCATAGGATTGATTCTATAGTCATTTCAGAGAGGGTAACTTGGTAGTGTCATTAAGCAAATACCCTGTTAAATCTCACTAGTGTTGGTCAGGGTCTGCTTGTGACCAAAGTCTTAATACTGCAATTTTGCTTAGCAAATGTCATCAAATCTTTAGTTGGCTAAAAAGGAAAACAATCTAAACCATTTTGAAAAGTAATTAATGTACAAATCCTGCACTTTCAACCCAAGTAAGAGATATGAGCAGAGCGATTCAAAACATTATGTTTGTTTTCCACACCCTTTTTTCTATTTATTGTGGTAAATTAACTTTATGAAAATAAACACAATTTTCACAACAGTACTATTACCTTATTGAACTGAATTCAATGGGCCATTGTTTCTTACTACAAGTTTTCCTATTACAGACAAGTACTGATAATCATATGGATTAAATTCTGAAAGCAGTCTAATAAAAACTGGTTAGCCAGGAAAAGCAACTTCTTTACTTGGCAGCGCAACAGCTGGAAAGACAATCCCTAAACACAACCCTTACCACTGCCAGCATTAAAACATGAAGCAACATGTTGCTGTTCTGAACCTCTTAATAAGTGTTCACAATAATTTCTCACCAAAAAATATCAGAATACAATTCCTAACAAATATGATCAGAATCATATCTTAGCATCTATTACATGTTAAAGACTTTAACAAGTAGGTTAAAACTGCGGATGTGACAGAGTGTCATACTTAACTGTAGATAACATTTGAAAGGTTATTTAACAAAATTACAAACTCATCTTACACTTCAACAGCTTGTCTTAGCAATTAATTTTGCATAGTAAATTAATAATTATAAACAAGACACTGTTGGATTTACTTAGGCCGGTTCTTGGACTGTTTGAGGCATTCCTGGAAGCAGTCCTTTTTTAGCCAGAACTGCAGGATCTTCTCCTCCTCAGAGGGAAAGTTGATGGACTCAGGGACTCGCTCCACCATGGCATCTGCCAAAACAGAAACCAAAAATGTAACTCAAAAGACTTGTGGAACAGGAAGACAATGACACGAATCACAGCATTTGTGTCAGAAAGATCACATGATGAATCTTTTCTTTTTCCCTACTTAAGGCTATGATGGTATAAAGTAGGTATTTTACCTATTCAAATATACAGCGCTGAAGTTAGCTTACGATTAGGCAGTTAAGGGGAACGTTTTGGGAAACTCCTCTTACGTTGCTGAGCTACTGAAGTCTAACTGTGGTGAAAGCGCGTTAGACATTTTAGGTAAACTTTAACGCTGTCTGAAACCCACTTTCTAACTTGTGAAATCTTTATTCTATTTGTGAAGATTTAAAAAAAGAGTTTTCACTGCTCTTTTTTCCTATTTAGAGCAAATTGGACCAGGTCAAGACTACAGATTAAAAAAGCACTACAATTAGACTTGTCATATCTGGACTAGATTAACCCATACGCAGTTAAAACAGTTACACATTTGAGAAACTGTATTTGTAAGAAAATGGGAAATTTCACTGCTTTTTTCCAAAAATAAAAATAAAATAAAATTTGGACCACATTGAAGCCAGAGACTCTGTAAGACACCGTTTAAGATTTGTGACGCCACAAAGAGGATAAAAGAAACTTCAGCTTCGGATAATTAAAGTGTTGGCCCTTATAGAAACAACTGAACCAAGACCGACTAAGTAAATCTCACTTTTAGTACACATTCATTTAATCCCAATGCTTGGGAAATTAAAACTACGTGATATGTAAAATGTAAAAGGTCTTCTTCAGTGAATGTCTCCCACCCTTCTCAGATCCTTATGAATGTTATTAATAGCTGACTTGTCAAAACCTGTCAGTGCTCGATAGTTTATCAACAGAACATGCAGTCCTTTCAAATACATTTATGTATTAAAATCAGGCTATCTAAAATATTATTCCCCCGCCGAACATGCAACCACAGAAACTATGCACAAACTAGTTCATTGCGTGCAATAAGTGACTTTGTCTCAGCAGTTAGTTCAAAAGAATGACGCCTCCTTGTTGTTAGCTAGCATGCTAAGCTAGCCGGTCAATGCTTCAGTTAGTTAGCTCGTAGCTAAACGGACAGTAAAGTTTGTTAACGGCAACGTTTGGACGCTAATTTACACTATCAGGTGTACAGTGAAGTGTGCCTGTAATGTAACATTTAAGTTGTAAATATTCAGTTTGAATGGATACTCACATGTTGTCTGTCTCCGGCTGCCAGAGAGAAACAAGAAATGATGCAAGCTGGAGTCAGCGTCGGCGGAAGTGACGTTGTGACGCAAACTGATTTGTTGCATGAAAATAAAATGAATATATTTCAAAAGTATTTTTCTAAATATTTGTATTGTATTTTTTCATTCCTATATTTATGTTTCTAGCACCAATACACCAAATCAACCTTATATGTGAAAACCTACCTGACAATAAACTGGCTTCTTATCCTTTTTACTTCATTACATTTATTTAGACATCTTATATAATTAATACAACATATAAATCAACTAATGAATTATGATACATTGTTATAGATTAAGCTTCTGCATAATGACTACTTTTACTTTTGGTACATATTTTGATGTTAATTCTTTTGTGGATTTTGAATGCGGGACTTTTACTTTTAACATAGTATGACTGTTGTATTGCACTTCAGATCTAAGTAATTCTTCCACCACTGATTTACTGACACTGATAATTGCTGTTGCAGAAAACATTTATGTCATGCTTTTCAGTATTTTAGTTGGTTATTTGGTTTGGGTTGGGGCTGAAAAAGTGGGAGTATTGTTATTTTTGCTAAAGGGAGGCCTTTGCCTGCTTTTTTTTTGCTCCTTAAGTCTTTTTTTAATTTCACCCTGCCATTGTAAGTTTTAATAATATAAAGAAAAGATCAAATAGTAACATCAAAAAAGTTCTTGCAGGTCATAAAGGTGCATTTTACATGCAGAGAATCAATCCTGTCTGTATCAGGGTTTTGTGTTCCTCATCACCATCAAACAAGAAGATAACGTCTGTTTACATTTTTTTGTCATGAACACCTTTAGTAAATAGTGCATAATTTCTTTACTTGTCCGTACGGTCGCTTCTTTATTTTGGATCATAACACAATATATAAATAATCTAAGATTCAACGCCCTTGCCAACCCCAATCATTTTCGTACTGTCCTTAATTCTTACAGTTTCCAGTTGTTTTTTCATAAGAACAATTTTTATACAATCTTTATGTCACCGCACAATACAAGCAAGTAAATAAGGGATGTAAAGTGAGATAAATGGGGGAAACAAGCTTAAATTCAACATCCATGCACAGGTTTACTTCTGCAGTATTTGTTCATATCTTTAACTCATGCCTACTTTTTATTAACATTAGTATTTCTTTCCGTCTACAAAAACACATCACTACTGCTTTTTCTTTTTCAAATAAATGTATTTTTTATAATCCCACTTTTCTACATGGTAGTATCTTCTATTTAGCCTGCCTTGTAAAAAGAGCTGTTGTCCATGAGAAAGAATTAACTGAAATAAAGGAACTGTTTTTCTTTTTTTCCCCTCACAGGGCTAAGGGATGCAGGGAGAGAAAACCCCAGTAATGGACACTATGTGGGACCAGTGATTGTAATTGAACTTTAGATCATCTGTACCCACAAATATGTAACCAAAATAAGTGAAGTGTTGAGCAAGGAATTCCAAAAACAGCATAACAGACAATCACCTTTATAAATTGACCTTTCCTATTATTTGGCGACTAATTAACATTAGGTTGGACATCATGCGGTTAGGTACAACGGACTACATTCTGGTGATAGCTGTATGTATCAGAGATCAGTTAAGGGAGTTGGAAAAAAACATTTCAGAATGTTTGATATATAATGTACTCTCCTTTGTTCTTCCCATCAGCAGGGCGTTTCTCAGATAACATGATTTCAATCTTGTATTTGTACTATCCTTGTCAGACAGGATGTCCGCAGAGATACTGCAGGGGGGGGGGGGGAAGAGTAGTGAACAAAATAAATATGCGCCCCCTGTTGCACAGACCTCATCCAGACCAAACAGCACCCCATCGTTGCAGACCTCTTCAAGCCTCTTCTATACAATATATACAGTAGGGGGTCCCTGCCCCACCCGTTTGGGGGTCCTTGGCCTAAAACACGTTGAAGACCTCTGCTTTAAATGTATTTCTTCAATTTTTAACCTTTAGATTATGTTTAAGATTGTTTTGGTATTTTTCTTTTTGAGGGACAATAGCTGTATAGACCGGAAACACAGGGAGAGACGGACCACTCAGCTACCGGACCCCATGTAAAATTATTTTAATTTCATTCCCCCTTGAGATTTTGATGAATGATTAATCAAGACCTTGGAGAAATCCCAGGATTCAATAAAAATGAGCAGAACGAGGTAGAATAGAAAGGGAAATGTCCGATGTTGGTTTGTTAACAAAGCATGGCTTTATTGTGATGGTGGAAACAGTTTATGAAACTGACAGACATGGAGGTGACTGGATGGCAGCCTATTTCGTGTTAAGTGCCTTCTGCACCTTCTTCATGCCCTTCTTGTTGTGCTTCTTAGCAAAGCGCATGTTCTTCAGGAACTTAGGGTCCACCTGCAGAAAAGAAAGAAAGGTGAAGTGAGAAGATGGGACTGAAGTATGAAAGTGATGCATAGGCAAAATAAATCAACAACTTCTATCACAGAGCAAAGGACAACGGCTCAAGTTGGGAAAACGCAAACCAAACTGCTCTTCTCTAGTCTGCATTAGAGCAGTGTAGTATCACATCAGGGTTTAAAAATATATAAAGTCTACTTTCTCACATAAAAAACAAATGGGAGAACTTCCAACGATGCTTTCAGGACATTATGGCGTATTTCCACTGCAAAGTACGGCTCTAATGGACTTGTTTCTTTGGTTTTCCATTAGGCAAAGTTTTGGTACTTTTTTTGTGCAGGTAAAACACAAGTGCTGCACAAACGTGAAACTTTTGTGTTTCAAAAAAGCAAACTACCGTCAACAGGGATGGTCTTTTTTCTAAGCCGTACATTACTCCTTACAATTGAGGAAGTGCAGACGTTCCTCAGTTTGGTTGCCGATGAAAGGATTCAGCGAGTCTCCAGTTCACACAGCAGTTTCAAGCAGCTGAACGGCCCGCCTACACTGAGTAGGTATTGTATTGTTTTTCATTTAAATGTTTGAAATTCATAAAAATGGTCAAATCATATTAGTGTCGTGTCAATTGATTGTGTCAAATGGGCATATGATACCGTCTCATATCACTCGCAGGCCTCTGAACTGAATCAAATATGTATTGAGGCAGACTGATATCCGCAAACGTCATATCGTGTCCGAAGAATATCACATTGTGAAGAAACTTGTGATTTACACACCCACAATGTTCTACTGTGCCTTTTGCATGTACGTAAAAACCTCAGACATGGAAAGAACAGTTTTGAAAAGGCAAGCAGCTGCATGTTAGGAAATATTTGCAGAGTAGACTCCACAACTTGTCCATTTCGGGGGCATTTGTATGCAACAAGCCTGACCTTAACAGCAAAGTTAGTCTAAATGCTCCAACACATGTAACAACCCAATGCATCACTTATGCACCTAAAATTAGTAAACCTGGATCCAAAGGAAGACAGGGAGTTTGCATTGAGCCAGTTACCACAATGCACGCAAACACTTCTGATTTCCTTCATAACTATTACCTCATTTCTCAGTTACCTGGTTTTTTGAATGCATGCATACAACACAGAACTGTACTTACACCCTTCAGTGACTCATAACGCTGAGACGTGGGCTTCTTGATGCCGTTCCTGTGGGCTTTACGAGCTGTTCAGAAAAGGGGAGGAAAAACAATTAACAAACATCCTTTCAACATTCACCTCTGCATACATATTTACAGTGGTCAAGCATGTAAACCTAAAAGCTGACATTGAAATATGTCGGACAATCTGCCATTAGTGCCATTATCTTACGATGTGGGCTCCTCAAAGAGTAAACGTCACTCTGCAGTCATACTTACACTGGTTGTGGGTTGTGTGATTCTTTGACTTGGCCATTTCGACACTGGTTAATCTGAAGAAAGGAAAAACTAGACGTTAATCTTTATTTAGCATCACTGTCATTTGCTTCCACAACATTTGAACCAATCGCCGGCAGTACAATGTAAACAGAGACGCGTTTGTTATAAAACAACGTCTTAATGTAACAGCAGCAGTCAAATGTCAATGTAAAGGTACATTATAGGACCAAAAACAGGCTATTAAATCACAAGCAAGCTGTTTGTTTGGCCGTATGTTGAACCGCTGCCTGGTCGCTAGCTGCTTTGCTAATAGCGGCATTCCCACTTTTCACATGTAAAATTCACCCATTGTTGAGGATTAAATCTAAAACATACTGCGGTAGAAATATGACCAGTTTAGTGACGTATCAGAATCAGTTGCTGTTTTTGTGCAGGAATGTACAATACGCGAAGATTGATTAAGATTTTAAAAGTCTACATAGGTGGGAAAACTGTATACCTGCAACACGAACAGACGACAACCGGAAGAGAAAGAAAATCTCACGCAGCAGAAGAGAAGAAGAGAAGCGTGGAGTCAGAGTGATCTGTTTAAATGACAGCGCCTCCCGGTGGTGGTGTCTGGTACCACGTGAGAGAGCGCACAGCTGACCGCAGGATGTCACCCTCTGTACATGTCACACCCTTATGTTTATGACAACCATAAGAAATTAACTGTGTATGTGTGTGTGTGTGTGTGTGTGTGTGTGTGTGTGTGTGTGTGTGTATGTGTGTGTGTGTGTTCTGATTATCACTTTAAATGAACCCTTTTCTCTTTTTTTTCCTTTGATATTTTGTTTAGGTACCCTGTTACTTGCAGCTAATTCAATTATTGTCATATTTTTTGTGTTCAGATGGTGTAAGGCAAAAAACAAATACAATTAAAAATAGCTCTTTTAATAACTTTTTTACTGTTTTCTTTTTCATATAGGCTACTTCAGTGATTTGCAATAAAAGTGCTGGTTCTTTCATTAAAAAGACACCAATAAGGGACGAGAGTCTTAATACATTTACATTTATTGATAACATATTTATCTAGAATAATTAAAATATTCAACAGAAATTCGGTTTTCTTATCTTCCACTATATTTCCAAGTTTAATATAATTTCTAGTAAAATGGGAGAGAGAAAATATTTGATTAAAGCCAATTACACATATCACACCAGAACAAAAATGAACATGTGTGTCTTCATTAGAAATTAAAGTGTGAAATGTGCTTGACTTCCTGTGTCTGGATCAAGGTCATTCATTTTCCCTTATCCTCCACAACGTTTTATTTTGTATTTTACACCAGTGTCCTTATCACATGTCCATTGTTTGGCAGTTTTACCAAAGAGACATATCCCCTCCAAACCCAGACGGTTTACTTTAAATAACAATTTGAGGCCCAAATACAGTAGGTAAAACTCAGAATTTCACCAAAAGCAAAGAGAAAAATTAATACAAATGTGTGTAGCAAAACTTTATTGATCTTGTAACCAATTAGAGGGGGCCAGACTGGTTGGAAATCACTGGACAGAACTTGCAAATTGCATATTAAAAAAAAACAGCTACAACAATAATTAAATATTGGCTATATTGGCTGTTTCTCTAATACGCGTTATCTCTCTTCAATTCTGCCTCCGCGAAGATTACAACACATGATCTACAGTATTATCAGAAGCCCCTTCTAATTATTCCAAATTGAAAAAGCCTAAAAGGGTTTCATGTTTTGTTCTATTACACAAATAACTCCTCTTAATATCTCGTGTAACGTTATTCTTTACTTTAATTTGATTCAGAAATCAAACAGCATGTTGATTTGTGAGGATTTTCTTTTGAAACAAAAACGAGAAGCCTTTGATTGTGACTGTTAATGGGACCCAATGTTAGCACTTAAATACAGGTCGGCCTGGTTGTGAGTTGTGAGTGTCTTTCTGAGATGGTGAAGGCCGATATCTCGCTTCTGAATTCAGTGTGAGGTAATTACAAATAGTTTCATTCATGACATGTTGTGAGGAAAAACAAGCATTAACATCGTCATCAGTTAGCAGTCTCACAGAAGTATCTCATATTAAGGCCTGTGTCTGTAGGAAAAGGAAAAATGGATTTTAAAAAAATCAGGAATGATTCAAATAAAAATACTCATGGTGGTGAGTCAAGTTATAAAATAGGTAGAATTTGGACATATCATGATTTTAACTTATTCATACTAGCAGCTAGGCTGTATTGATGGCAATGTTGGTCCGTCTGTATTCATGGTTCCCAGACTTCGGTGATCTCCCAACTTTTCTTCTTGCTCCACCAGTTCACATTTGTAGTTTTGGGTGAAATGTCTAAATAACTCATTTGCAATAAAACTCAAACTTAATCAGCATGTAAGCATTGCCATTGTGAGCATGATAGCAGGCTGAGGTTAGCATTCAGTTGAAAGCATTGCAGTGCCTAAATCCACCTCACAGAGTCACTAGCATGACTGCAGACTCTTCATGTTATTGACTTATTATCTTATAATTTAGACTTTAAAAGAAACACGTTTTACTATGTATGTTCTAACTTAACTTCACCTATCTCATATTGTTTACTTAGTGGCGAGTATTTTATTTAATAAAAAAATAGTTCCATGCATTTCCCTGTGTGTATGTCATTCTGAAATATAACTACATATAATGGAAAGTTTCAGTTCAGATTAGTTGTTAAAAACCTGAATGAAGTCTAGAGGAGAGAAGAGATTTGACTCTATCAAAGACACCGATTTAAGTGCCATTCTTGATGTTGTTCATTATAATATGTTAATATTAAGTTAAGCGTATTTGAGTACCTTTTAAAAGCGCTCTATAAATAAAATGTACAATTATTATTATTATTATTATTATTATTATTATTATTATTATTATTAATATCATTATAATCGTATAACATTGAATGTTGATTCTTTATAATCTTGCAGGCAATATCTCCCTCTCTCTCTTTCACACACACACACACACACACACACACACACACACACACACACACACACACACACACACACACACACACACACACACACACACGATCATACACAAAGTGATTTTTGTAAACATGTCCCTAACTTTTCCTCTTCCTTTCCTTCCTCCTCTCATTCTCAATTCTCAGCTGAGGTCGGGTGAATCCCTGCTCAAGCAGGAGAAATCACGCAGCTTTCTATATTTAGACCTCTGTTTGATCACACGAGCCTCTCCGCTCCATTCTGCACTCGGCTATGCTCAGTCAATTACAGATTTTGCTACATGTGTTATTTCATACTTTCTCCTTGATCTGATAGCAGTGAAGAGAGGACTGGTTTTCATTTCCTGTGAGATTCTTCACACATGCATTGGTGGTGTGGGAGTGTGAGTTTATGCTGCGAAATGAACACATCTCTGTGAATATTGTCTCAGTATTATCTGTGTGAAATCTTTATTAATGAAGCGAGATAATCTCACTTTGTTCACTGAAACTTACAATTAGCATGACGCTTCCCTAACAAGGGATGCTATGAGAGAATTCCTCAAACAAGCATTTCTATAAAATAACTTGTTTTCGAGTGTAGAATTGGCTCACTGCTGCCCCCTGTTGTTTCTGGTGGGAAACAATTGAAAATTCATGTATAATATTTAATGTTGATGCTTACAAAATGTTCAGTAATAGTTTACAAATCCAAGTCTACATTAATTGTGCTTGGTAGGCTCTTAAAAGTTAACCAGCAGAGACTGCAGGCAATTATTGCATCCTGCCAAGAAATAGTCCGACAAATAACCTCCCGTAAAACCACAACTTGCCATTTGTACACTTTGTTTTTTTGTAGGCATGAACAAACGCAATATAATTTGTTAATAAGTGCACCGGTGCTGACAGGCAGATGTTTGGACAGAGCCAGGTTAGCTGTTTCCTTCCGTTTCCAGTCGTTGTGCTAAGATAAGCTAACTGCCTGCTGGCTGTAGCTTTATATGTAACGGACAGAAATGAGAGTCATATCAATATATTTGATTTAACTGTTATCATATTTTCAACAACTCCTACAAGTTCAATCAATCAGTCTGTCTGTCTGTCTGTCTGTCTGTCTGTCTGTCTGTCTGTCTGTCTGTCTGTCTGTCTGTCTTCTTAGATAGACACACACACTTGCACACACACACCTTCAAACACACACACATTCAGTTCCCCCATGACCGACACTAATTCAATTACAGAATATGAAGCTCTTGCATGCTGTCTAACCTGATCTCAGATATTACATCTCTGAGATTCTGATTGTAAATAGTTTTCCATATGAGAAAAGAAAATCATTTGTACATCCATTATTATGTTTAACATGTTTCTATATTGCTTCTCTGATATTGCATTGCTTATATTCTATACAACAGAAACAGTTCAATTACTTTTACATCTTCATTTGATGCCTTGATTAGTGTGGTAATAATCTTCTTTTCTTTTTCTCAGGGTTGAAAGCCTGTGAAGTATGATCTAGTGTCCGGAGGATGCTCTCATTTAACACCACATCGCTACAGAATATACAACATAATGATGGTTCTGCAGAAGAGATACTGTACATCCCGTTGGAGACAGTTACAATAATCGATTCTCTTTAAGAGAACAGAAGACAGCTCATGCTGCCTGGCTCTCTGCGGCTTTGTTTCTTTCTCTTGCACTGTGTTACTTGTTTCACACAATGCGCTTCTTATGTATCTTTGTTATCAAGTGATGGAAGTACTTGAACTGTAATTGAATGGTTCCATTAAAAGCTACTCAACTACATTTACTGTAAGAGGGAAATGTTGTACTGTTTACTCCACTGTATTAATTTCACGGCCACTGATTACTTTCCAGATTGCGTAAGATTTTACATATCAGATATAAATATATCCTTTCAAAGGTTATCTAGAAGTCAAGGGTTGATCTGGATGGTATGTTTTCTATGTAAGTGCTTTGCATTTGTATGCATTGTTGAATATTATTTATTCTTGTATGTTATAGTGTTTTCTATTCTGATGTTATTGGAAAGCACTTGTGTTAAAAAAAAGTGTTATATAAATAAAGTTTGACTTATTTACCTACTTACACCACTGTCCACTTTATTAGATACACCTGTACAATATAATAATAATAATAATAATAATAATAATAATAATAATAATAATAATAATAATAATGTACAAATCAATACAACAGCCCTGCCATAGCATATAAAGTTAATCATTTTAAGTGTGTAGAGACATTTTCAGAAATGTGGAAATCAATGAAATGTTTATTATTGAGGTCATAATTAAAGGTGCTGTTGCACGGGACTACATTACATTAAATTGAGAAGTGTTTCATTTATTGTTCAACCTAACCCGTTACATTCATTTAATATAATGCAGTGCTGTACAACATATAACTAACTCCTCAATGGTAAAACCTCTTTAATCAACACCTCCATCACCCCCCCCCCCCCCCCCCCAATCATGACTCATCTTTCTGTTTCTTTTACTCTAACTCAGGCTTTTGCTCTTTTTCTCCCTTGGCACCTCTCTCTCCGTTTTACCCCTGAACTCCCTCTGTTTGCTCTCCAGCTCTCTCTTTTGCACTGCTCCTCACCCACTTTCATTTCCTTTTCATCTGTGAGAGGAAATCTTGTCTTTGAGCAGCACAGAGTCAATTCCTCAGGGACTCACTTCACCTCAACACATGAAAGAGGTTGCTTATTATGTCTCTGGATGTTGGAGACATTAGGAGGCACATCCAAACAGAATGGAGGATCCATTAAGTGTTGCATACACAAGTGCAAATGAATATAATACATAGGGAAATAACACCAGGGTGTTGAACACTAGAGGTGGTTGTGAATATGTAATGTGTTATTTCATTGGTATTAAATTCGAGTCAAAGTTTTACAAGCTCATAAACCAATAGTTAGTATTTTTGTATGAGATTGCTTACTCTAAAGTCTTCTTTACTGCTCATACTGTGCCCTGAATGAGAGTTAACAGAGAGTTTTCTATATTAAAGACTTGTTTCATGACTTACTGCCTATGTAATCAAATACCTGTTATAGTAACAGACATGAAGGCCTCACACGGGCCACAGAAGATGTACACAGATCTTGAACGTAAAACAGCTATAACCAATGTTCTTAATTAATAATAGATCATTAATAATGGATGACATTGGATGAGAGTGTACAGTTCCTCTCAGCTCTGCAGAGCATTTTAACAGCTTCCTTTCACCTCATTATTTTGGTTTTCTGGCCCGCAACTTTACTCTTTTGGTTTACTCTCACTGCTGTCATTAGTGTGTAACTTCTGGCTGCTGCATGCAGCTGCTTTTATGGAAACAAGCTCTAATAAACCCACTGTAACAGCAGACTGACACATTTAGCAGCAAAATAATCAGATATTCACCTCAGGAGTTGTTGGAGAGAAAAAAAAGAGCTAAAAAGGAGAGTGAATATTGGACTTGCATTTGACAGGTGGCCAGAAACATGACTATGCTGACTATACAGATATTAATTGATAGTTCTAAAGACATATTTGGATAGCAGTGTTCACTTAGCCTGGCTGCAGTTCTCTGAATCACTGACACCATCTCTGATTTGTTCAGTGATCTGATTCATCGATCCAAAGAGACTCCCCCAAAAACACATGGACGCGCAATGCCTCACTCCTGGAGGACGAGTCCACGAGAGAGCGTTGGGGAGAGGAGCGCAGCACATTGTTTTCATCGTTTACCATATCCAACTACCTCATGTCTCATTCACTTGTAAGAAAACACCTAACATTATCATAATGAACCTGACAGCTGTCGCACTGGGTGTGCATCATGTCCTGAATGCTCAAATACAGATGTTGCGTTTGAGACGTCTGTTCTTCTGACCTGCAGAGGGGGCAATAATCCATATTAATAATAAACTATTTTAATTATCTCTGTCTTACACTGTCATTAAATCTTTCTATGTATGCTGTCCATGACTCCTTTGCTTTGCTGCACTGACTTTATTCATCGTGCTCGAAGGATGGAGATCAGTATATGAGAATGAAAGGCAGAAGGAAAATATGAGAGAGCAGAGGAGGGAGGCAGTGTGTATTGGTGCTGGGAGAAATCATGTGGGCGGACTCGGCTAAGATTGAGCTTTCCTATTGGTTAATGGGAGGGGATGAATGAAAGGATGCTGATTTGAATGAAGGTCTTCAGGATACGAAGGACCACCTAAACTAGAGATGGAGGGAGGAGGTAGAGAGTTATTCTCTCCCATTCTTTGTCCTACCATCTATCAATCTATTCGTCTCTCCTCTGTCCATCCTCCACATTGCTGTGGCTCAGCTGGCGCTTCTTGACCATGCACGTCAGTCTTGTTGTTTGATTTTAGACTAGATTAGATTTATTGTCCCCAGGGGGAATTAATTTTAACGGCACTGTACATGTACATGTACACAGTATACAAATAATATAAACGACTAACACAGAAGACAAACAGATAGCACCACACATGACAGGTATACAGGTACACATACTCAGCGCGGCCTGTTATTTAAGGCAGCAATGGCTGCGGGGATTAGGCTTTTTCCAAAGCGAGCCCTTTTACATTTTAGAGTTCTGTACCTGCGCCTGTCAATCATATTTGACTTTGTGCATCCATTTACTTCTGGCAAAAAGAAACAACAACAGACGTCAGTCCACATTAAAGAGTCTTTCAGGACATGAAATGGATGTCACAAAAATATCTGCAATGAAATCTCACAACAGAGTACATCGACACAAACAGAGCCTCATAGAAATCAAACAGAAGACATGTACAAAGTCATCAGCAAGAAGATGCAGTGGCACCCCTTTAGTAAAAATGAGCAAAACAGGCTGTAAATGTATTTTATTGTTTATCGTCTTGGCTTTTCATTCAAAATATTCACATAAACCGTACCTTTTCACTGAAGTAAAATTATTGAAAGAAAAAATTAATATTTTTCTCCAAAACATCTGTGCCACACTTATTGGCACCCCTAGAAAATCTTATGATAAAAATCTAACTGTATAAGTATATTTCCAGTCATATCTTTAGGTTCACCTGTTTGATTAGGAACTCTTAGGTGGTCAATCATGACTTCCTGTTTCACTGGGGTATTAATATGAGGTGACACAGGCCAACATTCTCTTTGTCATCCTTCACTATCGGAAAGACCCGAGAACACAGCGATGATCTGCGACGAAAGGTTGTTGAGCTGCACAAATTAGGAAATGGATATAAGAAAATCTTGAAACAGTTGAAAATGCCCATTTCCACTACAGGGCAATAATTAAGAAGTTTAAAGCAACAGGAGATGTTAAGAATCAGCCTGGAAGAGGATGTGTGTGCACATTGATGCCACACACCGTGAGGAGGATGGTTCCACTGGCAAAAGAATCTCCAAGGATCACAGCTGGAGAATTGCAGAGGTCAGTTGAGTCTTGAGGTCAGAAAATCTCCTAAACGACCTTCAGACGCCACCTACATCACCACAAGTTGTTTGGGAGGGTTGCCAGAAAAAAGCCATTGCTGTCAATTAACAACAGTTTACCAAACGTTACTGGGACTTTGATTGGGACAGGGTTATATAGTCAGATGAGACCAAAATAGAGCTTTTTGGCAACAAACGTCAAAGGTGGGTTTGGCGTAGACAGAAAGATAGCCATACAGAAAAGCACCTCATACCCACTGTGAAGTATGGTGGTGGATCTTTGATGTTGTGGAGCTGTTTTTCTTCCAAAGGCCCTGGACGTCTTGTTAGGATACATGGTATCATGGATTCTATCAAACACCAGCAGATATTAAATGAAACCCTAACAGCCTCTGCCCGGAAGCTTAAAATGGGCCGTGGTTGGACCTTCCAGCAGGACAATGATCCAAAGCACACCCCAAAATCTACCCAACAATGGTTTACTGACCACAGAACAAAGGTTTTGCCATGGCCATCACAGTCCCCGGACCTAAATCATACAGACAATGTGTGGGATGAGCTGAAGAGGAGAGTCCACAAGCGTCAACCTCTGAATCTGAAGGATCTGGAGAGATTGTGTGTGGAAGAATGGTCTTAGATCCCGTGCCATGTGTTCACCAACCTCATCAGGCATCACAGGAGAAGACTCAGAGCTGTAATCCTGGCAAAAGGAGGCTGCACACAATATTAAATGAAGGGGTGCCAATAATTGTGGCACACATATTTTGGAGAAAAATATGTATTCAAAGTCAACATTTATTTTTCAGTGAAAAGGTCAGATGTTTGTGAATATTTTGAATGATAGGCCAAGACGTTAAACAATAAAAAACATTTTACAACATTTTTGAAAATATTTACTAAAGGGGTGCCAATAATTCTGGAGGGCACTGTATGCCATAAAATCCAAAAACATTTACATTGACACTGGTTTTGGTTCATACTTACACCAGAAGGGCCTACGTTGTTGTTCAATGTACAGTAGCAATGGGAACACTATTTCTATGGCTGTTAATTTGATATCCCTCAGGGAACATGTATTATATTTTGCTTAAGTGTATATTATTTTTCTTGCACAACAATGCTGTTACGCAACTTAAAGAAATAAAACCTGTTGAAATATTAAATCTTATAACTAACAGTTTTGTTTTCTCAAGTGGATGCAAAGTGAATAACTCAAGACCTTCATCTCATTTGTTAGAAATTGATACATTTTCAAAAATCTAACCTTTTCTCTGCAAACTGTATCAACTTTAGATCCAACACATACAATATTCTTAGAAATAGACCCAAGATTAGGCTTTTCCTCTATTCAAACGACCTAGAAAAACTGAGACATGCTGTCATTTCTTCCAGTATTGATTACTGAAATGCCTCCGTCTCCAGCTTCTCTGCTACGCTTTTAATCAAACTAATTAAAAACTCAGCAGCTAGAAAATGAATGTGAGCCAGTAAATATGATTATATTATCTCCGTATCTTTTAATTGTCACTTTATGAAAGCACACGCTGATTATAAAGTTCTGTTTTTTACTACCAAAGCACAACACTACTTCACCAGACAATAAATCACTGATTCATTATATATTTGAAAGAGAAAGCTCAAGGCAGAGGCTTTTCTACTGTAGCTTCTCAACAGAAAATACTGTAAATGCAATATACAAATATACTGTATAAATATAATAATACTTCCATTAACATTAACAGGTCGATCCTGTTGTATACGACAACAAATTACTACATTTACTATAGAATATTTAGAATATCTCCAAAACGCAGTGGGCTGGAGGCTTATTTTAACTTAACTTAATTATTCATTATTATTATTAAGATATATTATTAAATATCTTCGATTTAATCCAGTTCAATCCAGTTTGAACCAGTTAAATCCTGTTTTACACAGTCAAACCAGTTAAATCCAATCTAAACCAGTTCAGACTAACTCAACTCAAGTTTGATCCAGTTTGATCCAGTTTAAACCAGTTAAATCCAGTTTAATTACATTTAATCTAGTTTAAACCAGTTCAATCAAGTTTAAACCAGTTAAATCCAGTTTAATTAAATTGAATCTAGTTTAAACCAGTTAAATCCATTTTGAACCAGTTAAACCAGTTCAATCCAGTGCAATCCAGTTCAATACTTATAAGCAACAAATCTTTGCATTAGTTAAAAATAATTATATAAATGTTGTACTTGATGAATAATTAATTAACTTTTTGTTGATCAACCAATTACTTTATGGACTAAAAGTCGAGTCAAGGCAATTTTCAATTTTATTTCTTATTATTACACGTATACACAGGAGGCAAAACTCAAACACATCGCTCACACAAGAGACAAGGAAACTATAAACACATTAATATTTTGAGCAACAATATGAACTTAAACTGCTAAAGGTAAACATTTTTCACAACCTGGGTGCACGGCTGAATTAATTAATTTCTTTGTGTCAACTTTATTAAGCAAAGATTTGTGAGGGATTATGCGCCATGCAAGCACAAAATCGACTGTAATAATATTTCATAATTTTGTTGTATGACTATTTTCATTGCACTGCACATGTTCATAATGTCTACAAAGACACTGATGCGTGCAATGCTATACTAGCTGTCTACATAGGACAAATGTATTACAATAATACCAAGATTGTCAAAAAACATGAACAAATGTTCAACAACAAATTTAATTTACACGTCAAAATACGTCATGTCTCCATGCCATCCAGAAGGACATATAATGTTGACTGTTTACATGCTTAAATTCTACGTTGTGTTACCACTTACTTATGTCTTTTGTCATTCTATGATAACTCAGGATTCAAAGGTTCAAAGGCTTTATTGGCATATTCACAAAAGCTACAGCGTGGTGGTTGTTGGCAATGAAAATCTTAAATCCTAGGCTCGCAATGCAACAAGCAGCATAAAAACATATTTTTTTTTAATAAAGAAATACAAAAGTGCAATAAAATAGTGCAAGAGACATAATGGTGCAAGAAAAAGGCATAAAAATAAAAATAAATAAACACAATACAAAATAGAAAAAGTTAAAACAGAATATAAATCTTTACATACTGTACAGCGGAATAAAATACTGTATTATGTAATAATAAAACATCAAGGGGGCTTTGTCACTTGAATCCAAACATATGTAGTTTTGAGCTGAAACGACTGATGCAGCTTTTCTTCTTAGGAGAACAGTCTCCTCATCACAGAAGACATAGATTAATGTAAAGCGATTCACTAGTTAAATAATGGACCTGAAACTGAGGCAAACAAACTGTTTTAATCATATTGTGGTGACTCACTTGTATCTCTGCCACACTCGCTCACATTCACACAGTGCACACACATTTATTGCACATACAGTACACAAATATATGTGTTTTCACAACACACCTACGCACACACTTGCACACAGTGCAGCTCTGCATTGGATATTTTTGAACCGAGTGTTGTTGGGTAGCCTGTTATACAATATGTGTCAGGGACAGGCAGTCTTACTCTGACCTGCTTTCTGTCTCAGTGGGAAGGTGGGAAGAGACCGGCCTCACAAACAGGCACGACTCACTATTGTCCTTCCAGAGAGAGAGAAAGAGATGAAGATTAAAAGCTATCATCTCTGCCACTGGGCTTTTCTACTGTATTACACTGACGAGATACTCGAAGAAACATAGAATGAGCCACTGCAGAAAGAAAACACTTGAGGGGGCGTTGTGATGTGAGATGCGTTTGATATGAAAATTAAATTCTGAAGTGTTGATGCTCTATAAAAAAGATTTTATATCAAATAAAATATAACGTTAATGAGATGATGATATGCTGAGATGAGACCTTTAACCTCAAGATCCAGCACAAACTTTATTTTGTAAAGCCAGTTTAATATCTTCAGTTATAAGTAAATGCAAGATGTGTAATCTACCAGTCCAGGCTTACAGTATACAGACAGTATAACATTTAAATATCACCTCCGTTAACTTCAGAAGGGATTGTCACATTTCTATAAATTGTGAGCTTCAGAGAAAATGAGCAGAGATACTACATCACACAGCAAACACACACAATGAATGCGAGTGAGGTGATAGTTCATCTAGAAACTACAGTGACAACGAGAATAGATGTTCTGGGATCTGTGGCATTCAGTTCAGCAGGTGCCAATGATACATTGATCACATTCTATACTCACTTTGCAGTAAGTAATCAGAGCAGCACATCCAGTGTTGGGCAAACAAGAGACAAACAGCCCGATCAGTCACAAGCACAGACTGTATATATATCACAACCAGTTTCACAAAGATATTGTAGACTGGTCTGCACTGTTAAATCAGTCGGACTGTTGCTCTTATATTAAACTAAAGCAAGTTAGACTCAGAACTCTGTTTGTGTTGGAAACATAAAGCAGTGAGGACATTGTCCGTTTCTTTTCATTTTCCAAAAGAAAATTCATTGACCACACTTCCTATGTAACAGATACGCTTTGTGACCTGTGCTGTGGGTTAAGATGTGGGGGATGCTCATTTCAAAGATGGCCTCCTGACGCTTGGCAGTGGCTAAATATGTACATACATAGCGTAGCAATTATAGAATGATATTTTCATACAGTCAATAATGTGTGAATACAAACATTTGCTCACGCACAGACGCCCAAGGGACACTGTAACAAATATAAACACATATAAGCCATAATTAGCAGAGGAATTGTGTCAGAGGCAAAGCATACTGCATGTGTCACTTTAACACCAATTTACACTCTGGCCCACTTCCCAAATTCTTCCATACAATAAAGCTACTAAACCCACAGTGACCAGCTGACCCGGAGAAATAACACCACTCATGACACTTTTCATTGTTGCTATTCTTTACTGTCGCGGCTTCACACTTATACAAGATAAGATTTGATGTAACATACAGTATTCACAATATATTATCATTTCATAAAAACAATAGAGGAATAGGGTCACTTTTGTTTAATTAGAAACTTTGGCTTCTCTGAAGAAAACGTGGGTGTGCACACATTTTTATGATGTATTGCAGTTCAAATGTAGTCAGGAGGCAAGATTCATTGTTTTTCCACAAATGGCTACGACTAAAGATGACTGGGGTCTAACAACTTTTTATATTAAGATTTTCTTTTACATATAATAATGTGTCTCTTAATTTCCTATAAATCTAGGTAGCCCAACATTATTTAAATTAGCCTTGCTTTTGTTCTGAGATGAGTAGTAAGCCTAGGTTCACCTACAATATTGTGAATCACTGTCAATTGCTGTAAATGCTGTATATGTGAGTGTCTGTGTCTTACATTTCTGGATGAAAAAACTAAATATGAAAGCATTGTTATTTGAAGATGTCCTTATATAAGTCCACTTATAGTCATGCATGGGTGTGTTTTTGACCTTTAATATTCTTTGTTTTTCTCTGTGAGGAGATACAGTGAGATAAATACACAGCGTCTCTTACAAGGACAGGCTCCTCAGAGAGTTGAGTCATGCATGTATATTGACGGGTCTGTTACGCTCTGGGTTTGTTCTGATTAATATCCTTCTTTTCTTCAGGCCTGGACAAAAAACACTTGCTAGTCTGACTCAGTGATCTGTTCTATGTTTGTGGTTTTCAAACCCTTTTCTCTGAGGAGCTACGTACCGGACCATTTTCTAAATAATTTCTTCAAACCACTGTCAGTGTGTATCCAACTAGTTTGTGAATCCAACATGATCATTATAAAAGTTGCTAAATACATCCATAGTTGAAGATAATAAGAGACTTCAGGAGACAAATTATAAGGACAGCATTTCCTACTTCAAACATTTGACATGTTTCTTTTATCAAATGTTTTGAATCCAGCTTGAAGTCTTCTCCTCTTTATTGTGGCATTTCTTCAAACTCTCCACAGGGTGCCTTTAAAAGAAGGTTTTATTCTGTGTTGGTCGTTGAGGAGCCATGTAGAGCTTCAAAATGGTGTCAAAAAGGTTTGGCTTCACAATAACATATTTGAACATGTCAGTCATGAGATGCAGTAGCACCCTGTGTCTCTTTCCTCCTCCTCTCACTCGCTCTTCTTTTTCATACCAGGAATTAATCGGCTGTCAAGGTGTCTGTAATTACAGTGGAAGCACTTCAGAGGTTGGCCTGTACATGTCGACGCGCACACACACACACACACACACACACACACACACACACACACACACACACACACACACACACACACACACACACACACACACACACAGTGCTTACAGCTGGAAACCCACTGTTATCTGTGTGAGGGAAAAGTAGGTCTCTCATCTTGTTAATCACACATCTGCAGTTTTCTGCGAGATGAAGGTGTTGATTAAACACTTTGGCAAGAGAAGAAGAGAGCCACAGCTCTGCCTGAGGATTTTTATGGTGAGGGAATTTTAAGGTCAGCCCAAAATCTTTGTGCAAACACTCTCTGCTGATCAGATGTTGTGTTTTCCTGCAGGGTTCATACCCATGGGGTGTTGTTCTTGGACAGGTCCGTCTTTCAACATAGTAGGATTTCACTGATGTGGTTTGCCAAACCAGAATACATGAAAATACAATAATGTCTGCAAGGTTAATGTAATCTATGTGCATGTTTGTTATGCGTACGCCGCTTAAAATAATGAAACACTATCAAAAGAGCAACATTTTCCATCTGAAGGATTACATTCATCCTTAATGAACTTCTTTCTTTATGGAAACAGTGTTTTCCAGGATACCTGCACCCTTTATTTAGAGGTAAAACCATAAGTTAGCACACCCAAAATGTTTAGTAATAACCCCTCATTGCACAGGAAATGAGATATGATTCTGAAAATACCATCAGCATTAACTTCCTCTCGGTTGCATTCAACACATTTTAGCACGGCAACGATATATACAGTATTTACTCTAATGTGGCAGGAGCAGGTGGCCAGCATCACCGGAGAAATCAAATATATATAAATATAGAGGTCTATTTATTGCTCGTTTTAACCGTCCATGTAAATGCTTTGCCTCCCAGTAGACCATACACTATGTGTACCATATGCACTAAAAGTTAACATTTAGTTTGTCCTATTTTATCCTAACATGATCAGTAAAGATAGTAACAAGTATCACTGCTTCTCGGAAATCGGACATTCCAGCATCTGGTTTGTATCTGCTGCTACGGGAAACAGTACAAACAGGGAACCGATCCATAACATTTTTATCCAATTTTAGGTCCCACAGCTTCAAAGTTTAACCCATAAGGGCTACATGTGTCTTGTTTTCTTGCAGGGTGAGGTAGATATATATCTAATAGAAAACACTGGTGGGAGTCAGATGATGTATCTGTTGGAGTTTGAGCTGCAATGATCGAAATCCTGCATGAGGTGGTGAAAAAGTTGAGGATTTATTTCACTTGATTAATTATTGCAGTAACCCTTACCACAACTGATAACATCGCACTGTTATAGCCAAAGAGATTTGTAACAAAGCTGATGAATACAAGCCCTCTAAACTGTTTTCTTACATGCAGGAGGTAAAATGGAAGAAAATCCTGACAGTGTGAGTTGTAATCGTTTTCTGCCTCGTGTGTTCCTGAGCAGAGGCCATGTGACAGCAGATCCAAGCAAGTCAGCAGGCGGCGGCGTAATTGTGCGTGTGTGCAGGAGCATGTACAAACAATTATGTATGTATTCACGCTGATGTATCTCTCCATGCATGAGAGCAAACATGCTTTATTAGCACATACTCCAAGCTACAGAGGCACTATTCTGTCTGAGTATGTGCAGACAAAATCATGTGCATGTACCAGGAAAAACAACATATTAAGAGAGTATACACAGGCATGCATGCACACACTCCCTCTTTCACTAAGTAAAGGCCAGAGATGTGTGAAACTGAGATGTGCAGCATTAATGAATAAATAGCTCTCAGCATAGAGTGTGTGTGGCTTGTATATGTGTGTTTATGTCTTGAGTATGGTGGAATTAATACTCCCTTTGATCCCCTCTTGCACATCACACAGTACTGTGTGCGTGTGAGAGAGAGAGAGAGAGAGAGAGAGAGAGAGAGAGAGAGAGAGAGAGAGAGAGAGAGAGAGAGAGAGAGAGAGAGAGAGAGAGAGAGAGAGAGAAAATCCCTTTCATTCAGCAGCCAGCTACTGTTTGATATATCATTCAACTAAAAGTGAGTCTTGATGGAGGAAAGGGGGGGGTTGAGGAGAACGACGAGGATCAAGGCAGAAAAGTGGAGTTGACAGAGATGAAGCGAGGCGGTATGACACAAATTTGGAAGAGCAAAAAAGATATGAGAGAGGCAGATAATGGAAGGAGTAGAGATGGAGAGAGAGAGAGAGAGAGAGAGAGAGAGAGAGAGAGAGAGAGAGGCCGCTGCAAAGGATAATCTAGGATCTACATTTCCTCTCCATTGATTAACTATGAATGGAGCTTTGCAGTTCAGCAAGGCAAATGCAGGGCACTTACCCTCTGTGCGTGTGTGTGTGTGTGTGTGTGTGTGTGTGTGTGTGTGTGTGTGTGTGTGTGTTTCGGTCTGGCCTCCATTGTGTACCCAAACTCACAAACGTGGTCGAGCAGAATCACTGGCTGTGTCCAAACATCCTGAGTGAAACACAGTGATCTGTGAAAAGTCACATGATCCGTTCTGCTTGGAGGAACAAACAGATCTATATCTAGAACACTCTAGATCAGGGGTCTTCAACGTTTTTCAGGCCAAGGACCCCCAAACTGGTGTAGCGTGGTGCAGGGACCCCCTACTGTATATATTGTATAGAAGAGGCTTGAATATGCGTGAGTGACGGAAATATATTTGAGTTCACCCCTCTCCTTTCCTCCACTCAGTCGTAGGTGTATGTCGCCGACCTTGGGAATAAATATGACGAAATAAAATGATACGGCCGGCATAAAAACAAATATAAAGTGCATAAAAAACTCACCATTACGCTGAATTAGTAGGAGCCCTGAGCTTGTGTCTCTGCAACGAGCCGGTCCAATATAGGGGTATACATTCTTCACCAATAGATCGTGTGCATGTGACGTCACGCTTATTTCCCAACCCGGAATACAGCCATGTTGGTTGGTATACACAAGCAAGACTGCGCCCGTTCACGTGTGAGTTGCTGCAACGCTTCGTCATTTTCTTTGTATTTAAACGTCTAAGATTGAAAGAAAATGCCAATCGTGTGCGCAGTGTATAATTGTGGTCATAACGCTACTCGTGACCCAGAGAAACGCTTCTTTAGATTTCCTAAAATCATCAAAAACAACGATCCACAAAAGAGGGATGAATTGCTGTCTACCGAACGCCGTACGCTGGTTTAGCAACATAACTTGTGAGGATTTAACAGAAGAAAAAGCACAATTCACCCGTGTGTGTGGCGTCCACTTTATATCTGGTAAGAGCTCATGCTAAAGCTATGTTTTCAAAGTTTACGTAAAACATTTGTGCTTATAATATACCCGAATACTGTAAGACCTTACTTCTCGTCACTAGGAGAAGCGGCAAAGCTTTATGATAGCAGCCATTTGCTCTTTTCTTCTGTGCATGTTTTTGTTTTGCTTATTCTTGAGACTACTTCACTTGCGAAAAGCGAAGCACCAATGTGAGAACATGCTTCGCTTAATCCAGCCATACAATCACAGTGTGCGAGGATAACATCGCCGCTCTTCTCACTCACAAACCACGGCTTGAGCGGTGTATCTCGAGCTCTTTGAGAGTGATTTACACGGGCATGGACGAGCACCCTGTCATCTTTCACTGGTTTGGTAAGAAGACTACCAACCCAGCCAGAAACAAAGAAATGATAAGCATCTAAGCTCTTGTATGCCTTCATTTGTGCGTTGGTTGCCCACAACGTTTGTAGCACAAGATAGTTCACAATATCCGGATATTCAATCGGCGGTAATTAATCTAAATCCTCAATATAATCCGACGGCTTTGGCGTGTACGGGTCAAGGCCACAAATTTGGACTTTTTCTCTGAATCTTGCCTCTGCAGAGGACTCCAGAGAGTCACAATACTTTGAAGAAGTCGGAGTTGTTTTGTTGTTGTTGTTGTTGTTCGCTTTAGACGCCATTGTTGATTGTTCATTGTTTTCCAACCAACATGGCGTCGCACGCATACGTCACACAGTTTTGTCACGTGTTTGCACACTACCTATAGTAAAAGGTTTCTTCTCTTAGCAATACAGTTAGTCACTAAGTATGAGTGCACTCGCATGTGTTGATGTGGTGACCATCAGTAGTTGCTTCTGTCCTTCTTGTTCATGTTTTTTTATTTAAAACAACTCCAAGGGCTTGTCATTTAATGCCGGGCGCCGGCGTTATGAAGGCTTCGTTGCCTCATTTGCGAGCCTGTATATTATGCAGAGCGGCGCATGTAGCGATAAACACGTATTGAGGTGTTTATCGCTACAGGTGGACTCCTGATGTTGTCTTTTAAATGTCTCCTCATTGGGTCTTTTCCCTTTTCCAAAAAAGCTCTTTAAAGACGTTTGTTTTCCACTCATTGTTGCTTGTGAGCTTATTTTTTTTTAAGTAAAGTATCACATGACAGACGAGCATCTTGACACATGTCAAGACGTAGTCAGTACTCCAGCATATCATATCATATTAAGTAAGAGAAGAGAAAGAAAGAAAACAAGCCTTTGCTGTCTCACGGCAGTAACAGGCTACAGTACAAACTTGAGATGGAAAATAAGTACAAAAGAGTTCTGTTGCCATTTACAGATTTTTAAAACTTCATATCAATTACAGTAATTTAGTAGTAATATAGTAATTATCTAAGTAGTGACTGTAGTATATTGCACTGTACATTCATTTATCTTCTCCCCAAATGTTTTGAATAAAGTCTGAGCATACCTGCATAGCACATACAAATGAATGACTGTCTTGTGTTTATTGTGTCAACTGGTGTGCTCTAAATCTTTAAATGCCACACTACCTTTCTCAAAAAGGTTTAACTTAGATTGCTCATAATTACAGACTTTAATATTTTATTCTTTTTGACATTTTGTGGCTCTAAAAAATGGTAATGTCAGTCCAACATTTTGCTCTAGAGTGAACTATCTCAGCATATTGGATGGATCGCCTTGGCATTTATTACAGACATAAACCGTCACCAGAAGATATTGACTTTAGTCATCCTCTGATTTTTCATAGCTTCATCAATAGTTCCACTTGTCTAACACTCAATAAAATCCCATTTAATCGGTGTCTTGAGATTAATGCTAACATTGCATGCTGACATGCATACCTTTACACTAGCATACTAAACATTACCATGTTAACATACTATGCTTATAATATTCATATGTTAACATGCTAAATGTTGCACTATTATCAGTGTCTACCCAGCAAAAAGGCCCTTTTGGGCCCATTACCGTTGTGAAAAGCATTGCTCGTGCAGGCCCCACACTTTGGGGACACAGGTGAGAGTCATTTGTTCTACACTGTTAGAAAAGACATTAAGTATATTCATTATTGAATGCAAAAATTGATTGAGTATTGAATAAAATGCTGAAAATGAGCCATCAGCAGTTTCACTGTAGCCGTGTGTACTTGGATTTACAACGCTTAATCTTTGAGAAAAGCATATGCTACTGTCAGGACTGACCGGGTTGCCCTTTGACACGGGACGGTGCTGGCGCCCGCCCGACCGTGTGCTGACACAGACACTTTGTAGTCCTGGTACACAAAGACCATACAGTAGGTCCGTGTTTTTAATAAAACAAGAACCGTTATAATGGGTGTGAGATGTTGGAGCTGATTTTTATTAATATCAGTTGACACCTGAGGGGTGAACTACAGAGCAAGATTAATGGGTTAGCGAATTGTGTTGAGCCTCGAGCCAAAGTTTCAATGTCACGAAAGTGGCTCTCTTTTGACCTGGCTACATCGCCATGCTGCACATCTAACCTGTTCAGGAGTAACTTATGTTCAGATATTTGATTGAAATTGGTAATAAAAAACGCTTTTCACTAATAGACTTTTGGAAACAGCATCACCATGTGTGCAAAAAGGGAGAGAATGTTTAGAGATATAAATCTGTTGCCATTTCCTGACAATATTCTCCATCAGCGATATTGATTCTCAGCTGAGGGAATACATTATAAATGCGAACTTGTTAAATACAGTAGCGCAAACTGTATGCATCACATTGTTGTTGTCGAAGAAGGTGCATATATTCTGTCCGACAATACTGAGTGTAATGCTTTTTGAAAGTGTAACCCAATCTGTTGTTTTTGTCAGGGCTGTTCTGTAGAGCACACCGATGTGCTTCAGATCCCATGAGACACTGGTCCATAACTGTAACTGTGTGCCAAGGCCTCCACAAACTATCGATTCTCTGGTGCACTTTAGATGTAACCCAACTCTCGGCCCCCATCAATCCTCTCAGCCCCCTCAGCATCCCGCTGCAGCGTCCAAAACTGCCTTCTAGGGTACCGGGTCTAGCTAGAAATTATTGATCCTGGCACGCACCATCTGATTATGAAGTGTTTTATGACTCTCTGGATGGGAGTTTTATTGTTTTAGTGGCTGCATCTGGTTTCTGATGATGGACTTGATGAGGTCAGTGTAGGGAGAGAGGAGAGGAGAGGGAGGCAGAAGGGAAGAGAAAAGCCCAGAGAACAATAGAGAAAGAGAGAGACGGGGTGATGTGTAAGAGGAGGGAGTTTAATCGATACTCTAAAGCATGACATCATCGTTTAGCCCGTCTGGAGGGATATCAGGCACTCTGCCAGTAACCGACAACAACCAAAACCTGCCCATGAATCATTAATGTCATCCGCTCATCCATCCCTCCACGATGGTGCAGTCAAGTCTGTTGTTACAGGCCAGGGCACCTTCAAGCCAAGCAACGTGTTGTGTTTGTCAATAACAACAAAAACTGATTTCAAACGCTGGTGTAGTTGTGTTGAACTAATTAAGAGAAATGGAGCTGTACACTACATACCAATACCACTACAACTATAACGTACTATGATTTTAAGATAATGCAATGATGCAATTTCTTTTATTGGTTACGAATAATTATGCTATTCTTTTTTTAAGGATACTTGTACCATTTTTCTTTCTTTTTTGTACCATTGAGATTTGTTTCATCTTCATCATTATTATTTGTACCAGCATTAGAAGTAGTTGTAGTTAAAACTACACTGAAATCTCTCCTCACACAACCTCTCTTCAAAACAAGCATTAATTTAGCTTCTTCTTCTTCTTCTTCTTCTTCTTCTTCTTCTTCTTCTTCTTCTTCTTCTTCTTCTTCTTGGCAAAGCAGCTAGAGGTGCAACTGGAATGGAGTGTGGCACGAGAGATTACCTGGAGCATGCATAGTTGGAGGAAATGCGCATAACAACAGCCACATATTAAATTAAACAAACCTATTAGATGGTAAACAGGAGACGGGACAGGATAACTTGTCTAGAGGTCATTTATTTTAAAAAAACACACATAAAGATGCAAAAGGTAGACTACACACACCAGAAGATATATGAGACACACACATGGACAGACAGAGAGACGAAGAAAGTGAGAGTCTGTGAATGGGGAGAGGAAGAGGTTAGTTAGTATTCCTGCTGTCTGGAGGTGAATTGGTCTCCTATGGATTATTAATGAAGCAGGAAGAGCCCCTTGTAACCAAGTACTCTCACCCATTTTAACTTTAATGATCCAGGCACACCCGAACTGCTGTCTGTATATCCTGACTGATAGAGTTGAACAGGCAGGCAGGTGAACAGACAGATATACAGTAACACAGAGTTACTGCATTTAATATTAACACAAACATTATTAATGTTTTAATAATTCAATCCAAAATGATTTATTTATGGTATTTAGTGTATTATAATGCACCTTCAAAGAGCAGATGTTACAAAATGGTTCACAGTATCAAACAAATCACATTTCTGAAGGTTTCCACTCATCATTTCACTCATGCTAATTGTCTCCTGTGACACACAAGGAGTCACCAGGAGCTGGTGACACTGGTCACACAGACATGATCCCTCAATGGCTTCCCATCCATCCATCCATCGTCTACCGCTTATCCGGGATCGGGTCGCGGGGGCAGCAGCTCCAGTAAGGAACCCCAATCTTCCCTTCTCCGGGCCACATCCTCCAGCTCCAACTGGGGGATCCTGAGGCGTTCCCAGGCCAGTGAGGAGATATAATCTCTCCACCGAGTCCTGGGTCTTCCCCGGGGTCTCCTCCCAGCTGGACGTGCCTGGAACACCTCCCTAGGGAGGCGGCCAGGTGGCATCCTTACTAGATGCCCAAACCACCTCAACTGGCTCCTTTCAACGTAAAGGAGCAGCGGCTCTACTCCGAGTTTCACGGATGGCTGAGCTTCTCACCCTATCTCTAAGGGAGACGCCAGCCACCCGTCTGAGAAAACACATTTTGGGCGCTTGTACCCGTGATCTCAATGGCTTCCCACCTGGGAATATTTCAAATTTGAAGGGAAGTCAGTATCATGGAAGTAACAAAAGAATTGGATACCAGACCTTGGGTTAGGGTTAAAAAAATGAATGACACAAAGAGTGATAGTTGACCTTGCGTCAAGTTTTCTAGATGTCTCTTTTTTAATGGAGGTTTATTGGGAACATGCTTTGTATCAGTATAAGGATATCAGTGGATTTAATGTGAGACCTTTTAATGCACCTTGTCGAAAGATTGGCAAATGCACTCTGGACCACTTGAAAACGATCCAAGGAAGACCAGCTAATGGAAATAAAAAGAGATTTGGAGAAACCTAAGTCGGATGAGATGAATACAAGATTATACCATAATCATTTGAAACAAGACTATGGGGTCGACAGCCGTGCAAGTAGCTCTGTACTCAGGGACAGTGGTGCTTTGAGCTAAATGCTAAAGTCAGCATGCTAACCATGACATCCCTCACATGTGGCATGTTGATGTTTGGCAGGTATGTTTACATCGCCATCTTAGGGAAGGTGTTATCATCCTAACATTTGCTCATTAGCACAGCTCAGTACAGCTGAGGCTGATGAAATTACTTTTGCACCCACCTTGAATGTTATCAGCCCACTAATGGCCAGTTGTTATTACTACCCATTATAATGCTTCAGATGGGACAAACTATACCTACCCGCACTTTGTGAAACGGTCACAATTTCGAGTTGTTGCGTTGGCTCAATTCATGAAGGACAATTCTTTTTTTCTAAACAATAAGTTCAAATCTCTGAACAATTTGTTTGTTGTTCACAATAGATTTGAATTGATCATTTATTCAATCAATTTGCTGATGAGTTGATTCTCAGTGAAATTGTCAAAATCTTCAGAACTTATAAACATTCCCGTTCAAAATGATCCTGTCACATCTTCATGCATAAATATCTGAACTACCACAAGTGTTTTCATTGTTGCAGGTTTTTTTGCCATGGATATCATTTTGTGGCACATTTTCTGTTCACTATATATGACTTTACATGAAATATCAAAAGTGGATTTCTCTGTTTACATGTAACACATTGCAACACAAATATATTTTCTGTATACATACAAACGTGCATATGCTTTTTCTGTGTACTACAGCATTTTACAGTATTGGCTTTTCCCTATTGTTAAAAAAGGGAAGCTCAGTGCGATACACATTCAGCTAAATAAAAGTGACATTCTTGTACAGTACAGTAAAATCAGTGGCAACAAAAACATTGAACAAACCAAGCTTTGTATACACGAAACATTTAAAGATTTGATTACCACAGTCAAAAAACATCTAGCATTTTGGTGGCATTGACCAATTAACTGACACAAGAACTAGATTTTGAAGCATGAATGAAATGTTTTGGGTGAGTCACTACCTTGTGCAGACATGCAACAGAGATGTCATGTTCCGTGAAACAGTTGTGATAATTGCACTTACAGTTTAGTGAATGTTAAGACCGTTTTAAAAAATTAGCCAAAGCGATTGAGAAAAACTGTAAACGCGCGGTTAACGTTTTGAATTTAAACAAAACCACTTGGTTAGGTTTTGGGAAAGAGCGTGGTTTGGGTTAATCATTTTGTGGCAATCCAGTTAGCAGATGTTGAGATCTTTCACTGGATGATCAAACCTTTTTTGACTTGCTGGTGGCAATAGAGTAAAAGTCAAAGTAACACCAAAGTCAGTACAATTCATCCTCTGGATGGAACATTAAAAACAAATGTCTCAGCAATTGATCCAATATTTGTCAAGATATTTGCATTTGGAACCTAAAGTGGTGGACCGACCGACAACTGACATTACAATCTCTAGAGCCGTGTTGTTGCTGTGGCTTAAAAAAACTATTTTGCAGATATAACATTAAAATTTACTGAAGTTATAGTCTACATTGTAATACACTATTGTACGTCACAGCAACAATGGGACCTATTTCCAATGTTCCTAAGTGGGATACAAAACAGGAACTACTCAAGCACTTGACATGCTATTCGAAAAATTAACTAAAGGAAAGTTCACCTTCCTGGTGAACCTGCCTGGGGCACAAATAAAAACACATCAGCTGTGAGGAAGAGCAGATGTTTTAGACTCTGACTTTTTACATGTGTGATGATGAAAGGATTCCCACAGTAGCTGCTGGAGTATTTAATGAAACCCCCCTTTAAATATCCTCTTCACAGGATTAAAGAGAGGTGAGATGTTACTGTACATCTATAAAAGTAGGCGCTGCCACACATACACAGACACCTCAAAACATGAGCACATGTTTATATACACAAACAAATGTGTAAATGCATAGAGGTACTTATACTCTCACACATAAACATGCTCACACTTCACCACACTAGTAATTGCTGTGCACCAGTTGCCATAGTGACAGGGTGACAATATATTGAGCTGTGTGTGTGGGTGTGTGCGTGTGCGTGTGCGTGTGTGTGTGTGTGTGTGTGTGTGTGTGTGTGTGTGTTTTGTCACACTTCACTCTCTCCAGATCGTGTTGAGTGTTGATTTGTGAGGATTTCTTCAGGGCTTTGCTAAAGTACTGGTGTGTGCGCGCATGCAAATGTCTGTGTGTGTGTGTGTGTGTGTGTGTGTGTGTGTGTGTGTGTGTGTGTGTGTGTGTGTGTGTGTGTTGAAACAGAGGAAACACTTGAGCTTGTCTGTCGGCACTCCAACCAGAAATAGGCCTTATGAACACCTACTCACCAGATAAGGGCTTCTTTTCCATTGAGCCCCAGACTGAAAATCTCTCTGACCGCTCTGACTCAAAGATTATTCATTTTCCTCCCCTTGAATCAACCAGCGAAGAGTGTCTATTTTTTTCTACTTTAATTTTGAGAAAATACTAAACTTGGTGATTGTATTGCAATATGTGAAAGCTATAGAGCCAGACATTTATTCTAAACTTCACAAAACATTAATCTTATCAAGTAATGTTGTGTCAGATTTAGCCTTTGAGAATAAGATTCAGTGCTATAAAAAAAGGGTCAGATAGATACTAATAATATGAAAATTACACTTGATTCTCGATGATTGATTTGTACTGCATGTTTTCATAAAAGCGTAAGGGTCAGGTACAAGATGATGGAGATTGTTTGGGCACTTTGCTCTATTTTGTTCTGTTCTGTTCTTTCAGTTTCTCAATTTGTATTTATTTGAATTTTTCACAAAAATCTCTCTCAGTTTTCATTCTGATATAACCAATGGGTGTTTTTTTTAAACAATTAAAATATTTTGTTGAAATTTGAAAAATAGATTAAAAATGTGTTTTCTTTTTTTAAAACCTTTATTTATAGAAACTATGGCTCACACTTTTCTGTGCTGTAATATATAAGTAAAGATATTGTGTGTATTAGTCACACCTGATCTACTAGAGATCCCCATTCATTTCAATGAGAAAACCAGTAGGCCTTTCTCACAGCAGACATTTTGACTTGTGATAGCAGGAAAAGCACACGTGTTACTAATAACAGTAATGTTACATGATATCAGGAACCTGAAATCAAAGCAGTGTAAAGGTATTCAGCCATCATTCACTTCATTATTTAAACCTGAGCTTTTCCTGCTGTGACAAGTCAAAATGTCTTTCTGTGAAAAAGGCCAATCTGAGTTCAATGTGGTTAATGTTTGAGAAGGGAACTCTTGCTGCTCTCCAATGCAGTTCAAGAGAGGGACTGACCTCTCATTCAGAAATTACTGATGTTTTTTTATTCTTCTTTATATAATTGAATGTAAAAATAAGTGAAGTAAGAGGCTTGCTGCGACATTATTCATATTGTTAGCTGGCTAGCAATGCTATCTTCTACAATTTATGCTCACAAGCCACTTTGCTATTTCCCGTTCTACCTGCTTTCATCACACCACACAAGTCATTTTTACTCACTGCATCAATGGACAAAAGCAGCCAGTTGTAACAGGTAATCAAAAATAAGAGGTCAAGGCTGACTGATAAAATACAGGCACATACAGGCAGGGACAAGAAGGCTGGATCTGTAAGGCTGGGTGGCACAATAGACGATCTGGCGGAGAATAAGGTCAGGTCTCCACTGACTGAGGAAATGATGAGGTGATTGGGAGTAGGTGTGTAGGTGGATGTTAATGCTGCGTTCCAGTCAAAGTAGGAGGTCGGAATTTCGCAGTTGAAACTTTCAACTTCCGACCACCAAGCGTTACGGGTGCATGACGCCAAACAAAAATCATGGCTGACTATGACAGAACAGGTTTTACAATAATAGTTATGTACAAATATTAAATACAGGCAAATATATATTTCACGTTGCCTTTCAGTTGATGGTTTACCATTTACAATGTGCGCTTCTATTGTTTCGTCATGAAGTTCGACTTGAGTTTACCAGAAGGAACTTATAGTAGGATGTCGGACATTTTGGAGTTCCCGAGTTGTTGTCTGGAACACAGCATCATTTCAGATTAAGAAGATAATGTAAGTGAAACTAGAGAGCAGAGAGGAAACGTGCCCTTTGCAGACATTTCAGACATTTTGACATGACAGTATTAAATCTCAAGTGTAAATAATAAAATGAATGACGTCTGCTTTCTATCTTCAGGGTATTTTTAAGTGAAAGTCACATAAGCCTTTTCCATTCTATTCTATTATTTTCTATTCTCTTCTGTTTGACCATAAGTAGTATAAGTGGTTCCACTGCTCTCTCTGTAACCCAATACACCCATCATTGCTTTAACAGGAAGCTCGGTGGTTAGCATGTTGGATGTTAATGGTCACTGAATCTATTTTCAGGCTGAGTGCTGCAACCTGAGACGACTGACAGCTGTGTGGACCCGAACTGGGCCATTGGCCCTGAGCACAGGACAGGAAGGCAGATTGGACACTGGGGTTTAGGTGTCAGTACATGCGTGTGTTGTGTGTCCCCGTCAGGGCAGGAAGCGGACGTGGACACCCGAGTCGTCTGATATGTAGGGAATCTGTCACCTCCGATCACATGGTGGAATCTGTCGTACCGGGCGAAGGACAGGCCAAGACTTTCCCACAGTCAGAGCATTAGTCAGAGAGAGAGAGAGCCAGACAGACGGAGAGAGTCTCTTGTGTCAGTCCGGCCCAAAACACAAGGACAGAGCAACACTTCCTGTTACACTGCAGCATGTACCAAGACTCAAATACTAAGAAATTGGCACACTCTCAGTCCAAAACAGAATTTAATATTTATTTGGGGAAAAACTGACATGGCCAAAAAGAACAATAAAATATATCAGAGCATGTTGTAGACCAGCAACCAGCAACACATGAAACCGTTCTGAATTGTACTTTAACTATTATCACAATTACCATTATATATATATATATATATATATATATATATATATATATATATATATATATATACAGTATATGTGTATATATATGTGTATATATATTCTATTTTATTCTTTATTTTATATTATTGGCAGTTGGCATTTAATACATTTCTTTCCCATTTTCTGAACATTGCGTAGCTATTGAAAGAACAAAAGAGACATTTCATCTGCAGAGGAAGATTGTGTTATCAAAAGCTCCAGAACAGCTACTAATGATCCTTGTTGTGCGATTCTGCTGTTGCTAAGGTTGAGAATGATGCTGAGGATGTTTGCAACAATTCATTTTTCTTTTATTATAACGATAATGTAGTTGCGTATTAAGTACTGGGTATAAACTGTAGATAGTGTTGTGCAGTGTATAAGTTCTGAATTACTTAAATTGTAAATGTTTTCTTAATTCCTGCCCGCAGCAGAACATCTTCCAATAATGATCTGTTTTCAGCTCAAAGAGCACACACCATGTGTCACTGTGTGGCATGTTAGCTGAGAGAATGAGAGGGCGGATTGACTTGACCCCGTCACATGCTGTCGCTAACACAGCGAGGCAGAGACCATATCACAAGGGAGAGCGAAAACACAAACTCAGATTCATATGTTGTGCTGAATCATTATCAAAACAGCCAGGCCATTCAACATGTATTATAAAAGTGTGAAATGTGTGGATGCCAATAGGAAAAGCAGCAGGTATCCTCAGTTACAGTGCCATTTTATTTTTTATTAATGTATTTGGTCATTTACAATCTATTTTGTGGACACATATCTTCTCATTGTTACAGTGTGCATCACCAAATTAGATTAGATGATGACAATACAACCACCTAAAACCAGCCATTTACAATTTCAACAGATAAAACAAGCTTGTTTAAGTTTTTATTATGTCAGACACTTAAACTCAGATTGATGGTGGGCAGCTAAACACTACAAAGTTTCCTATCTTTTGCAGCTCAAACTGTTACCTCATCTCTTAAAATGAATCGATGTCTGTAGCTTTGACCCTTTATGCAGGGTATGGCTTCAGTGTGGACATGAGTTGAGAGCAACCAAAGAGTGAGTTTTGCACGACAAAATGCGTCACAAATTGTTTTTCTTTTATAGACCGATCTTGGGATTCCTTCGGGGTTCACAACCCCCGCTTCAGGCATTAAAAAAACAAACAGAAAATGCTGAACGTGCCAGCTGAACACAGGTTAACTGAGGTGAAAACTAAAATGTGTGTAAATTCACCACTTGATCCTGCAAAACATTACTTTGCACAAAACTATTTCCATGTCAGCCTGTTTTCAGATGAATCTCTTTCACGATAAAGAAACACTTTCCTATTTTCTTTATATTACGAAACATTTATTTTTTCTATCGGGATATATTTAGCTGATGTAATTGTCTCAGCTAGTACTTATAGTGCATCCCTCTTCTACTTAAAGGGATTCCACTTTGTGTGACGATATAAACTAGTGCGTGTGTGTGTGTGTGTGTGTGTGTGTGTGTGTGTGTGTGCGCGTGTGCGTGTGTGCGTGTGTGCGCGTGTGTGGCAGACATCTCAGCTGCTGTGAAAGCCCAGGTTCATGTTTGCCAATAAGTAGCACTGACACTGAGCCTGGGCCGCAACACGACCACAGGATTTATAGATAATTAGTAGCACACACTGTCCTCTGTCTCCTGCAGGATATAACTTGTTGACATACTGATTCTGAATGCTGCATCTTTAGCTCTCCCCACAGACACTGGACATTAATGAGGTGAGACAGACAGAGCAAAGAGTCACAGGGAGACAAATAGAGAAAGGATCACCAGATGAGAAGAAAGAAAGAAAAGAGAGGAGTAAAAAGAAAGCATTTGCCATATCAAAGAAAAAGGAGACATGGGATGAATTAACCATAGAGACATGTTTGAATGAAACAAGAACACCCTGTGAGCATATAATAAGATTACAATGTGGAAAGAACATTCATGATTATTTTGAATCCACCAGAGAGCTCTCATCCCCGTTGTGTGTTTTCCTTGATAATAAAGCTCTTGACATGCAGTCTGCACACGCTTACTTAGTCTGAACAACAAACGCAGTTTGTTAAGAGAGGAATGGATATCCATTCATCATTCAACTTGTCTTTGCCTCTACCTGTTCGTAAAAACAAAAAATTTAATTAACTCTTAATTCTGTATAATGTTTTTGTATGGTTATGTTTACACACTAAATACATTTTCAAAAACCTTCTCAAATGTATTTAATAGATAAAATGTGTTTTAGTCAAGTGACAGAAGATCAATTCTTCTGTGTGTTTAGACACTTAGTTAAAAAAGTGTTTTGCCACTTTCTATTTGGATGTCCAATCAGTACTGATGGTAAATGTAGTCGATTGAAGCAATACATCCTGTCACCAGCTGCGTCATTTGACATGACAGAATTACAAACTACTTCAGCTTGTATTCGTCAAAAAATACAAAAATATATAACCTATTAGTTCAGTTTATATTTGTGACGTGTTAACATCTTAATTCTGAATGCTGCATTTTCTGAACAGTAATGAGTCCATTATCTGTGCGTTGCATACGACACAACCTACAGAAAACCTCCACAACATCACAGGAGAGATCCCTCTTCCACAACATGCAATAGATGTCCTATGTACAGAACAAACAGAAATAACAGAAATAACAGGCAGGGGGAGGAATAGGGGTTAATGGGGGACCAAAAGTTTATCTTTGCCCTGGGGCCCCGCAGCAGGTTAATCCGACCATTGACTTGAGAGACAAATAGTTAAAATTGATATGCTGACTTTTAGCTGTTAATATTGTGATAAAAAAATCCCCAAAAGCAGGATCCAACACTCCCCATAATGCAACTCTGTTGACATCTTGCATTGGCTTTCTGTTAAAAATTCTGTGCACGCCAAATGACCCAACTGATGTCACTTGAATACTTTCTCAGACTTGACAAGTCTTCTCCACAGAGGTACATTACACAACTGTCTTCGCAGGCTGAGTGGTTCTAGTAAAACTGACTTTAACATGTACAATTGGGGGAATGTCACTTTAAATGATATTGATATATAATTTAGATTTCCTTCATTCATACTGAGAATGAACTGAATGTCATAATGAGACTTAGTTACATTTCTATCTAACAGCCATCTACATATTGTATGACCTTTTTGGCAAGTGGAGCTTTCAGAGCGATGGTTACACAATACTAGGTTTCTTTCTTTTCATCAGAGCTTCTATTTTAAAACAGCACTATGAATAAACAGCCTTCAGTGAATCCTTCTGAAAACACAGCTTGCGGTCGGCCTTTCTGTCAGTGTTTGTTACTCTGAGCTGTTGCAACCAGTTAAATAGTCAATCTAAAGCTAAAGGTATCTAAAATGTTAGTGCAGAATAGGCAGAACCAGGTTTTGCTCTCATCAGCAGAGCAAATTTGACACAGAAGTAAAGATTTCAAGGTTTTCTGTGTTAGGGAAAAGTGTCAAAGCTTTAGGGTAATGCATTTATTCAACAAGCATTCAAACTCAACCTCCTGGATATGAATTCATTTAAATCTGTGAGGAACAGAAGACAACACAGAAATGTAGAATTTGAATAATTAGTGGAAATTGTACTAATATGCATTTTTGACATTCTTGTGTGAGAAGTCTACCCTGCAGGGAATCCTGTAGCATTATGTAACACAACTCAATAGTTCAAGTCCTCACACAAACCAAAAAAGCCAGAGGAGGAATGATCTACTGATGGGCTTCATCAGAGAGCATTCCTCTGCCCATCAGGGAGAAGTACTTATTGGAGGATTAATGAGGAGCTTCTTAAATCTATATTCACTTAGGGAACAGTGAACTCTTTTCAACCCAGACAACTTGGAGCTAGCCAGGCTAATTCAACTCTCTCTAACTGTCAATAAGCAAGGCCTTCAGAGAAGCTAGGTGATAAGTGTCTTAATCAAGCCGCAATCTCCAGGTATGAAAAGTGAAGCCAATGCAGAAGCACCTTAAACCGCCATTATCTCTAATATCCACTGGTTGCACAAAGAAGTCAGGTTGTATAGAAGTCTATGAGAAATTGACTTCTCACTTGAAGTATTACCTTAGTAAACATTTTCCTAATGAGTTCATGGTCTCTATTGCTAGTTTCAAGTCTTGTTCAAAACAGCATGATGTTAATTGTTTTAATTATGGTTCCATTTAAAGTAAAATAGACGATACAGCAGCATATGCTTCAGTGCGGTGCTACGTTATGTTTAGTCTCACAGATTATCATTCTGGTACAGGTGAAAACTGCTCTGGCTGGTTTGTATTTCACCTAATCCCAATTGTATTGGGCAGTTCTTAGCTCAGGACGCAGCGACGGTGCCCTTGCAAAATAGATAGCGGAGATAACCGAAAGAAAAGTGAAATATGCGGCCAATGGCAGGCCTATACCAACTGTCTACATGTGGTGAGTCAGAATACCTTGTGATTGCCAGGTTGCTACCACGGTGTTGTCCGGTTTGTGGCTATGTCCACTTCTTATAAACAGTCTATGGTCTCGGTGAAGAGCCACGGCAGAAAACAAAGGAAAAGCTCCACATTTTGTCTGTCTTGCAAAGAAAAATGGTAGATGTAACAAAATCAGTTATATGGCCATTATCTGGCTCTATACAAAGTTCAAAAATCCAAATTTCAAAACCTCTAAAGCCCAATAACATTTTATCTTTATTTTGATTAATCCTACACAAAATAAAAAATATTTACTTGGAATAACAAGTAAATATGAGTGCCTCCTTAATAATAATAATAATAATAATAATAATAATAATAATAATAATAATAATAATAATAATAGTAATATAAGTGCCATGATTATAATAATGAAAGGCTGCCTCTTCAATAATAATAATAAAGGTCTCTTCAATAAAAAAATATGTGAATGAAGGGGGTTTCGATAAAAATAAACCAAAATAAAACGTGTGGGGTTTTTGTTGAATAAGCATAAACTCTCACATGAATAGTAAGATCTGCCCTTATGCAGGTAACCTAGTGGAAAGGTTATACTTTTATTTTTATTTTCACTCCAGCTGGTTTTAGAAGGCTCAAAAACAACCCTCAATCAGAAAAGTTAACACAATTCAAAAGTGTCTAAAGCCCAGCGCTTCTGTCTGACAATATCTGCTGAAATAATATTTGCATTGAGACAAGAAGGATCAGAAATCCCACCTCTCTTAAGCCCTAAAGAAAGAGCGCCGTCACACTCTGATTGGTCAAGAGGAGAAATGCACCAAGCTGCTCTCAATTCTTAATTAGGAGCCAACAGGTGATCTGAATAACTCTTCAATCAACCCAGGGGAGTTGTGACGTTCCCTAAAAAGAATTGAGAAATGAGTACCAAAGAATGTGGGACTGCCACTAATAATTAAATCAAATTTTTATCAAAATATATTATTTAGTATCAAAAGTAAAAGTACTCATTATGCAGAATTTCTCCTTTTAAAAGTGTTATATTATTATAGATACAAACGTATTTCTAATCTTCGTACATGTGGATCTTTAGATGACACTACTGGGTTGATTAGAAGTATAGTACTGCATTATGAGTAAATATACATAGTGACATTCCACCACTGCCATTAATGTCCAGTATATTTGATTGTACAGGCTTTTCTACCAATAAATACAGTAAATAGATACTTTCATGCTACACTATTGATCCCTTAAAAGAGAAACGCATCTTTTTACTCTGTCTACTGTGAGCTCAAAGTTCAGTTTCTTATACAGAACCACGCCACTTGAGCTAAAATAGATTTTTTTTTGCTCAAGGACCAATTTCCTCCCAATTTCCCCCCAATTTCCCCCCAAGGATTAATAAAGTATTTCTGATTATGGTTCTGACACTTCAGCAGGGTGCATTAACTGTGGAGGGGGGACTCATTCACTCTGCCACCCTGTTGACCACTTCTACGTATAATCAGGGCCCAGGGTGGCGTGCAATTCAGTCAGTTCAGTTGGTATGAGTTCAGTACAGTTTAATTCAGGTCAGTGGGAGTTCTCAGAGGCTGATTATGCAAGTTGATAGATAATCTAATGGGGTCAGATAAGACTCCGGCTAGAGTCCACAGCATGATGATAAGAGCTCACCACTGCTACCACCACATGCTACTACGCTAATAAGGAAGACACAGTAACAGGACACTTTCCACTTGTATCTCTGGCACACACACACACACACACAAAGGATATTTTACAAGCTGTAATAACTTATTCTGGTTTCTGTCCGCAGTTTCTGCTGAGCTCTGCAACAATTCCACTTCCTTCCTGTTTCCAGGTTACCATGGTAACAGTAAGGTAGAACTCTGTCATCATCAGATGAATCAGGCCGCAAAAAATATATTTTTATTTTCACTTCCTCATCTCCCTGCCTCCATATAACCAGGGGAATGAGTGTCCTCACAGGTATCACGCTGCAGCTGGAGTGCGCAGCCATTTTCTAAGGATGTGAGAGAAGTTGAAACGAGATAAAACCATAAAGACAATCAGAAGCAAAAAGTTTAAATATGTATTTGAGCTTCTAAATGAGCAAAGGATGGACATTAGAGCAGCAGCTGTACCACAACAGATAGGGAGACAACACGTTTAAAGCTCTGTGTTTCTTAGTGTGGAATAACATCATCAAACCTTTTCTCTTTTTTTTCTAGCTAAAATAAAACTAGAGTGTAAAATAATTGTGTCATAGCAACATCGTGCAAAAGAAACCTTGCTGAAAATATCATCCAATGGTATCATTTAAAAAAAGTCAAAGTTAGATCCTCGAGCTCTGGTTAAGTTTATTTCAGTGGTGTATTTGAATCTAGAGTGAGCGTAAAGCCTGTGAAATCATTAAAGTTGTAATCGTTAGAGGATAGATCTGGAGATAATCTATATTTTTCTTATTGCCAACAAATCCCATGAGAAGACCAAGATCAACAATGAATTGATCCTTCTAACTAAAGTATTGCCTGTGTGGTCAAAGCCTAATATCTCTTCGCTCTTTGCCTTGCAATGAGACAAACTGTTGCACTGGGCACCATGAGCATTGGCTCTGAGGTTTATTTTCAGTCAAACTCACATCCACCTGCTTCTGTAACTAAAAGTCTATTAATCTGCCACTAATAATCGTCCACAACAAATGCATTTATTTACACCTGAACCTTGAGCCTATAAACTATATATTTTATGATACATCTTCAGTATGAATCAATGGGCTTTGGGCTCAGTGCCACAGACAGGAAGTATTAAAAGATGAACTAAGACAGTGTTGGTTTTGGTCTTTTCATTTGATTTGTCGATTATAAGAAACATGGACAATTTCACTAGACTTATAGGTTGTGTTCGAAATCGCATACCAACGTACTCAATCTGTATACTGCATACTTCCTACTAAAGTAACGATTAAGTATGCCATTACCAGCAGACTGTTCAGACTAAAGTAAACTCAAGCAACATTTCTTCTCAGCATCACATGACTGAACACAAAGTTACCGGTATGAGCTACTGCTGAATGAAAGTTGTTTATCACAAATGTAAATCCACATTACTCCTTCCACTCAAATGAATATCTTCCAGTATTGTTTGAAGGAAAATTTAAACTATTAAACATTTTAATGTTAAATATGTTCCACTTAACTGTACCTCACCGTCACTCGCCATCATTAGTAATTATTTTATCTAACAGTAAATGATTTAAACTGTCTGCCTCGCAGGCCGCCATTGGACAGTCTGAATAGCTGCAATGCGTTTTGGTGTGTTAAGTAGCCAGTGAGCTCCAAAGACTGTATATAAGAAGTCGACGTACATCTAAGCACTGTGACGTCACCCACAGGTTTGAGGACTACCAATATGAAGCCATGCAATTGGTAGTTTCTTTTTGATCCATAAGTGACACAGAGGGTGGAGCAAAGTACAACCAAACGCTGAACAAAACATTTTTTGGCGACCAATGTGACAAATGTTATTAATTAACTTTCATGAACTGGAAACTCACTGTGAAAGGGTTAAAGTTCTAAGACGATCAGTCAAGTCAATCACAAGCTCGCCCCGCCCTAAAGCATACTCTGCTTCATCTATTTTACTCTAAACGGGAACATAATTTACTAAATGAACACCATGCTGTATTGAAGAAGACTTGAAACTAGCGACCGTGCACTTGTCAGGAAAATGTTTACTGAGGTAATAAATCAATAAGTCAAGAGTGGGGTCATTTTCCTCACTGTAGCCTACTAAGATTTCAGTTCTGGCTTATTTGGTGACCTGTTTGGTGTTAACAGCAAAATAAATAACAAAATGATCAGAGTACATTTTCAAAATGACACTTCTATCGTTCACCGGCGGCAACAAACACGTGTTGAGCAGATTCTCTATCAGATGTGCAACAGAAGAAATATGAATTTGTTATAAAGGAAGTCTTACGGATTAAAAATACACTCTTTTTTTTTTAACACTGATGGAGCATCGTGGTCTGAGGGTTGAGCAGCATACAAATGCCACAGTTATTTCAGAGGCAAAGATCATCGTCATGCAGAGGCTGGTCCCTGTGAGTGTCTGGTGCCTGTATCACATCCGGTAATAATTTGGAGTCTAACTACTTGTCTCGGAGGAGCAGCCGGGGTGAAAGAGGAGCGCTGAGGTGGTCTAACGCCAAGAAGGTGCTCCCGAAATGACCAGGCAATTTAAAGGAGTCAACGTGCTAATGGTGTGCTAATCCGACTCTGGGGAGCGCAGCACAGCGTTTCATTCATCATTCATGAATGCCAGAGTAGAGAGCATGTCTGATCACTGATTATTTTATGGGTGCATATTACCTGTTGGCTGAAAAATGACTGGATATATCTTGTTCCTCGAGTGAATAGATGTGAATGGACGTTTAAAGGGGCTTGACAAAAAACAAAAACACCTCCTCTGCTGTTTGGTACCCAGTGTTTTGGGTACCAAACAGCAGAGGAGGCTGGATGCTTCTTATTTTGTATTTTTGGCACATAGAATACAACAGTATCATCAACACATTGCAGTCTTTTTTTCTTTGTAATTCGGTACATAAGAAACAAACCATTCTTTTTTTCTTTGGTTGTTTAAAAAAGATTAAGTGTTAATTAAGGCTTTTATCATAACTGTTCACCTTGCTCTACTTAAGAGTGCATGAAAAACATATTTTTTAGGGTTATGGTTAGATTTCATTTTTTTGTGCCTTTTTTTTGTCCACTCTTAAACAAAACTTGTTGTGTATCAGCTTTAGAGTTAATAAACTAGACACATAGAAGTTTATCATATTTATTTAGCATTTCTAAAACTAGCAAAGCTCCATTAGTTTCATTATATGACCATTAGTTAAATAATCGTTTCTATCCAAGTCACATCTTCGTCAGAAAATGTAATGATGTATATAGCTCCACACAGCAATAGGCTGACAGGCTCTATGATGACATGTTTGTGAACATCTCATTCTGTAATGAACAATTCAAGATTACAATGAGCTGAAGTTCACAACCCAAAAAATAAATGTGATGGTCGAGACATCATCAAATAATGTCACAGATAACAGCTGAAAAGCATATTTAGTTTTAACCAGATTTGTATCTGATCAGAATCACAGCCAACATTATGAGAAAGAAAGAAATAGGCCTTTGGCCTCTTATGCAATGTCACAGGGGGCGAAGAGATAAGAACGGACTGAATGTGTTTGTTCACCAAGGATAGGATAAAAGTCAAACATTCACATAGGCTGATGTGGCTGCACACACACACACACACACACACACACACACACACACACACACACACACACACACACACACACACACACACACACACACACACACACACACAGTGTCTGAGATCATACTCAGTAACAATCTGACCATATTTGGCCTCAACAAATCTGCTCCACATGACTTTGACATGGAATCATTTCAATATTGCTCCACATGCATTCTGTTAAGTTGTGGGTTAAAGATTTGTGAGCAAAAGTCTTTCATTATCTATATAAAAAAAATGCTTTCATGGCAACGATCACTGTGGTCGAGGTGAGTCAGTGATTCAAAGTTCGTCTGTCCAGGTGTGTGTTTAATGAGCTAGTGTGAAGTTCACCAGCGAAGTGAACTGACGAGGTGCATTCCCCAGCTGCTCTTGTCAAAAAAGTGTTTCCTAACAATGTGCCTTTGACCTGTAAGGGCACTCAGGTTTTCAGCTTCACAACAGCTGATTTTACTGCTTCCTTCATGGTTAATGATGTGCAGATGACTTGTGGCTGTAATGTTTGGTTGGAGTGAAAATGTACAGACTGTACTCTTGAGAATGACGTTGGACTTGCTTTCATGTAGAAAACATGTGATCCAAAGCTCCTATAGCTTCCTTAATGTCTCAAACAAGTTCCTCTTTAATACACATCTATTTATTCCATATAGTGAACACATTGTGATGAACATACAAGCCCTGCTTTGAACTGAGCCACCGGACACAAACTCAACTCAATAATTATATATTTTTATTTTCTCTGTTTAAAAGTGTTTCATGCAACAGGTAATATACATCCTTAAACAAAATCCTAAATCCTTAAACAGTTCCAATGTGTACAAAGGTAAAATGTCCATCAAATGAAATATGCAAAGTAAATTAATTAATTAAAATATTAACTAGAATTACCGCCTCACAGTTGTATGCCTCCGCCAATATAAGACTTTATGTTCACTTTTTCTTTCAGTCATTAGGGTCAAAGTATCCATGTACACTTTGAATTCTAGAAAAAGATTTGGGAAATCTTGTCTTATGTAAGTGAAATTTGCCAACTGCAAGTTTAAGATATGTCATGTAACTCAAAGTTTCATTATTACATTCAAATTTAGTGATAATTGTTACAGAATGTCCAGTCTTGTTATAACTTCTTCTATATCTCCCCAAAATCTGATCAATAATACTTATTGACCGCGTCAGAGCAGTGACATCATGTCCTTTCTCAGGGGAAGTTTCATCGAATGTAACATTAACATAATAACAATTTAAATCTAATAACAAGTAGATAAATACGAACACGCACCTAGTGATGAAGATGTGGTGATGGTGATCGCAGCATGGCAAATAGATATAAGGCATGAGTGAGTAATAGCTGAGATATTGACTGCTTTACTACCGGCTTTAGTTTCCATTTCATAGGTATGCAGGTACATGATGAAACATGAACATCTCTCCCTCCTCTTATCCTCCCTACCTCCACTCCTGCTCCCTCCCAGCTCCCCTCTCATTATGCTCCTGAAGTGATGTGTTGCAGGAGAGAGTGCTGCTCTGGTTCTTTATATAACTGTGAAGGAGAATACACGTCAGAGTACAGTACCACTCACAGTGGGAGGACAGAGCTTGTCTAAGTACTGCAGCAGCAGCAGCAGCAGCAGCAGCAGCAGCAGCAGCAGCAGCAGCAGCAGCAGCAGCAGCAGCAGCAGAGCAGCAGCAGAGCAGCAGCAGCAGCAGAGCAGCAGCAGAGCAGCAGCAAACAGCAGCAGCAGCAAGCAGCAGCAGCAGCAGCAGCAGCAGCAGCCAAAGCAGCTATTTACTGTAATTATTTGAGCCCATCAAAGGAGTCGGCAACAGTGGAGCGTCACAAAAGAAGCCAGCTCCTCTGTTTGTCAATGTCCTGACTGTTATAGAAATAATTTATCTGCACGAGTTTGGAATCTGTCAATGAGACAGAGAGCTTGAGGAGAATCTCATTAAAGGAAGATGGAGGCAGGACCATTACTGAAATAATTCTGTGCGTTTAAGAATATAGACACACAATTTCTTCTGAAATGAAACCTATTTTGTCCAGAGCTGCATTTGGCACCTTTAAAAAATATAATATATAATATTTATTTATTTATATCTGAAATCTTCCTGATGTTTGACTATCAGTTATATTAGTTTTCTAATCACGTTTTACAGCTTTTCAAATACATTTTATTTATATAGGCTAATATAACAAATCACAAATATGCCTCACGGTACTTTACTCTGGTTGTACAGTGTGTTTAATTTAATATTATTGTTTTTACTTTGTGTACTTGTATAGATGTCTGCTAGTGTGTGCAATTTAATTTTTTGTCTTTTCTATCCTTTTAATATTTGTATAATGGATTAAGGTAAACCCTGGATACTGACAGACAATGTGTGTTTGAGGCTATATTTGTGCTTAAAGCTCTATAACCTCAGTAACATTGTTGGACTCATAATGGATCAAAACAGCAAAAGGCACACAAATTGATGCAGCAGAACCAGACATAACCTGAAACGAGGGAAACTGCGAGAAACAGTGACATGAATCAAGCTGGTGCTGTGACAGTTATAGAGCTTGATGGAAACAAAACTATCTGTCAGCATGCACCTTTCTGGATACCAGGGTGAAGCCTCTTCATTAGCGAGCAGGGTGAAACATGTTTTCAGTTCTTCGAGGTGCTTCAGACAGAGAGACAACACCGGAAATGTCACAGAGCAGTCAATTCATTCCTATGAACTATCTCAGCTCATGAGATCTCAGTTTTAATTACTTACAATTAGACCATTTCCTGTTACATGTCAGGTCATGATAATGATGATGGGCATGAGGGAAACATGTCATCAGGTTGCCAGGAAACCAGAAATGATCAGTCGGTAGTGTCGATCATCCTGTCCCCGATCTGTGCAACCGGGGTGGGGCCTTCATTTCCGTTATTTCGCCTCTGCCATCGCTGTAATATCCTGTCTGAATCACCATGAGGTGAATGGCTCACTTGATGGTGCGACGGCGCAGGAAGTCATTGCAAAAATGAAAGAAGAGCCGCTGTAGAAGCAGGGAAGAGAAGACTGTAGGAGATATTTATAGCTGGCTCAGCTCAGCTCACAGCGCTGTCTTTAAGATGCTCTTTTCTATTCCCACCAACCCTCCTTCTCTCTCCCTCACTGTCAGCTTTCATGTGCACACTTGTGCCATTGTTATATATATTTCTCATATAGAAAAGGCAGCTTAGGTACTAGTGGAGCACAGTTAATGGACACACACAATGAAATTAGGAGACAGAGAGTTGTTCTCACACATCTCTACTGCCAGTATATACAGTAGAAACCTTCTGCTGGTATATATTACAACAAAAATAGTTATGTACTGGTTCAATTGCAATGGTTCAACAGTTATAGGGAAATATGCTTATTTGCATTCTTGCCAAGAGTTAGATGAGAAAATAGATACCGCTCTCTATCTGTGGTTGAGGCAGGTTTAGCTTTTCTAGTTTAGACTCTTATGGTAAACACAAACAACATTTTCTGCCTAACCGCACACAAAACACACACCGTGGTGTATGTGAAGGGAAGTGGCAGAGTTTCAGTTCACGCTATCGGATATGTAGCTGCCAGAAACTACAGCAAAGACGCATCAAGTCAAATCCTGTGAGTGTGTATATGGGAGTGTGTATATGTGTGTGTGTGTGTGTGTGTGTGTGTGTGTGTGTGTGTGTGTGTGTGTGTGTGTGCACGTGTGTCATGGAAGATGATGGGTAGTCTCAAAAAAAAAAATCTCGGAAAGACATCCATCAAACACTAAAATCCCCCTATTTAGCATTCATAATCAGTAAATAAACTATCTAATAAATGTAATACATTTATTAACACTATAATGTAGTTGTACGCAGATATACGTGTTTATTAATGCTTTTGACAACTACTTTAACTCCTCCTGTGGGTTAGAAAGCATTTCACCCATAAGGGGAAGCTGGTCTACAAACAGATAATGTAATAATATAGTAAAACAGTTTCCATAAAAATAAAAATGTCAGCATAAGAGAAGTGATAATTGTTGACAAATACTATAGAAAACAATTCAAATGTCCTTAGAGGAATAAATAAACCTAAGTTTGTGTTTTTCTGCTTTCCTATATTCACTTCATGACCCATCATATTAACCCTCGCGTTGGGAACCATTATGAAACCAGTACAACCTGCTAAACCAATCAATCGAAAAAGGTAATCCAACAAATACCGTATAAACTTTTAGTACTTTGTTCGATATAATTAAGACAAATTCCTCTGCATTCATTGTGATAACTACTTAAAGTGATTTTTATGTAATATTGTGGTAAAAAAAAGAAAAAAGAAAACGGAGACACTTGTTAAAGAAAAAAATATTTCAATATTTATTCGCGGTATAAACATGTCTTGTGTTGTTTCCATATACTGTACAATACATAGGGTCAATCGTATTTCCTTCAGTAGACAGAAAGGTGAAACTGCCCTGGTTAACATGCCCCTTGTTTTTATACACAGACAGATTGCATCTTTTTTAAAAACTGTTTACAGCACAATACAAAACAGCTATTCAACGTGTGTTTGAAGCTGTAACACGATGCAAGATGCATTGTCAAAAAAATCCCTGAAAAATTCCTCACTGAGGTAACATTTTTAAAATCATTCACTATTTCTTTCACGTTGTATTTAGCGCCACCACTTCTCTCTCTTTCTGCTCTCGCTCACTCACGTCTTTCCCTCCTGAGCTCATTCTTACGGAGATGTAGCTACAAGTTTAAGACACAGAAACGGCCGTTCCTGTGATCTGGCAAATTTACAAACAGAGAAAAAGACTTGATTTCTCTTTCATTGTTACAAAGACACAAAAAAACACACAAGAAAGCAGCTTGAAATCAACCATTTTCTATTTAAATAGAAAAGCTCTGTACTGAAATATATTTCAATCCTAGGGTGCGAGTGATCGAGTCGTGTTTCTTATTGTAAGTGGGATATGACTACAGGCGAGAGAAGGCCATTCGAGCATGGTGGTGTTGTTTTCATCTCTGATGCTATAATAGGAGAGGAACTTTTGCATATAAATTCATAACATATATATACTTAGATATATATTCATATTTAAAGGCCACAGGAATAGCATAGAGCACATTTATCAAAACAAGACGGAAAAAGACCTTGTCATCATTTAAGCCGGGTGGTGTAATTGTCTATTGTGAAACATAACTGCCATGCTGAACCACAGCTGTGTTCGTGTGTGTGCATGTGTGTTAGTAAGGGCCTCTTTCAGGTTGGAAATGGGCACGTCGGCCCTACATTTTTGGCACCCCAGGTGAAATCTTATTTCAGTCCACAAGCCATATCGAGCTGAATCTTGTATACTTATAATAGAATAGATAAAGTACAAAAGAAGAAGTTTTAAAAATGTTGAGGTCTTGGATCTACAAAATACTGCAAAAAGTTTTTTAATTTTTTTTTATATATATTGCAGAGTACTAAAGTGGACCTTGTGTGACCCGTTATGGTAAGAAAAAAAGACAGCTCTCTGTCTTTTATTACCATGTTCTGATTCGAATAACAAATAAACAAACGTTTCATGTTTTCTTTGTACACAATGTTTTTCTAAAGTGAGATACAAAGTATTTAACAGTCAGCATTAGAAACAAGTTAGAAAGATTATATAAGGCCAGCTAAAACCAACCCTGTTCAGATTCAACTGCTGTCCCCTCTGAAATCCAGTTCTTTGTTTCTACTCAGACCCTGTCCACATCACCGCTCTGCAACCAAACCTCTGCAGTTTTGTATGAACGATGGGCCTCCTGCAAGAACCACTTGTACAAACAGAGTCATGTGCGAGAACTTGTCAGTTTCTCCTTTTAGTTTTATTAGCGAGGTTTCAACCAACTGCAGATCTTCCTCAGACCACCAGGCCAGAGGAGGACATGTAATGTGTTGAGACGTCACTAATAAAACTAAAAGGAGCTGTGATGACATGATGTCATGAGCGTCTGATTTCATATTAAAACATTCCCACTTTATTTCTGTTATGGTAGACAACCGTCTCCTTTTCATTTTTATTCTCAGTTGCACTTATAAGACTACCGTTATTGCCAAATGTTATGTTGCTGATTCGTTCTGCTATTTACATTTTTGTGAATGAAACTTTCCCACAAATGCAGGCGAACATGTAGTCTTATAAAGCACTTTATAACTTGAGCTTGAAACTGTGTTTGTAGTTACAAGCTGAATCCGACTTTAAACGTTCATTAGAAAAAAGTAAGAGGGATTTAGGATGAGAATACGAAACGTTCTTGCATGACGCCCAGTGTCCCAGTGCTGCAGTGTTGTTCCACCTACATTAAAAGGACAACTACTGCAGCATTTGCACATATATTTGGAGTCTTTATTGTTAAGGTGCTTCTGATGTGGACAGGATCTCAGAAAACTCTTTAACCACATGCCGTGTACCGCTGTGTTCAGCAGCAACAGCAGTTAAAAAAACGGTCCTCATCGTTCATCTTCCCTCCTGGTAAAGCAACATCCAACCCGTGGTTACGTCGACTGTTAGAAAGCACACAGTACGACAGCATGCTCAGGTATACAAAATAATATAGATCTGTTTACTATTATCTCTATAATATATATATATATATATATTTATATCAATGTGTGTTTAATATATCTTTCATATACCCAAGGCTTGAGGGTGAATCAACTCAGACAAACTTTTCTTTGACAAAATGGGTGATCCCTTTGCAGAAAGACCTTTCTTCTGTTTTCTCCAATGCAGTTAAGGGACGTGACGCTATTGAAGTAGTCTGTCTGAAGTAGTGCAGTCTGTAGCTGAGGCCAGTCCCAGTCCACAATACCATAATCCCAACACCGAGACCAGGATACAATCACAGCCCCTTGTCGTAGACTTTTTAAATTCGTATCTGGATCCTAAAAGGGACCTGAGATAGAACGACTCCCTCTCAGCCAAATGAAGTAAGGTAATTTAAGAGTGTTGAGGCACTTCCTTTGCCAAAGGTTTCTAAAATAAGCTGCCCAAAAAGTTGTTCAGAAATGCTAACACTGCCTTAGCATCCCTAAACAACCTCAAAGTACAAACGTCAGAGCAATGAGAAGTTTAATGGTCACACAATATGCTGTGGTGAAATAACAGGAAGTTCAATAGTTTAGTTTCTAACTGAAATGAAACAACTAAATTAAGCAAACCAGCTGGTGGAAATAACTGGTACTTCTTTGTAAGGCAACTGGATGAAAAGTCATACGGGGAAGGAAATACGAACTGGGAGCTTGCAGCTCTACTGTAGTATCTTCACCCATAACCAACCCCCATTCCCTCGTCCTGCCCGCTGCGCTTCTTTGCCCCTAACCCAACCTTCCAACCCCTGAACCTCGTCCTCTGCTCCCTCCCCACTCCACTGTGCAGCTGTCGGGACTTGTCGCAGCCTGGGACTGGCCTCTCCTCTCCTCTCCTCTTCTCTGAATGTCTCTTTATCTGCCTGCTTTCAGCACCGGCTTCAAGTGCCAACAAGTCAATGGCTACACCACTGTGCAAACTGCATTAGGTCATTACAAACCTAAAAGAAAAACGAAACTTATATAAAAAAAAAAAAAGGATTATCACAACAACGTTCCTCTTTGTTGGCGTCGCCACACCCATTCCCCTTCTTTAGTTTTACAATCTCTTAAGCCATTGTTGGATTGGATAGATAAGCTTTCTATGCGTATATATTTATATAAAAGGTATAGATTTGTGCGTAAATGTACACAAAAATATACAAAAATGCATATAGACATACTGAATCTGTTAAGGACTGCCCATACATTTTCTGCTATGTACGTTAACATACATACAGTACAAACGTACATACTTTGTTTATGTGTGTGTGCATGTGTGTGTTAATTCCTTGGTTTGTAAAACAGTAGAGTGAGATTTCCTACAAGTAAATCCCAGATTCTCCACTTGGCACCAGTCAGCTCGGCTCGAGAGCCGAGACAGAAAGACAGAGAGCATGTTGTTGTCTCATAAGTCGAGCGCTGTAGATTTTTCCTATCTTTGTATGAAGCTGTCTGTCCGGCCGCGTCCTTCGCTCCGTTTCTCAGTCAGTTAAGTTTCCTCGGTTCTTCGTGACGAGACAAGTTGACCGGGACTCTTCCTCCCTTGATTTCAATCAACTCCTGAAGAAGATGCCATCGTAAACCCAGCTGTCAGTTACCTCTCTGGGTTAAAAAACAACCCGGTCCCCTTTTTTAACGTGGCATCTGTGACCTCCCCTGCTCCGCCGACATTCAATAAAACTGGCTGCTCCCTCCATTGCAGCTGCTTGTTACCATGGTAACAACACCACCTTTAACCCGCCCAAGAAAGGGACAGTCCCCCGTCTGATCTTCATGTGGACTCCAGCGTGTCCAGTTGAAACACATTGTGATTGGTCGGGGTGGTGAAGAAGAGCTGGTCGTGCGTCGGGGAGGTCGAGTGGTTATCGCAGGGGCTGTTGAGGCCCAGCGTCCGCTCAAAGTCCAGGAGTTGGCCCATGAAGTTGAAGTTCGGGGAAATGTTCGACTTTTTACGCTTGACGAAGTCGTACGCGTCGTTGAGCTGACAGGTTGAGCTTCTGCATCAGGTAGGCCACCGTGACGGTCACGGAGCGGCTGATCCCGGCCAGACAGTGCACCAGGATGCCGCACTTCTTTGAGCGTGCCTCGTCTGCGGAGGAGAGGGAAAAGCGTGAAGGATTAGATTACTAATAAAAACTCTAAAACACGCACTCAGGCAAGCAGTGGCAGAAACCACAGCGCACCAGGAAAAACATATCCAGATGTTCTCCTCATAGGATCACCAACCCCCACACACACTTACTTGTGGGCCACACATGGACTACATATTACAGAGGCATGCCTCCAACTTTTCTTTTCTTCTTTCTTTTCCATGTGCGCACACACACACACACACACACACACACACACATTTGTACAGCTATACTTGCGAGGACCCTCTTTGACATAACGCATTCCCTATAGCACTAACCTCACCCATCACAAGTCCCTAACCTTAACCGTGAGTAGGTTGCTTTGGGGGGGGGGGGGGGGGGGGGGGGGTACGAAATACGATCCAGGAAGTCCACTTTGAGTAACAGATCCATTAGTGTGAATGCTTATCAGATGTTAAAACACTGCAGTGTTGAATTTGGCAGCTATTTTAGATTTAGTCTTTAGACGAAAATGCTTATTATGTTTAATCACATTTTTATCCTTCATAGTTTTAGTCTAGAACTTAATTTGTCAGCTAGTTTTTTATTTAGTCTTAGTCATGCGTCATTCAGAGGCCTCAGCATAAACTAGTACTGCAGCTAAAACCTATTACGATTAATCTTCCAGTTGTTTACTTGATTAATAGTTTGGCCGATAAAATGGCAGAAAATAGTGACACATTACGCCTCCTCTCAGAGTCCATGGTGACATCTTCAAATGTCTTGTTTCACCAAAAAGAAAAGTCAAAGATATTCAGTTCACAATGACATAAAACAGAGAACCCAAAGAGCAGTTGGTGTTTCCACTTGAACAAAGTACTACTAAACATTTCTATGGATTATAGTTCTAATTTTCTGTCGATTGCCTTATTGATTAATCGTTTAACTCGAACTCAACTCCAGAGGATTAAAACTGAACAAGGTACACACACACACACACACACACACACACACACACAACTTGCAGTTATTGAACCCACTCTTTCAGCCCCTCCTCTCCTCCACTAGAGCTCCTGGCAGGCTGTCTGGTTGAGGCCCATAGTGAAGGGAGCCGTTTTCTCTGGCATGAGTGTGTGTGTGTGTGTGTGTGTGTGTGTGTGTGTGTGTGTGTGTGTGTGTGTGTGTGTGTGTGTGTGTCCTAGGGCCCCAGACAGGAAGGAAGAGAGTGGGCCCGGCAGCACAGCTCCAGAATTCCGGTTTTGTTTTTCTTCTTTTTCCATCAGTGCAGAGCCTGAGTCGGGTCTTAAAGAAACAGTCATTAATATTTTCAGCTTGTAATGACGCCACACTGTTCTCTAAGACCTCCACAATGGGACTTGGTATGATTCATTGCATTATTATATGTTATTATTATAATATTATTAAACATATTACCATTTTGTTAAATATAAAAGTCAAATGAATGAATAGGTCTTTTATGGCTCTAATGAATCTGTACCTCGAGAAAGCACAGCGTGCGTCTGAGCATGGCGTCAGGCTTATTTTCATTGAAGCTTCTAAAAATAAAAGTACTGACAAGCATCAGTGGTCAGGTTACGTAAATTACACGGGGGGTGAAACATAAGGATTTTGGACACAAGCAGGGCAGGCGTATTTAGCTGCTGCACCCATGTTTTTGTAATAAATCAACACTCAAAATCTGGCTAAGACAGGGTTGAAAAGCGAGGGATGGATGACAGTTCACGGCCCATGAGCTTAACATCTCTGCTGAGGACAATAAAGACAGAAAATTCATGGTTTCTCGGGTAACGGCTCGGGCTCTGTGGACCAATCAGAGCAGGAAACAGTCTCTTAAAAAGTAACCCAGTGACATCATTGATTTGGCAACGATTATGAAAACAAACTCTCTTTCACTCGTTACACAAACAGAGCTCAGTGTTGTGAAAGAGCAACCGGGATCCTCTTATCAACTAATTTCAAGTCAGAGATAAGAGTGAAAAACATTTATTAAGAAGGTACACAATAAGTTACTCTCGTTGTATAAAATCTAAAGACACAGGATATAAAGGGACGGAACAAGAAGCTTATCTATCAAACTGCAGTAATTACAATCAGCCTTTGAAAAACCGAACAGCACCATCAGTGTAACTTTAAGAACAGGACTGCTGTTATTTTACATTTTGTTTTATTGTCAACAATCCAGTAATAAGACCAAAACCAACAATGTGTTAGCAGATCTCTCAATACTCTTTCCTGTCCTACCCTGTCTGTGGCTCTGAGCCATAAGACAGGTTCCCAGTGTGAATCTTTAAAAGCAAACGTTACTCAAAACGAATAAAATAGAGTTGAAAGATATTAAATATTTCTAAAATATTAGAAACTGCTTCACTAGTGAGTATTAACTAAGATGTGACCAGTGCTCTGTATATCTCACAGCATGCAACTTGTTTAATAAATACATTTTAAGTAAGGTAGCATGAAACCAAGGATTCTGCAACTGATGGCGGAAACACAACATTTTTATAAAGACACACACAAAGAAGCTCTATTCATTGTGTATTAGGTACGTTATGGCCGATACACAATCTGCTTAACAAGGTCTTTTTGCGCAGATACCAATTAAGGCTATACAATTGGGGCATCCCTAGTATTAAGGTAAGGAAGAAAGTGTATGTGGGATGGACTAAAATGCCTGCGTTCATTGTAATGAAGGAATATGTCACCCAGTGCAACTGTGCACTGATTCCAACAGTATTTGGACAACAATGGAGGTCTATGGCCCAGAAGAATAAACTATTCCAGGCTTTAGCTACACAGACAATGTGTGTGTTATAAGAATCAATTCATTGTTGGTTTTTGGTCTTTTAATAGAATTTGTTGAAAATAGTAGAAAATATAGAATATCATCACACTTATGCTTTTAAAACGGTTACAAACTTGCCAATCTGGACACAGTTTCTTCATTTGAGACACAATAAAGACACTGTGTTGACTCTGCAGTAACTGTTTAGTTAGCTGATTTAAAATCAGTGCTTCCACCAATGATGGCAGGTGAATCATGACGCATCTGTGGACAACTAACTGTGAATTTTGATAACTTTAAAAATGATTGAATTCTTGTTTTGGCCTGAGTACAACTAAAACAATAAGTATGCATTATGGACATGTTGGTTGTATAAACTGTATTTGTGTTTTTTGATAAATAAAAAAAAAGGAGAATTTTATCCTGATGCCATTTCTGCATGAGTCTGCACCCCACATGCACAAATAGAATTAAAAATGCCCACACGTGTAGTGCAAAGGCAAGTATGAAAGTCTCTTGCATGTGTCTACACTTTTGTACAGGCTACCCCACACACACACACACACACACACACACACACACACACACACACACACACACACACACACACACACACACACACACACACACACACGTCAGCAGAAAAGGGACTGCTCTCTCAGCACTCTTGTAGAAGAACAACTTCTCTAATATCCAACTCCTTCACTTTAGATATGTCTTTGTAAAATAACCAGACACAGTACATTAGCAGTAAGGCGCAGTGTGCATTTGGAGCCCAGTCAGGGAAACGGTTCAGGACTGTGTGCAAGATCGCACTTTTTAAGTGAGATCTAACAACAACGAGTACTTTATACGTGTTTCCGTTAATGGTGTTGGTGTGACCTCATTTCCCTCACACCACAGCTCAACATCTCTCTGGTGCCGCCATCTTTAGGCCTCGTCTCGTCTCTGGAGATGTAGACCGATCTCCATCTGGTTCTCCAAACACTCCTTGAGCTTGTCCTCTGTCAGCGTCAGCCGCTGCTCCAAGATCGAAACCGTCTGGATGGAGTTACAAGACAAAGAAAGAAAAAAGAGGGAAGGAAGGAGATGGATAAGAGAGAAAGAGCATGTCAGAGAGGGCTGTATAGCATCAGCCTGACAGTAATAACTATATAATGGCTGCGTTTGTGTGTGCGTGAAAGAAGCAGTTCTGTGTGTGTTTGAGACAGATGTTGTGCGTGCAAGACAATCCAGCTGATTATCGTAGAGAGATCTGCTGCTTGAGTCGAAAACACCGGAGTTTCTGTGTCTGGCACGCACTCTCTCTTGTTCTCCCTCTCACACAGTTGCATAAACACACTTACGCACACAGAGAATACAAGAAGGTCGCTATCCGAAACAGCGTGTGTGGGTAGTGAGATCACAGTGCGACATACTTTTCCTCTCAGCATCCTCCAACAGTGACAGTATTTGTTGTGCTTGTACACTTGTGTCGCCTGAGCCTGTTCATCAGAGGAGCTTCCAGGTTTTATCTGAACGAACCGATTACTGAGGATAGAGCTGGCTTTTCTATCGAACTGAGATAATAATACAATTCTTCAATCTTTATAGTGGCTTACAGTTAGTTTACTTTATTGCTTAAACGCACAATATTCTATTTTCTACCACTAGGGGTCTCTCAACCAAAACAATAACAAAAGACGGAGTTTGGTGGTTTCGTAGCGTGGGACCCTTTGAGTTCGTCATCGCAGTCAGCTTCTCCTCATTGTTCATCGTTTAGAACAGGGGTGTCAAACATGCGGCCCGGGGGCCACAACCGGCCCGCGGGATGACTGCAAAGTGTAAATATTATTTGTTTTGATCATAAAGTAAAATACTGTTCCAGATACCTGTGACAAAACTGTGTGTGCCTTTGTAGATACACTGTGATCTGTAAGTTGTAACGCACATGTGTAAATGATAAACTGAGGCATAATATTGTTGAAATTGCAACTTTTTTTCTTAAGAAATTTCAGGTTGTAAAAAGATAGCTCATTACATTTGAACATTTTCAGTATGTCCTTGTACTTCTTTGCACTAAAACAAAGGGAAACATTTGGAGTTGTCGTTATTTATAGGTTATTATGTTATGATTTTATTGGTCCGGCCCACTTGAAAATTTGAAATTGTGCTGCATGTGGCCCCTGAACTAAAATGAGTTTGACACCCCTGGTGTACCGGGAGCCGAATTATCCCCTCCTCTCCAAAACAAATGGAGCCGGTGATTCAAACTGATAAAACGCTGAATAAAGGAGTTTCAAATTTAAAAATCAATGCTTTGCCGATGATGTTCGGCTGCCGCGAACGTTTGCTCAGCTGTATTCTCTGATAATTTAAGATCTTGACATAAAATCCATCATCTGGTTAAAATATGAAGTTGAAAACGAGCAAGATCTAAAAAGTAAAAATGTGTCTTAAACTGAATAAAAAGGCAATTTATGACATTTAGGATAACGCAAGCACTCAACTCAACAACATATATAACATAGTACATACGTACTACATGTATACTTGTTTTTAGACATTTTAATGCAGAAATGTTGCAGAAATGTTGCAGAATATTAAATATATATATATATATATATATATATATATATATATATATATATATATATATATATATATATATATATATAATATAATATATAATAATAATAATAATAATAATAAAACATATTTCTAATATGTTTGAAGAATATAAACCCAGTAACTCCCTCCACTATAAAAATATAGAAGTTGAGAAAACTAAAGAAATAAGGCAGCTACAACTTTAAGAAGTTATACTGTTTGTTAAATCAAACTTCAAACGGCTACTTCTGTCCACTAATATTTTGTTTAGGTCATTTTATTTTTTAAAGAAAACAATCTGAGTAAATAATGTTACGCAAACCACTGTTTAGTTTATATCTGGGTGATAAACGCACTTTCAGATTAAATAAATGTAAAACATTATTTGCCTTTGACTTATCTATTTCCTCAAACTGTATTAGTCTATTAGAAGTCAATGCCTAATTATGTTTTGTCGATTTACTTTATTTCATTTTAATTCTACGTTTATTGCTCTTTAGTTTTTATTTAAAGCACTTTAAATGTCCTCTTTGTTCGAAAGGTGCTAGAAAAACAAACTCGACTTGGCTTCCAATTATAACACAAGGACAAAGTGTTAATTAATACTTATTTTGCGTTTTACTCTTTTATTAAAATCTTATCATTAAAGATCTGCAAGGTGACTAAAAAGTAAAACATGAATAAGAGTTGTGCTCATCCAAACAACAGTAATTTGCATGAATCTTCTTCTGGAAATAATAAAGTGGCGACAGTTCCCTCTGAATCGCTGACCTAATTGTTTACTCCACTATTGTTGCCTGGTGACAAACACAATCCCAGCTAGTAAGCAGTTTTGGGTAGTCATGCTTAGCAACATAAATTTGGCTTTGAGAAGGAACAATCCAACAGTAAACATGTCTTCTCCTCGACAGACGAGCTTCTCTAGATTTGGACCAGCGAGTGAAAGATATGTCAACATGTCTCGACTTGTAATTTTATGTACCACTTTGTGCCAGAGAGAGCAATTTCTAAAATTGCTAGAAAGCAGCGCAGAGATGAGTCTATATCAAATTAAACCAGCTGTGTGTGAGACATCGGATAAAGAGATGAACATGAAAAATCAAACTTATTTAGATGACGTTAAAAATGCTTTGTTTCATTGAGAAATAACCTGATGCTGGGTTTGATTCATTAAAACCGTACAGCGGGTAACTCAAAACTATTATAAGTTACGCAACTCAAAAGCAGGGTCTAAATAATAGGATCGTGACAGCACAAGTTCTCCTTATCTTCTGTTCCAGGATCCTTTAATGGTCACTTCATATAATCAAGGCAATTCTTCTTATTCGAAAACTAGTCATTGGATTTCTAAAGACTACTTGATTATAGCTTTATTTCTCCAGTATAGTTCTCCCTCCACAGATTAACCCCATATCGCAAATACCTCTTAAAATCTGATGAAAATCAAAGCATTTGTATATGATGTAATGCCAAAAGAAATATATATATATATATATATATATATATATATATATATATATATATATATATATATATATATATATATATATATATATATATATATGTATATTTTGTCCATGCATACCTCTGAATAGTTAAATAATTGACGTCAGGCTCGCAGCCCGAGAACCTTATATTCCTTTGACTTCAATTTGAAAAGATTGAGAGCAAGAAATTATGAGAATAAATACAAAAGGGGACAAAAATTAAAAACAAGAAATCCAGAGACGGATTAAAGAAAGAGGATCGAACATACGCTCAATGCTCAGATTAAATATCTACTCAGTCATGTTACTGTTTTAATCTGATTATGTCAACCAAATTAACATCGTAACCATAATCAGATAATAATCATAAATGTACAGTGCAGGTGTAATGTGTTGGTGGACCAAAGTCATCAATGCCAAAAACACTAAAACATTATTTAGTTTTCTTTCATCTTATTGTGTGATGATTACTGACAGTTATTGGAAAGCTAAAGTCGGGAAGTCACGTCTGGCCTGGCCTCTGTTCCACGAGCTTCTGCAACTAAATATAATCTCATATTGAGCATTTCTTTCTGAAAAAATGAGGCATGTTCCTCAGACAAATCTGCATCCTCTATCTCATCTCTATATCAGATTGAAGTCTCTGTGATTTTAACAAAGTTAAATAACGATTACTTTGTGAGCACAGAACAGAACTTCAGCTCCAATAAAATATTTTAAGCGCGGTTGCTTTCGTCATTGTAATTTATTTAGTCCATATCCATAAAAGCTCTCTTTCGAAAGGCATTTTTCTAATTTTCTTTAGCTGTAATCTCTGGAAAACGTTTCCTTCTCCTCTGTCCTGCTGTTGTTACAGACATGCATGAGCAAGCCGCCACTGCTTCAGTTGCACTAACTTGCCTCTTCAGTCGAGCAGTTATGTTTAACCCACCAAAAGTTTCACGGCTATATTTGTTAGTTAATGCCGTTATTAAGATTTTGAAGATTTGAATGAGATTTCTTATTCCTGTAAACAGGACCTGCAGGTTTGGCTTCACAATAACATATTTGAACATGTCAGTCATGAGATGCAGTAGCACCCTGTGTCTCTTTCCTCCTCCTCTCACTCGCTCTTCTTTTTCATACCAGGAATTAATCGGCTGTCAAGGTGTCTGTAATTACAGTGGAAGCACTTCAGAGGTTGGCCTGTACATGTCCACACACACACACACACACACACACACACACACACACACACACACACACACACACACACACACACACACACACACACGTAATGATGAAGGTATAGAGAGAGATCGTTAAATACACTTAGATCATCTCATACTCCGCACACACCAATGAGTTCAACATGTGTGGGTGAGTGGTGTTTTCTTTTGGGTCATCAAACTAGATAACATCTCCTGTTATTTCACGCATCATGGGAGAGAAGAGGCTTGTGTTTCCTCTTTTTCTCTCTATCTCTCTCTGCCTGTCTTCGTTTTCTAGATCAATACCGCCCTGTTTATCTTCCCAACCTGATATGGCTACCCAGTCCTCAGCCCAGCCAGCTATGGATGTTCGTGTGTGTGTGTATGTGTATGTGTGTGTGTGTGTGTGTGTGTGTGATTCCACACGTGTCCCCAGGCAGCTGCAACATTATATGGGCATATAGTTTTCATCTGGAGTAGAAACCAAATCTTTATGCTCCTAAAAATAGAGCAAGCTGTTTTTCTTTTCTCTCCAGAACACATTATACTCTCCATCGCCCCGAGCATTACTGGCCTCTGTTACAAAGTCTCATAGCTTTGGTATGACCCGCACTACAATAGTCTGAAAGTCAAAGAAAGTCAAACTTGTGCTGGTGTAAGGTGGCAAAGTCAGTTCTTTTTCTCTAGATGTAGCTACCTGATCTGCTTTGTTAAATATGCCACTACTAAAGGGAGTTATAGAAATACAAAAAGGAGAGTGAATAAGTCACTGAGCAATATTAGCAAACCGTAGGTGTGTAGAACAAGCATCAATAACCAGATTAAAATACATTGCTTTGGCAGAAAGCCAATAAAAACAGTCATTAGTTACAAGCCTCAGCCGCGTGTTAACGTCTTTAAGTTAACCATAACATGCTCACAGGCAAACCTTCAGGTTGAATTTAACCTCTCCTGAAAATTACAAAATGTAAAGCAGAATTTTTTGCATTTTCTCTCAACGTCGCACCGCATTACATAACATAAGAGAGTTGTTGTCCCCAACTCTGCCGCAATGTGCTCAAGTGAGTTTGAGCCGTTTTAAATCTTTTTTTCTGTTTGTGTAGAAAATAATCCAAAGAGGTTTGTATTGTTACCAGCTATAAAAGGACAGACAAGAGGCCTTTTCCCAGACTGATTTCAGACTTTCAGTATGTATAATAAAAGTGCCTTGTTTGTATATTCATTTACCATAATTCTCAGAATGGAGAATTCTTTCTTTTTTCTTTAGAGTAAATTTACTTTCTTGGGTGCAATTTTATTGCCATGTTTAATTCTCCCAAAACACCACGACAAACATACAAATCAGAGACTGCTTCCAATTCCTCAGAATTTCAAACACTGTGTTGAAAACTTTGCAATTCTTCAAAGGACGTTTGCTTAGCGAGCGGTTAAGTGGTTTCTAAAAGTCCGGAACCTACACTTAAACGGTTTTAATCTTTTCTGAGGAACAGGAGCACGTTTCTTTCATTTTCTCCTAATGTTCCTTGCAGCTCTACATATAGCTTTGTAAACAGACAGTGGAGTGGTCCACATCTATGTATATCTATTCTGGCGCACACAAAGGTTAAGCAGAAAAATGCTGAATTGTGGGGCTGGCTGGCTATTCTGGTAGTTTGGAGGAATTACAGAGCAAAACACATGTAGGTTCAGTGAGGAAGTGTTAATAAAATACTTTCTGTTTCTTCCCCCTTGAGCAGCATCGCAGAGAGAGTTCACAAAACCTTCTCACCTACTGTCTCTTGGTCTGTTGAGAAAGAGAGAACGAGAGGGCGCCACTGCACTTGACTTGGTAAATGAAATTGAGAGAGAGCAAATCTTCATTCAAGATTCTTCGTAATTAAGAGGGAGAGTGTGAAAGAAGGGGGATACGTGCGGGTACTGCAGGCTTAGGGACAGAGGACATGTAAGAGCGATGACTTATCAAACAGAGGGAGAGGAAAGAGAAAGGGGTACGGGGGGGGGGGGGGCAGACAAGTGAAAAGCAGCTAACACAGCAAACTGTGGCTTTAGAAGCTTCAGCCTAACGTTGAATAATTAATCATTTTCCTTCTCAGCCTCTTCGACTATTAGAGTTACAAAGAGCTGTAAAAGTAAAATAATGCTGGGAAAAGACTCGTAAGAGGAGCTGGAGTATAGTGCAGAAATAAATAATGTCGCTTTGTCAGCCTAATCTTCAGAGGACGGGGGGGGGAGGGGATTTAAATCTCTTTGTTGAACAGTTGAACAGATAATGTTGAACAATTATTTCTAATTGTTCATTTCTACTTACACCTTGTTGGGCTTTGTAAAACCGTGCGAGTGCATTTTGGAGGTAAAACGAAACTGGGTTTAGCTTGTCTCGGAAATACTTATACTGAGCGGCATTTAACATGCCTCGTATGCATAGGCTGTAATTTTCGGGAATTGATAGTCTCATGGGTTTCACGTTGCTTTGAAAAGTAAATCAAGCACACTGCAAAATATTGTAATCTATATTAAGCAAATCTGACTTTTGTTTTGAGAGGAGTTTGTGCTTCACAAAGATGTTTCCTGGATTTTATACATTATTAAGTTCCAGTGGTCAGTTCTTCACAACGTAATGCAGATCACATATAACTACGCTGTGAACTCACTTTTTCAAAACTCTCACCAACAAGCCGTGTACAAAACAACCGGCGAGGTGCAAGTCAGTGATCCGCCAGGGTTGACCTCTGTATGGGTGAAAAAGCCTAAATCTAAGCCTGTACCAGCCGTGATAATTGTTGAATCTTTAAGAAAAGTTATGCAGGATTTGATATTCTTTAGTTTCCCCTTTAACACCAAGGTAGGAAATCAAATGTGCAAAAATGACGTTTACAACATTATTAACCAAAGCTCATTTGTGTGTATCCTTGAGGTCTAACCAATGTATTAAATGCATTTTCTTCCTCATAAAACATTTGCAAAGACAAGTGTTAAACGAAGTAAAGTGCTTCCTTTAACACTTTACGGCCGTTGTGGCTGGTGTGGTCCAACAGCAAGATGGTTTTTCTCTCTGATTTGATATTTTTATTGTTGTTATTTGTCTTTTTTGTTGTATCAGTTTCTTAATCAGTTGTTCACACAAGTGTCTTTGGTGCAACAGCTCGGTAAAAAAAAACACAGCACAAGCCGTATAAGGTGTAACGACAAAGTCCCATACAGGACTGACACGACTGGAAATCACTACAAAGCCACATGGGAAGAACAAGGCTTTTTCAACGACATTTGCATTTATATAATATATAAAGAATACTCTACAGAAACCACAGTATGATTTCCTACCAGTCATCTCAAGTCTATTGTCCTAATCTAAAAGAGAAGAATGAAACCAAACGAAAAAAGAGCAGAAGGACAAAACCAGATACAGAGGATCCATCTGGTATCAGGGTTGGGGTACAGTGGGCTTGACAGGAAGAGGTTGGCATGCTTGACTACAGATTGAAAGAAGGAAGAAAAAAAGAAGCCAGAAAATCACAAATACAAGAAGTGTTTCTGCGCCTCAGTGTGGCCATTAAGAATTTATACTCAGTCACTATCAGTGACTGAGGCAGAGTGCTGCCAGCACTCATGTATGAATGATGCATTTTCTCTCAGGGCAAGTTCACAACCTCCAGCTAAAATCCTACACAAGCACACGCACACGCACACGCACACACACACACACACACACACACACACACGCTTATACATTTTGAAGGAAGAAATAGCACATTATGTCTCATATGTAGAGACTATAGAACATCCTCAAATCAATAGAAAATGAGTTTTTGGTATTAGATTTCAACTGGTGATTTCTTCAACAAGCTCCAACTAAATACTAATACTATTAGAAAATGTGCAGCAATTACAGGATAATGGTAGAAAATGTAAATCAATTATTTTAATCAAGAACTCCCCAGCCTGTAGTGCATTTGGATCGGCATAATAAATAATGTGATCATAACAGGAATGCGAGAATGAGCTTAAAACAAAAAGGTTGGCTCGGTAGGTTATGGCTTCTAATCATCTGCAGAAAGTGGTCCGTCGTAGTACCTCAACACTGAGAGGAAAACAGCAAAGTAGATGCATAGAAGAAGAAAAAGATAGGTGTTGAGAACAATGAGGTGTGGTTTGGCTACAGCCTTTGGCTTTGCCAGGGAGCTGGGTCGGTTAAGGCCCTGTCACACAGATCCGTGTGGCAGAAACGTATGCTGGCACATATAAGAATTAGCTTATACAACGTATATGAACGTATACAGAGCCTATTGATGGCGCATCACGTACTTATACAAAACGTATTTGACGAATGCCCAACAGGTGCATAATGCATTCCTAACATATTCCTTCGCCGTAGACCTTCGGATCCTAACTAGTTGCTGTTCTGTATCATTTTTAGTCTTGAAGGCTCTGGTTGTGTCTGGCTGCAGCAGGACAGTTTTTAGGATTTAGATCTAAATAATATCAGTCAAAGTTTCAGTCAAATATCTCTGCTAGCATCATGGTACCAATGTCTCGTACTTGTACAGGCTAGACGAAAGGAAATGTTTTGGAAAACAGTGAGACAAAAAAAAAAAAAAGATTATGTAAGGAAAATGATTGTACAAAAATAATTAAATAATGATTGGCAATAACCATGGCAACCAATGGGCATCATTACACTTATTATTATTGTTATTGTTATTCTTGTCCCATGAAATTACTGCAAGTAATGAATGAATGAATGTGCAAAAGGTTTTTCTCAGTTACCAGCTGGCTGCCACTGTATATGTGTGTATATGTTTATGTATGCATGTTAAAAGGTCAGCTCAACCATATTAAGTGCAGATATTGACATTTTTGTCACAAAAGGGTGAATGGAATTTCAATTGTGGTGCATACGCCATCAAAATGACACTAGAAAAACGTAACAGTAACGTAGCTGTTGTCCCAGGTAGATCACAGTGGACATTATCAGTGTTTCTGGTTGCCAATGAAATACTGAAATGTAACTATGAATGTAAGGAATGAAATCTACCACAGACACATGCACCTGTATAAAGTCAATGTGCCAGTCTAATGCAGTACCAACCAGCACGGAGGGGGTTGTTCTTTTTTAATATTTTTCGTGTCTGAGTTGCTGAAACCATCTCTGACCTGCAGCTTCAAAAGTAAAGGGAGCTTTTGTTCTGAACAGTGTGAGTGGGTGGCACAACCAAAGCACAGTGCATGCTGTTTGTCAAGAGCGATGAACACATCTTCTGCTTACCTGAGTGAGAATATCCAGTTGACCTATGATGTGTTCCAGGGTGCTGGCTATACCAGGGGGGACTCCTCCATCTGAGGCCTGGGACTCTGCTTGAACCTGGGGTAAATGCTGGGGTAAACCCTGGGTCTGCGTCTGGTGGGTGGAGGAAGAACTGGTGCTGAGGTGTCTGTTGGTGTGGGAACGAGTTGCTCTGCTGTGGCTACCACTGCGACTGCCGCTCTTTGTGTTTGAGTCCTGTCCGTTAAAATGTTCTGATTGTTCGGAAGCCTAAAACAGAGAGGAAGGAGGGTGAAGAGTTGTTAGAAACTCAGGTGTTCTCTGATGCGCTTTACATAACATACTCAGGGCTCGATATACTGGTATTGACTATAACTGTAATATTTTAAAAATCAAATATTGATACCATCTTAATAATACATTTATGATATAATCGTGTCAATGCTCCAGCGCCTCTGTAATCATTTCTGTTTCTTTCCGTCCTCACTTTGTCTCCCACACACACACGAGTGCAAGTCATTTGCCAAAAAAGAGATGAAACGCACAGTAAACAAAGTAAAAGATGAATTTGTCCGATAGCATTATTTAATTGTATTTATTTAAAAAAGAACAATCTTTTATTATTATTATTAAAGATATCACAATAATATTGTTATTGTGAATTCATTTGACCACGATAATCGTTTAGTTACATTTTAATATTATGACAGCCCTGAACATAAAAGGGCTCAACAATAAGGATTGCCTGGATAAACTCAAATCTAGCAACCCAAATTAAAAAATTATTAAACGCATTGTTTTTTCCGTAGCTGATGAAGGAAGTAGCTAAGGAGTGAGCCATCTCGCTTCCTTCTCATCTTTGTTGAGAGTTGCACATGCGCAGTATTAGTAAAATGCCGATGGGTAATGAAAAAGTGTATGAGCTGAAGAGCAAGTAATCTTTCCAATAATCTTGGAAACAGGAGTTTAGTTAGAAGATGTGGTTGAAACTCCAGATTATTTTACCTAAATTAAGATTAAACATGACAATTAACTTTAGTTTTTGTTATTATTTGATAACCGCTAATAAATAACACAATTGTTTTGGGGGCAAGTGACTTTGGGCAAGTAGAGTTCTGTTAACGTTGAAAACCTGCTTTATAGTGTAGAGCATATTGTAGAGATACTGAAATATGCGCTACTCTCTGGGTGCTCTCCGTGAGTGTACCATCAAAAAGAAAAAAGGCTGAAACGATGAAACAGTAATTTGTTTATTTCCTCTTTAAAACTTTTTTGGTTCCTAATAACTTTACTGAAAATAAAATGATGGTTCTGGTCTTTTTCAAAAAGACAAATACTGAATTAGATCGATGAATCACAAACAGACTTTCTGAACAGTCATCAAATCTGTAATAGAATTAGTTCTATGTAGCAAACATAGTAAGACTTATTCAGCCCATAATATATATATATATATATATATATTTGTAAAGAGTTAAATATTTTTTTGTTCAGATCTGCGTCAGACTATTTTTATGGTGTCGACATCACAAACATTTCTGAATACAATGTTTATCTTGCAGTGATCACCAAGTCTTGCCTCGTACGACTGTGTTCAAATGTATTATTCAAAGTAATAATAAATGACAATTCATTTTTCATCTTTTTTTCTTCCATCAACTAATTGATTAATTGACTTTCCGCACCATAATGAATCTTCACACAAAAAAGTGTGTGTGTGTGTCTGTGTCTGTGTGTGTGTGTGTGTGTGTGTGTGTGTGTGTGTGTGCATCTGTTCCAAGACAACATCTCAGCTCGTTGAGGGAGACAACAACTGTTTTACTCATCGTCACAAGGGGAAATCAGTTCACGCTCAGCTAAGCATGTTCGAGTGTCAAACTGTTTCCTAAATGAAGCCAGATGAGCGGAGCTGTCAGTTGTCACCTCTACACATCTGCCACAGACAGGGGTTAAACACAGTGACACACATTTAAATGGGCAGTGATTCCCTGCAGTCATGTACATGAGGCTATGAGATGTTCCTTGATGGGATTAAAAATAAAAAATAAATCTGTTACTGTGTCTGTTCTGAGAAAGTAAAACAAGTGTCAGAGAGACATTTCACTAAATGTGACGGTCCTCGACTGAAGCCGCATTAATATGATTAATAAATAATAGAAAGCCATTAGATATTGCATAAAAGACAAGCGGTTAGTTGTGGGAAAGCGAACTCTGCAAGAAACTGTGAGATGTGAAACTGAGATCACATGGCCAGAATCAATTGCAACTGCTGAGGAAGAAAATATCATGAACTCAATGGCCTTCAGCATTTTGCCACCAACTTGATTGTTCAGCAACGGACAAGTTATTTCTAAAAGGAGGAAAGAAAAAGTTCAATCACGTTTAAAAAAGAATTAAAAAAATCTAAATCGAGCACATTTGTGTTTGTGATCATTAATAGTAAAGTAATATAACTGGATCATCGTTTCAGAAAAACGATGCAGACGATGGATTAGACATCCTGAACTCAATCAGTAGGGTCGATGGATATTCCTTCCCTGCCACTGTACACGGTAATAACTTCAGGTCTGAACTATGACGATGTTCACGTTATATGCTCCCACATAACGACCTGGATGTTATATCAGTAAAACAGGCTGATACAACCACACACCAGTTGTGTCTTTTTATCTTATCGGGCTGTACTTTCGTTTGTCCCATCCTCCTGAACGCTATATCTCAGAAATGCCTCGAGGGAATTTCTTCAGATTAGGCACAAACTTGGACTCAAGGAAGGACTGAATACAATTTGGAGGTCAAAGGTGACCTCACGAAAATTAAAACATCATTGAAGGGTGTTTGGTGTAGGTTCCTCCTCCTATCCTGAGCATTTTTGAACCAATGTTGAAAAAATCCTAAAAAGGTGTTTGAGATTCCAGTTTGTCAATCCTCAAAGCACCTTTCTAAAAGCAGACATTTTGAGTTTTCAAAGCACAGGTCTAACTAATAACATTAAGGATGTCTCTGTAGATGTCCCAGCATGCATAATACCAGAGCTCTGGCACTGGTGCAAGTACATAGTTGTAGTACATTAAATGTAGCATTCGACCACAAGACAGTAATTCTAGGAGGAGTCACTGGCATACCGATGAATGCAGGACACATTTGGGTAAAGCTGAGGAGGATGTGACAGAGAACAGGGGACAGTGCAGATACGTGGTATCACTCCAACCCCAAGTATTTGGTTTTCAAAGGAAACAAATCATTTTCAAGATGCTAAACATAAATATTGAATTACCGCACAGTGGTGCTGATATTTTACTTTATAATGAAGTTATCATCAGATTAGATTTCCTTATTTTTGTCTTCTAGGATGCAGAGACAGAGAGAGAGAGAGAGAGAGACAGAGACAGAGAGAGAGAGAGAGAGAGAGAGAGAGAGAGAGAGAGAGAGAGAGAGAGAGAGAGAGACAGAGAGAGAGAGAGACACACAGAGAGAGACAGAGAGAGAAAGAGAGAGAGACATAGAGAGAGACAGAGAGACAGAGAGAGAGAGACAGAGAGACCACATAGAGAGAGACAGAGAGACAGAGAGAGAGAGAGAGAGACAGAGAGAGAGACAGAGAGAGAGAGAGCGACAGAGAGAGATAGAGCGACAGAGAGAGAGAGACAGAGAGAGAGAGAGAGACAGAGACAGCGACAGAGACATAGAGAGAGAGACAGAGACATAGAGAGAGAGACAGAGACAGAGAGAGAGAGAGAGAGAGAGAGAGAGAGACATAGAGAGAGAGACAGAGACAGAGAGAGAGAGACAGAGAGAGAGACAGAGAGAGAGAGAGAGAGAGAGAGAGACAGAGAGACAGAGAGACAGAGACATAGAGAGAGAGACAGAGACATAGAGAGAGAGAGAGAGAGAGAGAGACAGAGACATAGAGAGAGAGACAGAGACAGAGAGAGAGACAGAGAGAGACAGAGAGAGAGAGAGAGAGAGAGAGAGAGAGAGAGAGAGAGAGACAGAGAGACATAGAGAGAGAGACAGAGACATAGAGAGAGAGACAGAGACATAGAGAGAGAGAGAGAACAATAGAGCAGTTCTGCTGAGCCTTATGTTCAATTCTAGTCTCAGTTTATGAAAATATTTACTATGAATAAAAATATAGATTCAATGATTTGTGTTTTTTTTAGTCCTCAGTATTTTCTGCTGCATACCTCAACAAATGAGATCTCACACACACACACACACACACACACACACACACAGAGTCAGAGGCTACCATACAAGATGCACATCAGCTCGTCAGTAGTGATAACCATTCACACACACACTCACACACCGTTGGCCATCGGAAGCAATTTGGGGTTCAGTATCTTGCCCATTGACACTTCGACATGCTGACTGCAGGGGCTGGGGATCGAACCACCGACCTTCCGACCGATGGACGACCACTTCAGGTTAGTCATAAAAAGCAAACTTTTCTAGTTGTCATTTACAATAAAACCTATAAAATGGTCTTTACAGTGTACCCTTAATTTATCTAATTACATTCCATCCTTTGTAATGTGACAAGTGTACATAGAGATGTTGATGGTAAAACAATATATTGTTCTGCAAACTCATCACGTCCTGTCCAACCGTAGCCTTACGTCAGGGGTCGGGAACCTATGGCTCTTTCGATAACGCAATATGGCTCGCAGACAATTTTGAGCTGACATTTAACATGATTAACAGGTAATAAATAATTATATTGTGTCATTTTAAAGTAAAACATTTATCAGCGGATTTGTTTTTAGTTCTCCCCTCTCCTTTCCTCCGCTCCGTCTCTGACTGTAGGTGAAGGTGTGTTCACCCGCGTGTGCGTAGGGGGCGGAGCCCCGCCCGTCGCGAAACAGAGCAGAGGAGAAACTGCACAAAGCAAGCAGTAGATCGGGGGTGTCAAACTCAATCACAGAGAGGGCCAACATTAAAAACTGGGACTACGTCGAGGGCCAAACACGGTCCACATTTATTGAACAGGATACACATATTGGATAAAGTGCAAAAAGATATGGAACATATTTAAGTCAACTGCAAACGGATTGCTGAGCAGTTCAATTTAAATATCTGAGCTGCAAATGCGCTCAGTTTATCAGCAGAATGCTGTCGGGAACACAGCGGTGGAGATGGTTTGTCAGTGTTTGGAAACACGTAGTGACTAAAGTTTCCTTGCTGCATCAGAGTCTCCCACAGAAAGCTCGGCTTGGAACGCTCTCACTGCATCACACATGTCCGTGATCACACGGCCCTGAAGCTGCAGGTTTAACAGTGAGATGCTTCGTTATGTCACACAAACAGGTCAACTCGCATCGCCACTTTCGTCCCAGAGATCTGTGGTGTGTTTCCCTTTGCTTTCCAAAAACTTTCATTCCATTCACATATTTAGATACTTCCTCGAATGGTTGTGCCATGCATTGATTTAATTACCAAAACCGACGGGCCAGTTATGACAGACATATGATATTTTCTCGCTGGTCGGATATAATTGCCTTGAGTTTGACACCCGTGCAGTAAACACTGAAACGTGCACATACATTAGATAAATAACGTAAGCATTTAGTTTATTTAATAAAAGAGCACGTGTTCAATGAAACACTGATACCGCTATTAGTACTCTGAGAAGTGTTATTCTTAAAAAATGCACGCATAAAGTTGCATTCAAATCTATTAAATATATGGCTCTCAAGGAAATACATAAAAAAATATTTGGCTTTTATGGCTCTCCCAGCTAGAAAGGTTCCCGACCCCTGCCTTACGTGAAGCCAGGGAAAACCCTTATACGCACAAGTGCACACACACGTGTGCGTGCATACACAGCACACACAGCACACACAGTAACCGCCCTCCTAATGAATCACCTGGAGTGGAAAAACCAACAGTGGAAAATTTCCTGAGGCCCAAATTAAACTCTTAGTCTGACACAGCGAGCCATCAATACACCCTGCAAGCGGTATACACAACCATTCATCACTCTACACACATGTACACACATGTACACACACACACACACACACATTCACACACAGAGTAGGTTTCCCACCGTACATTTTCTGAGAATGGAGCAGAAAAGTGAAGAGAGGTGAATTAAAAAAAAAGGTTTTAATTTAAACAAATGAAGGTTTGGAGTTGGAGCAAGTAGCACCAGTTCTTCAAGATCTGGGCAGTGGCCACATAGGCTCACTGAAATTAATCAGCCAATCATATAAATCATAAATACTAATACAGGCATGTACCGAAAATATGAACATTTTAATCGCAATTGTAGTATCAGTCAGGAAAATCACAAGTAAATGTTTTTCTTGAATCATTCAGCTGCATGTTTGCTTATTAAAAACTGTCGGGTTGTACTGAAAGCAGAGTCAGCACTTTAGGTTGATGCATCAAAATATGTCAGAAAGGTGCAGTGAGCTGACACGGGGGGGCTTCTCCCCTTTTAAACTCTATGGTAGCATCACTGAAGACATTTGAATGTAATGTCACTTATCCACCGTAAGAAGATAAATACTGTAAGTAACAACAATATGGACCCAGGCGTACAATGTTTGTTGACACCAGCTGTCCCCATTTAACATGCCTAGGAGTTTGAGGATAATGTCTGTGTTTACTTTAAAATTCATGCCAATCATCCAGACCCGCCCTTTCCTTTATATTACTCGTAGCACAGCTGGTGATAATAGACCTTGTTGTTCTGCTACAGAAGAAGCCGTATTCTGACGTACATCATTGTACAGTGTGGAAACACGTAAACATCTTGCAAGCAAGGCCAATGCTAGCCTTCTGAGGCTTAATCACAATTATAAATTAAATGAAAAAATAAACAATATCTCTCTCTTTAGGTTAGATTGAAGTGTGTCAGAGTATAACCGTAGGATGGAGACAAATCTGCTGACATCTCGATTAATCACAATGGAGCAAACATTTTATAACACTTATTTATGTGTTATATGTATTTATGTATGTATCAGTTTTTGCAGAATGACGCCTGTGATGTGACTTCTGGCCTCGGTCAAGCTGACGGAATCGACAGGGGAAGGAGTTTCATACCGAACCTTTTTATTAATGCTACTTAGTCAACTTCTCACTCTCACTTTCTTTCTGACTGCTTCCCCAGATCTTTTTATACAACCCCTTTCTCTCCTTGCTATTGTCCCTATTGCTTTTGTCTGCCTCTTTCATTCATATTCTCTCCCTCTGTCTTTAGAGTAACAAAGATGAACAGGTGTCTGTTAATGGCGCTAATGTTAATCCGCTTCACATCGCAGTCTTTTCTCGTCTCCGGTGCGCTCATCTTGTCTGGCTCGCTCACGTGCCCTCCCTGTTTTTCCCGCGTTCTACCTTTCTCTCTCCCTCTCGCTAATGTTCTCTCGCTCCACTAGACCATTAGGCTCTCTTTAACTCCATTGCTATCTCGTCTTCAACACTCCCTCGTCACACTCCCTGTCTTTCCCTCTATCCCCTGCTGTCGGATGCTTTCAACTCCCGCTGTCAGAACAATATCACCTGCATTTCCATACCAGCACCTAATGATGAGCACACAACGACAAACTGTATCAGAAGCTGCAGTCTTCAGTGCAGTGGTCTGAGGTTTTAAATGTATATCCCATTGGATTGTTTCACTGCTTTTTTATTCTTTTTAATTAGGGAAAGTGCCAGTAAAGTTTAGTCTGCTATAGCACAGATACAGCAGCCTATTGGCTCCTGTAAATGAATGAAATAATGGTGAAGGAGATAGAAGTTCATACAGCTACTGCAGTCTCAGAACCCCCTCCCCGCGCTCAAATCCACATCCTAGAGCTGAGCCGAGCTGCGTGTGCGTGTGTGTGTGTGTGTGTGTGCACGTGTTGCGCTGTGAAGCCTGCTGCGAATGTGCTGCTCGTCTGTCTGCACACGTGAGTGGGGGAAAGACCCAGATGTGAAGCTAGAGACAGGAAAGGGAGAACGGGTGAATGGAGGGATTAGGGCGGATGTGATCAGAGAGAGCTGATCTGCCTGTCAGCAATGGTTGGCACTCACGCACACGCACACACACACACACACACACCGATGCATCTATTCTCACACCCCAAAACAGCGGTAAATAACAATTTGCTCGGCTGTGTTAAACACAGAGACAGCCTGACTGAACCACATGCACTCTCAATGTTTAAATAGAGAGACCTGGTTTTAAAGCGGACTTATTGTGTTTAACAAACATGTTCCTAGTGTAGCGGCCATCACTGGAAAATCATCATGGAGCTTCACACCAAAGTTCATTAATGGATCAGCATATCAAATTAGCTTTTTATGAAATCCCTGTGGATTTGATTGTGAGAGGGCAGCAGCCATGGGTGGCCTTTGCTTCTGTATGAATAAACACAGCATTACTGTCTCATTAGTCAATTTCTTTCTGGTGAAGTGAATTTCAGCCAAAGGCGGTTGTGTGTAATACTGGATGTTCGGCATAGCAAGGACGGATGGTTTTAACACCTAGGTCACAGGCGATTTAAACACCGACTCGACGGCTGTAGTCCTGCCCGCTCTCCAAGCCAGCCTCTGTACCAAGAGCCTCAGCCGACAATTAACTCCTAGAGATTCTTTGACTTGTCTTTAAAAGCTTAAGCTGTGGTTTTCTCTAAATATTATAAGGTTAATGGGTACCTACCACTATAGTGGCTGAAACAACATTTTTTATTAATGATAAAACTGATAAAAAAAACATGATATATTTAATCAGTTCCTTTCCTCTTCCTGTTTTTGTGCCCAGCATTTTGAGGAGTGTTAATAAAAGTTCTTACAATCAAGTGAACATACGTTACCGGGATTAATGTGACTTTGGTGGGGCTGGTCGCACACAGCTGTGCCTTACATGTAGCCTCAACACTGTTATTTGACCCATAATAGTCATTCAAAATACCCCTCAGGTATTACTGCCATAAACACTTCATTGGGTACAGTACAATATTAGCTATTTTGGTTGCTACTTCCAAGGAAGCCTGCACTTTATTTGCTTAGTGGTTTACTTAATGTTTGTCATAAGAGTCATGAATAACATGTTATACATTTAGGCAGTGTGTATTTTCCATGGTATATGGGGTTTTAGACATACATCTGTCAATTTCTAATTATAGATTCCAACTGTTGCATATAAAGTGTAATTTTGAGTGTTAACAGGGAGATAATATTCACATTTTGTGCTTCTCTTTAATTATTTTGCAGTCTGGCTTTTGGACGTATGAGCTGCAGTCGTGTTCCTCAACTCCTTTCATGGCTGCTTTCAGAAAGAACATCCCGTTTACTTTATTCTGCCTCTGAAAATAAGTACATTTACAACTGAGCATTAGATCCACTTCTCTCCCACAGAGTACCTCTCTCTGTTTTATACTCTTATTTTAAACTCTCAAATCCTTTGAATACTCTTTCCAACAGAGAAGGAAAGGAACACATTTAGGTGAGCCGGTGAAATATTTTCTCCTCTCTGCTTCCCCTCAGGCAACACGTGGTCTGAGACTTGTGGCAGTTTATGAGAAATGAAAGGGCCTGTATTAATAATAAATTATGAATGGATAAATAATATATTAAAGGGAAAATCCAGGAAGCTGGCACTTCCAGGTGCAGCTACTACCATTAGTTTAACTATAACAACTGGCAGGTGACAACTCATAAAAGAGGATGAAAGAAATGTCGTTGCCTAGTTAATTAATTTCTTTCCTACACTATGCATTCATGTGTCTTTTCTTTATCTACTCATTCATTGAAATGCTCCGAGTGCACTTTGCGTCTCGGAGAAAGATCAGCGACAGGTACATTGTATTCCGTATGAAAAGCACAAGCGGAGAAAGATAGCGTTATTTATCTTTCTAATCGCTTTTACATTTCATTTGTTTCACAAAAATACATTTTTGTTGATCTAAGTACTAAAACATTCCCATTGAGTAGGTAGCTCTATATCTTTTTCATTTGAAAGAAGTTTTATTAAAGGTTGTTTGTATTTGTATATTTCGGTGTATCCTTAATAGGCATGAATGTGACCAATCTTCATATAGCTATTCTAATTGAAATATTTACATGTCTATCAAGATTATGCAATTATTAAATGCAAGTGACTGTGCATATGCATATTACTGCATATGTTATCAATGCATGTTTTTCTTTAGAAGATATGACCATTTGTGAAGCACCACAATGTGACGAAGCTTCAGACCAAATAAAGGGTTCAGTGGGGTTTTACACGAACAGTAATTCTCAGAAGAAGAAAATATGTTTCAAGAATTGCACTAATAATCTCTCTCCCCATGATCCAACTGTCCATTTTCTAATCATCCTTTGAGGCAGCTGTCAGGTGGAAGAGCTATTAAAATCAATTTAAAATCCTGTATCACAGCAGCGAGCGAGAAAGGCACAGAGAAGAAGAAAGAGAGCCCCCAATGTTCCAGCGGTATTGTAAAAAGGACATTAAAAGCTATGCACAAGTCAATGTGAGGGAGATGTCATAAATAACCACGCTAATGGTACGTATCCACAGGGGCTTTTTTGGAAGCGTGGGGTTGCAAGGCGGATGCTTGACAGGCAAACGCTTTTACTCGTGGGCAGTCTGCTTCCGGATTTCAAAACCGGACCAACATCGTGGCTCGTTTGGAAACATCTCCCGAAGATAGTTGACTAAAATGTGTTTCTGAAAACATGAGGCAAGAAATAAGACATGCAGTCCCTAAATCTGTTGTGGTTAATACGTTTTTCTGTAGTTTCCAGAGCCGACGGGTCGCGGTGGACGGCCTTGATTTGCTTAAAGTAGCCTAGACCTACTGCGCTGCTACCAGAATGCATTGCACGGCTGCTTATATAGTGTGGACACGTACCTTAAGGCCCCGTTCACCCCAAAAAGCGACACTAGAAACGTGTCGACAGCAAAACAATTGTTTTCCTATTGTGCGGCACGCCTGGCCTGCGTCACATTTTACAAATGTTTTTTTATGTGCAAAAAAAGTTTAAGTATTCTTAACTTTTCAGCACAAGGTGCAGAGTCACACCACTCATTAATGTCACTCTTGGCCAAGTTTGATGTTGTTTTGCAACAGCAAAAGCTCAACGTCTGCTTGAATCCATCCCCCCCCCCCCCCCATTAATCACATCTGATCGCCCAGCTGCGCAAGCAGCCCTGCTCCACAGGCGCACAACGCTGTTTTTGCCAAAGCATTTTTGAAGTAGACACGCCTGTAGCAACGCGTCTCGTGTGATTAACACTGGGCCTCAGAGAAACATCTGACATCAACATCTTGTTGGAGTGGCTGACGGAATATATTTTGGATTGTTTTGAATCTTTTGTAATTAAGTTTAAATGTAATAACATATTGACCTGAGAATAACAGTACATTATAAGAAATATAACTGTTCTTTACCATTATCAGTATTTTATCCATATCAATTCTGTCTAAGTATTCTATGCTTTACGTACTATGGTCTTTAACATTTGCTAATTAATCATACGTTTTGTCTTTCAAAGCTGTTAACAAGCACAAACTGTCAAAGTAATTCATTTTCTGGTTAATATCACACCATGTCTATTTTGATCACCTGTTACATTATTTATTTATTATGAGTCTTGTGCTATTCTGGATTTCCAATAAAGTGTAAAGGCAAGGCAGCATCACTATGGTTCAATATTAACTTTCTAGCAGAGCGATCAATAAGAGAAAGCAAAGAAAGGGAGAGTGAGTGTGTGCGTGTGTGTGGATGTGTACGCGTGTGTGTGTCTGTATGAGAGCGAGACAGAGAGAGTGGGGACCTTGCTTGTGCCCTTGTTGATGTAAGTAACACTGTAGGTAGCAGTCAAAGGGGTTGAAATCCAAACCATTCCCTGAGGTTCCCCAGCCAGCCGGTGACACGCTGTCCCCTTTGTGTGTGTGTGTGTGTGTGTGTGTGTGTGTGTGTGTGTGTGTGTGTGTGTGTGTGTGTGTGTGTGTGTGTGTGATCTGATAAGGACTTTTAATGTTTAAACATTGCTAATAGCTACACTACTCTCTCACTTTCTGTTTGATTGTAATCATTTATATTTTGGTCAAAATCTTGTGGTTTGATCTTTTCCGTCACCTTCATGTTTTAAACTCTTTGGGCGAACACAGACACACAACTATTTTAAATCATTAAATACATTTTAAAATCATTATCATTTAGTTTCCAGCCTGTCTAATGTGTGGATTTGCTTTTCTCTGTCATCATCCATCCATCCATCGTCTATCGCTTATCCGGGGTCGGGTCGCGGGGGCAGCAGCTCCAGTAAGGAACCCCAATCTTCCCTTCTCCGGGCCACATCCTCCAGCTGATCATTGACCTTTGGCCTAGGGTGCTCTGGTACCACGTACACTTATGAGCTTATGTTCGAACATGGTGTTTGTTATGGCCATTCCATGAATAGCACAGAAGTCCAACAACAAACGACCGTTCGGGTTTAGATCAGGGAGGCCGTTCCTCCCAATCACGCCTCTCCAGGTGCCGTGGCATAAAAACATGCTGCTCGTGCAGAGTATGTATGACATTAAACCCTTTCCCTACCATGAGGATAAGGATCACCCTTATTAATTAAAACTATGTATCAGTACATCAACTTCCACTTTCTGTTTTTTTGAGTGTTAAGACAGATGAGTATATCTCTAACAACGCTGCTCCATAGATCTATAGCGATTCACTAAGAGACACTTCAACTAATTAGAGCACTTAAATGCAAAAGCAGGGCAGAAACTGCAAGTCTCATCATTTATATATGTGCTCCTAGTGTTTGTCTTTCTTGAGAATACATCAGAAGTTAACTCTTAAATCTAAAAACTCTAAAATGATCTTAGCATTCAGCCTAAAGATCACCCTGAAGTAAATCCATACTTAAAACTTAATTTGTGCTTCGATCACTAACTACACTTTCTTCTTGGACAGATTTACGCAGCAGTCAGAAAGGGTGTGGTAGAATCAGTGCCAGTAGTGACTCCTGCTGATGTTCTATTAAATTACCTTCATAAAAATGGAGGCGATGCTGCCACAAAATGAGCTTTAGTGTCTGGAAGGCTTCTATCTGAATATTTTTGTAGTATAACTGACTTTGGCATTTATTGACTCATAATACTGTCCAGGCCTTTTAGTTGTCAAATTAAATAAAAACAGTATGAATCAGGATAGTGCAGTCACGTGTTGGAAAATAGCATAAATAGGTTAGATGAGTATATTGGTCAAATGAGATTGTATAGGGTGAGAAAGAATAAACGTACTTCTTACTGCCGTTTCAATTTTGATAATTTTTCATCATCTACATTTCAAAACTCACCTGTAGTACATTAAAATACATATTTGTTTGAGGATCATAAGATTAATCATCAGAATCATGGTCAGAAAGATGGGGAAAAAAACTTCCTCCTTATTAAAGTGTAGATGCAAGAAAAAGAAGGTATTTCTTGCCCTGCATGTGAGATATGAACGTAGCTTTGGGCCACACTGCAGACTTCAAAGCAAAGATATGCAGGGAGGAAATGAGCCAGCCGCACTAGCAGCATGAAATACTGAGGGGCATCTGTGCACGTGCATGTCTTTCTTTATGTTGTATTTTCTCCACACATAAATGCAAATGTGTTAAATTCTTATGATAAAACATTTTTTTTACGATAACTTATCTTAAAAGTATATAAGAAACTGTAGGTTTGTAGCCGTTGTTTTCGGTGCACAGTTCATTTGAAACGTATTGTGCAGCGTTTCCCCCTATAATTGTGCTGACGTGTCCATCCTGGTGGATTAAGTTGTTAAGAGGCATACTAAATAACAGCATTCATTCTGTTTCTTCACTTTTAAAGTATACAATAAAGCAGAGAATGCCAAAATAAATAAATAATACAAATGTTACAATTAAAATGAAGCTTTCCAACATATCTGACACATAATGTAGAGACTTCCTGATGATGTATTAACCAAGGACCTTAGCATTGTGTGCAGGTAAGGGTTATGTGTTGTTACGGATATGTGCTGTGTCTGTGTCTGGGATCATTTACATAAAATGCTGGATCCTAATAGGACATCAGAGTAGATTTTCTGTCAGTTTGCTGTGGTTATCTTCCGCTGTCTGAACTTACCTGGCTGTGGAGCACAGAAGGATGCGAGTTAAAGGAGGGGTGGGCCGTGGAGCTGGCTGGTAGTGCCTGCAAGCTGGAAGAAGTTTTATGTTGCAGCCGGACACCATCGCTGCCTTCAGCACAGTCAAAGTTACTCTTCCACACCATTACCTGTAAGGTGAATATAAATGATTGCTTATTCCACAATAATACACTAAAGTCAAATGATCAATAGTTTAATATACAAAGAATGAAAAGGCTACATGAAGAAAGTTTCTCTTTCAGGTTGTTAAAGGGACAGTTGTTTTGAAGTGTGGTTGTATGAGGTACTTGTCCATAGTCAGTGTATAACCTACAGTAATTGGCGGTAGGTACACACCTAGTTTGGTGAAGCAGACAGGATTTACGGCACGGAAGCAAAGCAATGTACTGCTGTGGAAAAACGTCCCACTTCTGATCTGATTAAGTGTACGCTACATTTAGAATATTTTCACCACTTTACCTTGCCGTCAGACAGGCCTTCCCGATGAGGAACTGAAGCTGATATCTGGGCTCTCTTCAAAGCCAGACAACAACCGTGAAACTTCAGTTCCCAGTCGGAAAGGGCTGGTGACGGCAAGGTAAAGTGGGGAAAATATTCTAAATGTAGCAGATCACGTTAACAGATATTGATTTATTTTAGATGGGCCTTTCTTTTAGGTGGGTAAAATACATTTTGCTGATGTCCCCTTCCACAGCAGTACATTGCTGAGGGGCATCTACTGTATGTTAAACACTGACTATGGATAAGTACCTCATACAAATATTTATTATTTAAAAAAAAATAAGGATCAGTTAGAATAATAAGTAATCACCTGTTCATCAGAACCTCCAGAGGAAAAGTGCTCTCCGGTCCTGGAGAAGGCCACACAGGTCACTGGACCCTGGAGTGAGGGGAAAGAGAAACAGAGAGATAAGAATGGAGCTGATAATACAGTAAAATGATATCCCAACTTTAACTAAGAAAAGAGAGAATAATCAGCCAATTCATTCATTTTCACAACCAACATTACCTTAACTAGTATTAGCGGTTTGAATTTGCGGTTGTATGCCTCCGCCAACCAGTCAAGTAAGTTGCAGTTTACATCCATGTCTGTCCAAAAACGTCATCACTTCATCATTTATATATTTAGCATAATTAGCAAGAGTTCTTGAGTAATGGTCAAAGACGTGTTTGTGAGGTCACAGTGAAAATCTAATCAGTTCATGCTTGAGTCTAAGAAGAAGCTTGACTCAAATTAAAAGAAATTCCCTCGAGGCGTTCCTGACATCATAACATATCCCTTTCACGAGAAAACATAACGCCTCTTGCCATGGCTGTCGCTGGCACAGGGGCATAGAAATACACATAACAACAATGACGAGAAGAGAGCCGAACAGGATTGAGTGTTTTTTGTGTCTATCACTTAAAGCATTTAGGAAACAAATGTATGCTCAGAACACAAGCTACTGCGTGAGTGTGTGTTTATGTGTGTGGAGGGGGTGGTGGGCGTGTGAGGCTGTGGCAGAGCAATCAATAACAGAAAGTGGAGACTCAGGTGAGCCGAGGTCACACATGGTCAGAGCCAAAAAGGATCACCTGCAGGAGTCAGGACTTTGGCATTCAGTGTGTGTGTGTGTGTGTGTGTGTGTGTGTGTGTGTGTGTGTGTGTGTGTGTGTGAGCCTGGAGCACAGACAGAATCCAGCTTGAAAAACTCAGAAATCACACTCTCATATGTTTTCTTCTCTCTGCCACACAATGCAGAATGGGGTCAACGATAACAGCTTGAGCCCTTTGACTGTGTTCAAAGAGAGGGTGAAGGAGAGAACAAACAAGAGAGAGGAAAAGAAACTGCTGCTGGGATGAAAAAAGGAGCTTTGTGTCCTGCGGCTGGCAGTCAGACAGGTTGGTTTGGGTGAGGAATGGTTTCCCAGAAGCACCTGAGAGAAGCAGACAGTGTCACTATGGCAACGCGACGGCCTGACAGACAGCATGTTCCGTCTCTGCGCTGACTAATGCCTGCTGCCAGGCTAGCACTTGCCATGGCCAGACACACACACACACACACACACCCACACACACACAGAGTCTGACAGGGCAATGGACCTATCTGGCACACTTTATGTACTGATAAGTGAACAGGGGTTTCAGAAACCAGACAGCCCCCCCCCCCCCCCCAATGTGGTGCTCTCCATAAAGTTATGACTAACAAAAATGATGACAAGCTGTTATTTCTTTAAAATATCAATTTAAGAGCAGATATATTTCTTAGTCCTTGTTGCTATAAAACTTGTCATGATACAGTCTTATAATGCTTTTTGATCTAATAATAAAAATGCTAAGGTTACACGTCAGAATTGATATTTTGTATTGCAAGCCGGGCCTAATAAGTTGACTCCCCGCTGGGGCTAAGCATCAGGGAGTAAACAGAAAAAGGAGTTTGATTATGTTTTTTAAAACTAACATGTGTTATACAAGTAGCCTTTCTGGAATAACTCAGCGTGTAATAAGTTAGCAGTAACATTATAGCTGTGAACGTAGCAGTGCAGTGTGTGTGTACACTTTATTTGTTGGTAAACGAATGCTTCAACTGCTCAAGACCCAAGCCAAGTTGCTGTGTCTTGCTTTCTACCTGCTGAATAAAGTGAAAGGGGTTAGCCCCGAAGTTAGCGACAACTTCGACACAAGCTCACTAAGGTGGGCTGACAGCTAAGGTGGAGTAGCTATTCTCATTTTAGTGACAAGTCGCTACTCCAAGTTTTGCTCAGCAAAGCGTTTGGATCACACTGTGAAAGTCAGTTGTTAAGACGGTGGAGCAGAGAGACAAATTAACCTAAATTAGGCTGATTCTAACCAGCCAGGTAAGCAGGTAACCCCTGAGGCGAGGTAAACAACATGTTTGTCAGATCCAACAGAAAGAGCCCTCATGTGTTTTCATATCCAGTACATGCACATAGGTCTACATACATACATAGACAAGCAGACACACCTAAACCTACACACCCACACCGAACAGATGGGGGTCGCTCCCATTTTCAAGAAATGCGACTGGAGAGACAATTAACACCCCGAGCGCTCCCAGCACCAACAGATTGGCAAAGTCACCACTGAGCCAAAAAGAACAACAACAGAAACGGAGACAAAGTGCAGGAGATGACAAATTTGGACGTGTGAAGCGAGAAGGGAAAAAGTGCTTTCCTTTTATCTTGACAAAGAAAAGAGTCTTGGCAAGCGGATGAAGAGAAGCACGGGTGATACAGACAAGAGGCAGAAATGAGAGACAGGCAACGTGTACAGAGGGAAAGATAAACAGATGGACCACATGTGGTACTGGCAAGCCACTGATTCCCATAACTAGCCAGCAAGCCAGTCCATCAGCTGTTCAAACAAACAGATACAGTCAGTGAGCCGGCCGGCCGACAAGTCCGGCCAGTTATAATGTGAGTCCATGAGAGGTGGGAGCTAATAGAGAAGGAGGAAAATGAGGATGATAATGAGGGGCGGCAATGCTGAAACATTCCCCGAGTTTAAAGGTAGAATTTTTTACATTTCCGCATTAAAATGTCTAAAAACGACTAGACCCATGTTATGAATGTATTGAGTTGTGTACTAACATTATTTAAAATGTTCCCAACTATTTTAAAACCTAGAGAGAGGTTTTGTTTTAATTAAGGTAACGGTCCATGTCATTTGGTCGCCTGTAACAGCGTTGTATTCCCTTTGCACATGCGTGATTGTGATTGTCTGCGAGAAGCATAAATAGACATCTATCCAGTTTCAAGCCACATTTTTTACGATAGACTTTTTATATCATGGACGTTTTTAGCTGAGCAAACGTTCTTGGCAGCCGAGCAGCATCGGAGAAACACTGCTTTTTAACATTGAACTGCTTTATTCAGTGTTTTTACAAGTGTCCCTTTCGTTTGGAGATGAAGAGACCACTGCGGAAAATTCAAGTAAACCCAACCAGGAGACGCTGACTGCAATGACAGCAATGATGGTGAAGACCACAACTCCCATGATCCCACTACGTCATTATGCTATCTAACTCCGTCTTCTGTAATCGTTTTGATTAAGAGACCCCTAGTGGCAGTAAATTACATATTTTGCGTTAAGGTCGGAGAAAAGGGAAGGGATGGAAACAAGAGAGGTGAAGGAATAGAAGAAGAGGAGAGGATACAGAGGAACAGAGGCAGAGACACAGTTCTGTTTCCTTCCAACAACGCTGAGATGAGTCATTATGAGTGGGCTGCCCGCTCGCCTGGCAAGTACTAAAATACACCATATACAAAAAAGGCTCGCTCACACTCACATACTTGTCAGAATAAAACACGCACAAAGGAAATGTCAAACACACTCACACATAACTGTCCACACCAAACCCACACACACACACACATACCAGAGCAGACTACAGACATGACCTATCATGATCATGACTGGAAGTGCAGTTAGGCCTGTAGGATATACAGTATTTGTGTGTGTGTGTGTGTGTGTGTGTGTGTGTGTGTGTGTGTGTGTGTGTGTGTGTGTGTGTGTGTGTGTGTGTGTGTGTGTATCTACCTGGTGTCCGTGCAGGGTATACAGTAGCTTGCCCTCTACAAGGTCCAGTATCTTCATTGTGGAATCACTGGATGCGGTGATGAGGAAATTACCAGCGGGGTGGAAAGACAAGCTGTTCACCACACCACTGTGGACTGGAAAACACTCACAAACTTAATGAAAAGACTAGAACAAACTTTTTATTTTATTTTTTTACTGTCATTTAAATATGTGCAATTAAAGACAACACTTTAAAAATCACATTGTTGTTTATCAGGCTTAACTGTATTTTGTAAATGTAAGTGTTTTACCTTTTCTGCCTGTTAAATAACTTGGAATTATTAAACACTATGAATAAATCATGATGACAATAACTGACACAATTTAAAACTTTTAACTTTTGAGACATGAACAAAAGATGTCACGCTGTTGGTCAATGTTTATCCTGAAAGAAATCCATACATTGACACTCTCAGAATAATTATGCTTTCCGTTTTAGGGCAATAGGACTAATACCAATAGGATTTTATACCAGCACCTAAGGGGCAGTGTAAGACCTCAGTGTCTTGCTCAAGGACAGGCCAGATGCCTGCTAACATGGAGGCCTAGACCCCACTGAAGTGCACTGCTGCTGTACATCACAATGCCTCAATTGCTGTGTAACTTGAGAATGGCTTAACATCAGGTTTACATTAGCACATATCCTTACGTCAAGTATAGTAGCCTAAAGCAGCTAATCAAAACTTCCCTGGTCCTGAAATCAATCTATCATCTGGTGACTGGGTTCTCGACTGAGACAAATGGGAGGACAGCAAGACAATCGACGAGCAACATGGTCCCTCTGCTGGCTGTAAGATGCTATGACGTATATAAGATCTACTGACGCTTCTCGCTGCAACAAGACGATGAAAAGCTGCAGCCAAGTATACTGAGAGCAGGGGAGTTTATTTTTTGGGTATGGCTTAACTTCACGCAAGGATAATGAGAAATGTAAACACCCCAATAAAATCAAAGCCAGTTGAATTAACCATCCAACAGCAAGCATAAATGACTAAAGGAAAAAAGAAAACTAAACATACCAATTACCAATAACTCTGATGGGATTTTAACAGTAACCACACCACATTTTAACCACAATTTCCCGGTTTAGGCTGGCACAATTGGTGATTAACTAGAGTATGTAAAGTTAGAAAGGAAAGGAGAAGAAATGAGAGGAGAGGAAAGGCTTTTATCTTCATGCTCCATCTCCTCAGACAGATGTGATTATCCATTATTAGATCTCACAACTCAAATCCATTTAAGAGAGCTGATTAGAACAATCAGACCGAGAGGCAGACTGACAAAAAGACATCAACATCTGGCTTATTGAATATGCAGGGAATCTTGATTACAACTTTAATCGTAAGCTTTAAAGCTTAGTTTTATCTTGGTGTTATTTCAGTAAAGGGCTGTATTGTTCACTGTAGTTAAAGGTGAGGTTTTACTTTAGCTGTAGAGTCTGGGTGGGAGTGGAAGACGAGACTTCGACCGTTTGCCCTACAAGACCAAGACATTTTTCTCCTAAACACAAACACTGGGCTGTGGTTTTACTGTGTTGGGGATTCAGTATATTATATAAGCCTGTAAAGCACACCTGTGTTGTTTAAATATGAAACTTCTATTAATATAATAGCTATAGGGCATCAAGAGAGGCTAAACTGAGTGTCTTGACGCAAACATGTTGGAAATGCTTCCATAAATGTCTTTAGGGTTGACTTTGCATTAAAGCTAATACACATTGTGGTTTTAGCACTTGACCGTGATCTTCAAATGACATCATTATAAACCTAATACTTCCTTTATATGTTTGTTGAGGTGTCTTTACCTTGGTAGTGCTGTAGCATCTTATGGGATCTGATGTCCCACACCTTGACAGAGTTGTCAGTACTGGCTGCAGCGATACATGTTCCACTGGGATGGAAGTCCACGTGGTTTGCATAACTTGGGGGAAAAAAACATCACATTTAATTATTATAAGTTAAGGTACAAAGTTAAGAAAACTGACAAAAGGATAGATTATTCCAGTTCACTCACTGCAATTATTTCGACCACACACACACACACACACACACACACACACACACACACACACACACACACACACACACACACACACACACACACACACACACACACACACACACACACACACACACACACACACACACAACACACACACACCCTTTTTACCCATGCATCTTTTTTTCTGGTCTAATTTGCTCACCCAGCATGTTCATAGAAAGAATGTATGCACTCTCTACTATTCTTGTCCCACAGCTTGATAGTCTTATCATCACTGGACGACACAATCAAACGATCGTCTGGAGAAAACCTGTAAAAACATATATAGAAAATCAAAAACTGGCCATTATCTACATCTTCAGCCTCAATGTTCTCTAATGACATGTATTCATTCAAGTTGTAAAACTATTCAGAAATATCATGACTCAACAGACTGTTTCAAAGAAAACATTTTGTGTACACCGTCAATCAAACTTTTTATAATGAAAGAAAATCCAAATAGGCAGGGAAGACAGCTAAAAGAATCGGACATGAAAGTTGCAATCAGTGCATCTCTATCTATATGTGAATACAACAAACAATAGAATAAGTAGAGTTTGTGTGTGTGTGTGTGTGTGTGTGTGTGTGTGTGTGTGTGTGTGTGTGTGTGTGTGTGTGTGTGTGTGTGTGTGTGTGTGTGTGTGTGTGTGTGTGTGTGTCGTACTTAGCACAGCGGACCCAGTTTATGTGCTGGTTGAGAGAGAAGAGAAACTTTTGCCTGTGGACGGTCCACACTTTGATGGTCTTGTCGTCGGAGGCTGTGACCAGATTCTGTCCGTCACCAGAAAAGTTAACGCTGCGCACAGTGGCTGTGTGCGCCCTAAAAGCTGTTGACTCAGCCTTCCTGTGCACACACACAAACACCAAGACAACACTAAAGTTTAAAACAAACAAGTGAGTGTTCAGAAATGTACCTTCTTCTGTGTTGGCAGAACAGGACATTCAGTACAACTGTCCAGTTTTGCTTCTCTTACGAGTCAGCATCATTGTCCTTTGTGGAAGCTTTCTAATGAATAGAGATGTACTTAAAAACAAAAGGTGAAATACTTCAAACTCACATGCTGGGCACCCAAAGACGTACAGTCTTGTCTCTGGAGGCAGAGGCCACCAGGTGGCCAGAGGGAGAAAACTGAACTGAAGTGACAGCATCTTTGTGTCCATCAAAACGATACGCTCGCATTTGAGGTTTCATGTTCCAGATCATCACACAGGAGTCCATGGAGCCGGTGGCTGGAAGAGGAAAAGAGTGCAGGTGTGTGAACTGGACACATTGTGTATGAACGCAGAAAACATACTACACACAGAAAATAAAAGAGAAAGAAAACCGCAAAGAGATGCAGCAAATTATCTGGCCACAGTCAGACAAACACAAAAACACAGATTAGAAGTAAGTAGCAGTTACCAATCTGTTTCATGTTGCAGCTGAAGTCCACACTTGTAACATTGTCCCTGTGACCCTTGAAATGTCTCTCAAGAGTTGGATCAGGCTATATGGAGAACAGAGAGACAGATTGCAGCAGCCACATATTAAAGCTTGTGAGCACTTGTTTCAAAGTATTTCTCAATAACATTAAATAGTCATAACTAAATAAGCAACATTCAAAGTCCAAGAGTTAAGTCTATTCTGTTTTAAATACGACTTGGAGGCAAGTAAAGCAGGGTCATCTTATGGTTGGTATAATACTGACAGTTAAAACAATTAAGTCAAGCTACAAAAATGATGTAGAACTTCTATACCTTGATTAATGTACTGTACACAATGCTATATATGTTGTTGTACCTTTATTAATTGAACTGTATGTATTGCTATGTTGAACAGAGTACTCACACACAGAGAGTTTCAAACTCTGGCCCACTAAGTGAAGGGAGCTAGCCTTGTTTAGAATGTGACCAGATAAGGTATGCGTGAGAAAAGATGCCCATTCCGCTATCATAGCAGGTGTTGTGTTGAACTGTAGTAGCCCAGGGCATGAGAAGACCCTGAGAGTTCCTCGAACTGAGAAGATGTTGTGGTAAAACTGTAACATCCTGTGCCAGGTCCAGACACTGACCAGAAATCTACTGTCTAGCTCGTATGCATAAAGACCTTGACTGTTCAGCCTAAGTTCCAAAATGTAAACAGACACCAAAGACGGACACCAAAGATGAAACTGTGCCAAGAGGCGTGGACACGCCTACCGCACCAAAAAAGGCCACCATTGGATGGTGACCTACACCGACCAATAAGAAGAAGAAACATCCCTCTTATGCAAGAGATATAGGCTAAATGTTAGAGCTCATTCAGGGCCTAACTGAAACTGCAACACAGTTAACTACTTCGGTGGTCTGTGGAGCAGCGAAGCCGATCGGCCCTCATGAGTATAATTTGATGTTTTGCTGCACTTTTGATTTGAATAAATAACTTGATATTATAACCCAAAGATTCCTGGTCCATCTCTTTTCAGATTAAAACACGTAACAGTGTTGATAATAAAAAAAATAATGGCTGAATTCTATTTAACTGCAGTTTCAGGCTCCTGGTGTTCACTGTCACACTGCCATGACTTACAGGGATACATGAATATAACAGAGTTGTTGTTAATGGTATTAGTAATAGCAGTGCTTTTCAAACTATGACAAGTCAAAATGTCTTCTGTGATAAAAGCCAATCTGATTGTTCAAATCATCATTACTAAACCATATAAATTAGGATAACGTAAAACAAAACTTTCTTTATCCCAAAAGAAATAGTGGAAAAGTACAAATTGGGAAAGAATGCAAACATATAGTGCGAATAAAAACAAAATATAAACAGCTAAGATTATCAGTAAGATGCAAAGACTAAATGTAGCTTACACAATGCAAATGTAAACAGGTTAACAGTGATTACATTTCAAAACATACCGATTTTTCTTTTTTATTAGATTGTACATTTTCTTTTACAAAATATACCCGCTTGAGTTAGGAAGCACTTCAGCCGTGGGGTGGCGCTGTTTTATAGTATACTTGTTTCTCGACTCCAAACCCTGTTTAATTCAAGAGAAACAAACAAATTCACACTCGTGTTGAGGCTTGCAGTGAAGGTGAATTCAGTCATCATCCCTGGTTGATTGATTTTTTAAATGTTTTTATCTAATGCAGACATTATTTTATAAACGATGCCAAACAAGGAAACACGTCAACGCTTAAATATTCAAAACATGATTGCCCTCCGCGTAGCTTGTCAGGCAGACGTTTTCAAATGTGTGCCACCGCAAAAAGTCTCCACCAGTCATATTGGCTTTTTTTTGGGTATTGTGTTGAAAAACTACGATTAACTCAGCTATGCTTGGACTTTAAGTCTCTAAATGCTATTCAATAATGGCAGCTCTGTTTGCATTGTGACTAGAGGCGCTGCCTGAGAAACAATACTCAGGGTGAAATTCAGCATAATATCCCAGCAGGCTGAGTTACCAAGGAGACGAGGGCTGTGGTGCTAGTCTCTGCTAGCCGTTAAACTAGCCGTTAAACTCGGAGGGAGACTGGAGAGGACTCCCGGTGCTGCATGTTTTTGTGTACGGGGACCTTTGTAACATGGCAGAGCTGCACATTATAGGCCAGATCGTTGGGGCCGGTGGTTTCCCGCAGAACAGCTTATTTTGTAAATGGGGAGTTCACACGGGAGGAGCATGGCGTCTTCTCTCCGGGCTGAAAGAGGGTCAGACCCAGGTGGATATCCCCCAAACAGGAGACATGGCGTACTGGAGTCACCCGATTGATGTGCACTACGCGACTAAAGGACTCCAAGGCTGGCCGAAGCTTCACCTCCAAGTGTGGCACCAGGACTCTTTCGGGCGCTGCCAGTTGTATGGTTACGGATACTGCCATGTCCCCTCTAGCCCAGGACACCACCGGATAAACTGTGCGACCTGGAGGCCGCTCGGCTCCTGGCAAGAGCAGTTCGCGCAAATGTTTGTCGGCGGTGGACCCCAGCTCCGCAGCCCGGACCTTGTGTACAGCGGGGCGGACAGATACAGACTGCACACCGAAGCCATGGGTACTGTGGAGCTGGAGCTGGGCATCATCATGAGACACTTTGACAAATATGGCGTCGAGAGTTAACACGGTGAAATAAAAAAGGACTTAAGGAACTTGTGATGGATTTTATATTGTTCAGGCGGCAGTCTTACACGTTTTAAGTTTTGTACTTTTTAAAATAAATTGCGTTTGTTGTTTAGCTATATAAGTGAATGTGTAAATAAAGAAACTATCGTCTTAACGAAGATGGTTCCTTGTTGATATGTCATTATCAGACCACTATCGCCCAAAGTGAACTGAGGTTAGCGGGTGTACGTCTTAAAGGATGGAGAGAGTACGTTAACCAGACCATTCACAATTATATCATATTTATCTTCATCCTACATTATTACCTAGATATTTCCTAGTTTAGTGTAATATTAAAATCGTCTTGACCAAAAGAAAAACAAATCCTGATCCCTACAACACATTGCACAACCACTAACTAACATTAACTTTGTGTACAGTTTTCAAATAAAACTGACCTTGATTCATGAGAAAATCTCTTGCTTATGAGGCACCCAAAGTGGGTCAATTTTTACCTTGACACTCCTCAACACAGAAACAGGATGAACATAAACGAGTGAAGTTGTGGGCCAGCTATGAAGGTCCAAGCCAGGCATCAGGGTGCTATTAGAACAAAACTGCACAATAGTTTGATTGCTCCAAAACTTGACAAACTGATTCAAGCTGCTGAATGTATTCATCTAAATGGGCAACAGGATTTTAGATGGTTCTTAGTGCAATGTACGCTGGGAACTGAAGTTTACTTCTCCCCTAAAGCTTGGTATTCTGTCTTTCACTTCACTTTTTCAACATATAACTTGAATGACATTCATGTTTTGGTTGTTTGTCTGCTACAAAAGCAGAATTGGTACATGTTTAAGGGAAAATAATGTAACCTTGATATGACGCCTAAGCAATGTACATGAAAATATACAATAAAAACTCAGTAGCATTATTTACCATACACCCTTTGTTAATTTCATGACTACATGCAAGTGTGAATATGTAGATAGCAATGAAAGCATGACAGATACTAGTAATTCACTTTAACATTGTGTTACACAACAAAGTAATGGGAACAAAAGTATAGACTTTTCTTTCATGTCACAGTGGTAGACTTTACCTGTACAGACTTAACATAACGTACTGTAGAATATATTTCTTAAAATACACATCCATATTTGTGACATAACTTACTTTCCTTTATTTGTGATCCATTTCAACTACAGACATATCCATTACAGATCCCCCCTCTAACTCAAAACTCCAGTGGTGGAAAGTAACAAAGTATATTTACTCGATTGCTGTCTGTAATCAGTACAATTTTGAGGTACTTGTACCTCACTTGAGTATTTCCATTTTCTGCTACTGTATACTTTTACTCTACTACTATTCAGAGGGAAATATTGTACTTTTTACTTCACTACATTTATTTAATGCCTTTAGTTACTTGGATGATTACGAATAATACAAAATACAGTCAACAAATAAATGATGCATGCATCATACGACTTTATTGATCCCTTGGTGGAATTCACAAGCCACCCAGCAGTATATATAAAGTAATTAACATTATCGCCACCTTTACCAGCTGCAACATTAAAGTGATGTGCACAGTAATGTATCAATAATTATAATAAAATATTCATATTTCTGAAATTGGGCCTTTCTGCATTATGAGTACTTTTGGTATTTTAAGTATATTTGTATTCTTATACTTATGTGATATGTAATTGTACATAGGCCTAAGTACATCTTTGAATGCAGTTAGTGCACTTTTATTTCTACACTGTTACAGTGTACACTCCTGGACATTTCACCCAGGCCACACACAACAAGGGTAAAATGACCCCCGTGTATCATGATAAGCCTTGCCACGGATACAGCTATGGTAAATATGTTCAAAAGAGAAAGTCCCTCTAACATAAAGCAGCAGCGACTGTGAAGCTACGAACAAGAAACCAGCTTCAGCGTGCGCACAGCTAACGTACACTCACCGCTGCAGAAGTCATCTTTCCTGATACCGGAGACAAACAGCCGGTGAGAGACTGTTAAGAAGGCCGTTAACCGAAATGTAACTGAACTCCACTTATGTATTCCGGTAAATTGAGACAAACGAGAGTGTGCTGTCAGCTCACCGGTCGGCTAACGTTAGCTTACAACTATAGCTATGAGTCGGTCGTTGCTGACAACAACAAAATTCAGTTTACGCGCCGCGATTGAGCGTCCGGTCAGATTTCTTAAAGGGAAAGTGGTTCCTTTTAACTTTTACATTTATGTGTAAATAATTTACAAGTATGATGAAATAAAATGCGTTAGTTGGGAAATCAAGAGCAAATTATTGATATGATATTAATCCATCTAGATATTGAAGTGGAAACATTAATTGTAAAGTGTAGTGACGCCCCGTTACCGCCAGGTGTCAGCAGCGTGGCGCCGTTAGAAAGCTCTACCACGATGGATTTATTGTTTGTGTCAAGCATGTGGAAAAACGCACAGTTTTATAACAAATTGATGCATTAAGTCATTGAAAGTCTATACAAATGGTCTTGAATTAAAATAGAGGTAATTTTTCATGCAATACCAAAAGAACAGTTAATTTAATTACATTTTGGTCGTTTTCTATTCTCATATATCTCAAATACAGATAAATAAAGAGTAATAAGTCATTACTTTTGAAGAAGTGACTTACCATAGCAAGTTCTTTAAATATTTTTTTCATCCATTTTTATTTCCTTTTCAAGATTATTTTACAAATGAAGTATTTTGACTGCTATATTTTGTCTTTGTTTGGCATTTGTTCTAATCTTTTATTTAAAAAACATGCAAATTCCTATTATTTTATACTGACGCTTGTGTTAAGTACACATTTTAAGTATTTTATTCCACTTTATACTTCTACACCACTAAATTCGGAGGGAAATATTGTACATTTCTCTCTAATACCTTTTTTCTGATAGCCTTTTAGTATAAAGCAGTTACAATTGAATCCACCTGGCCAAACTACAACATTAAAATGCTGCTTACATGTTGATGCATCAATAATAACAATCCAATAACCTTAGTAATACAACACTGGCGGTGGACATGCTTTATAATATGTAATATTTTAATACTTTTAGCACATGTTGCGAACACTTCTGTACTTATACTTAGGTATAATTGTGAATGTAGGACTTTTACTCATAGTGGAGTATTTTTAAAGTGCTTAGAAAATTACGTTAATAATCTGACTGGCTCTTAGCACATGCTGCACTGAAAAAGTATATTCCAACAACAGTTCTCTGTTCTCAAGATCAGGTAATCGGGGCCTTGTTGTGTCAGTTCATATTGTGCTCAAGGGGTTCATTTCCCCAAATCTTCAATAAACTAGTAGAAACCGGTTTTAAGCCCAGAGCTTTCGTGCCTCAAGGCACTTGTCTGCTTTCTCTAGTTGGTAAGTAAGCCTTGTGTATCACCTATTCAAAGCTATATCATGTTGTCACCACTGAATAATAGTAAAATCAGGCCATTTTATGTAATAATAATAATTTATGTAGTATTGTTTGTTTTATAAGAAATGGCCAAGCAATAAAAAAAAGTCAAAAAATATCACAAACACTTTAAGCAGGGCTGTACAGAAATGTAAAATAGGACTAAACAAAAAACTGCAGAGACAAATACTGATTTAAGTTTTTAAGTGAGGTGTTTCAAGGATAATTCACTTAATAAATAACAAACTCTGTTGAACTCTTAAATGTCAACACAAACCCTTTCTTTAATCAAATCCCCTGTGGGCCGGTTCAGCTGTATGGTTGCTTTGTCATGCAATTATTCCTACCACAAACACTTTCATAAGTTCCCTTCCTTATCTCATATGACCAGCTGTAATTATATTTTCATATTATTTACAGTACACACCATGTAGTCATGTTTCTATTTTAGGATGTATTCACAAGAACAGGCTGCACTTCACCTGTTAACCCACAAGAAGTGTATCTGCACAGTTAGTAAAGTACTTGAATAAATGTTAGATTTTATTGGGGATAAAAAGCTTTGACCAAAGCATTTACAAAACCTACAACACTTAGATAACATTGCATTGGATTTTTGTTACGCTAGCATCATCCTCTCCTTTATAATAAGATAATAACTTAATTTTACTCCTTTTACAAACCATATCACATGTGAGTCAAGGGTCAGATCGGCTGTTTCTTGCACCCTGAAAGTGGTAATTGTTGTTACCTATTTATTGTGATGCTTGTCACAAGTTTTTATGACAAACGGTTAAGAAGTGGGCAGGGCATTAGTGTAAGGGTGGGGAAAATCGTCACTCATAAAACATGAACTCTCAGCTGAGTGCAGTGATGCTTCCCACAAGTGTTTATTACAAATGTTTCATGAGTTATGAAAGGGCATTAAGATAAGGGGGGGTCGGGGAAAGCATCACTAAAAGAGCTGGAATTACTGCTGAGTGCAATGATGCCTTCCACAATGTACAATGGAGTTACAACATTGTCGCGATTCATGGCGAAGCCAAAATGGCCGCTTTGTCACGGCCACTAGGTCGTTCAATAAAAACTCGTGATTTTGATAACTTTTCATCCTCAAGGTGAGATGGTACTGAATACATTTGAAGTAATTTGGAATAAATCTGTAGGAGGAGTTCGTTAAAGTACGGCGCCATCAATTTACAGCAACTTCCTAATGTCAGTAGGTGGCGCTATGACTATGGGTCCATATGGGCATGAAGATGTTGTCAGGGCTGGACCCTTATCATGCTCGTGAAATTTGGAGCAGACTAAACAACGTACACCAACTTTTTATTTTCGAGCACCTCAAAAAGACCTTCAAAGACAGCAACAACAAAAAAAGCGTAATAATGATAATAATAATAACCCTTTCAGTTTGGATAGGTCCTCCACTCTGACTTTGACGGTGCACGGGCCCTCTCAATACTATTCCTACCAGTTTCAATAAGTTCTTTGCTCCGACTTTGTTGTTGCTCGGGCCCTGTAAACTACACACTGCACCCTTTCTATGCACTGCAGTATATATCAAGACAATACAATGCAACCAGAGGTGCAGCAGAGGTGACACTAACTCAGGAACCTTTGAGGTAAACCTGAATGTTCTTGAAATGTGGTACAAAAAAATCTGATTGAAAGCATCTTGTCTTTTAACATGGCCGCTTGGTACGGATACTTGGAAGTCAAATGTGTTTTATTTCTGTAGAATTTGCACATGGTCATTTTTGGAATAGTACTACTGAACTGTATTTGTTTGTATATGACTGAATTCAAAACTATCCCAATGTTTATTGCTGTTTAGTTTTTTTGCTATTGTCTTATTTGTAATTAATGTTGATTGTGGTGAAGCCAAAGACAATTTTCCACCTTGTGGACAATAAAGTTTCTAACCTAACTTAACCTAACCTTCTTCATACTTCCAGTAATGAGAGGGAGGAAGGAGGAAGAGAAACAGACAAATTAACTGGAATTCTTCGAACCATATCTTTAACTTTCAGTAAGGACTGCAGGGTTGTGATTAAGTAACACACCTAGGTGTTTTACACACACACTCACACGCACACTCACACGCACACACACACACACACGCACACACACACACACACACACACACACACACACACACACACACACACACACACACACACACACACACACACTTCAAGGAAGTAGGATATACTTACTTGAAAATAAATCTGGGACACATCGTTTCCTTTTTTCTTTTTCTTTTATCTGTCGATGTCTTTGGGACATTTACGACGGCTATTCAAACCTGAAAAGGGCTCTAATCTTATCTCATTTACTCTCAACTTGCACCAGGAGCAATGAGACAAGATAACTGCTATTGTATAGTTTGTTTGACAAAGTGCGTAAATAATACTCCAATACTCTTGTCCAATTTTTTGAAATGTGCATATTGCGGCGGTAAAGAGGGACATACTGTATGTACAGTATCAAAATATTAAATATATTATGTAGTTATTAGGTATCATTTTAAAATACTTCATTGGGCTTTTAGTTTGAAGGGGCCCTCTCACTACATATAATACATTTAAATTTAAATTGACTAAATTAAAGGAACTTGCTATTTTGGATATAAAAGCTGTAATTCTTTCCTTAATTTATATTCCTCTCTGTTGCTGGTATTTGGATTATTATTATTTTAAATCAGCTAGACAGCAAACCAAAAGGCTTCCATTATTATAGACCTGTGAGGCTGAGGTAATGCTCCTCGTAATATAAAGTGACTTCACAACAACAACTTATCTCACAACACTCACATGATGACAGCATGAAATATTGAGCATTAAATATGTGACCAAAAGTTTGACAAGATCTGGGTGTGACAAACAAGGAGTTTCCTGCTTTATTTGGAATATATATAAAAAGTATTTTGATATAAGAAAGCAGCAGATCCATCAACACTTTTAAAGCTCTTCTGTATTTATTCACAATAGAGTTTGTAAAGAGTGAATGAGTTTTTTCATGTGGAACATTCCACAACATGTTCCATTGTTCAGCTTTAAGGCGTAAGTGTCAGGTGACAATGCAATGAAAACAACGCCAAAATAGTGATAGTTTATTTTTAGAGACAAAACTGTAACTATTTAGCTCATGAGGAAATGAGAAAAGTTATTGATCCACTGAAAAGTTTATGATTGTGTCAAATACAAAAGAGAAGGAACCTTTTGAAACTATAAAGGTTCATGTTCCCTGTTGAACACAGAAGACAACAAAAAGAACTGTGTTTGCTCAATACATGATCTTGATCTCATGATCTTTTGTCTAACTGTAGTAGCAGACTCAAGGTTAGGGGCACAGTGTTGCTAATGAACAATTTGTTTGTCTTTTTCTTCTTTACAAATAGTTTTCTATTCCTATTCTTACCATTGCCTGAACTATATCGATTTTTATACACCACCTGTTTTCTTTTAAACATAATGATTTATGACTTGTTTGATTTTATTTTGTTTGCCAATAGAGAAGGGTTCCACAACACGGTGTATTTATATTATTATTATTATTATTATTATTATTATTATTATTATTATTATTATTATTATTATTAATAATAATAATAATAATAATAATAATAACAATAATAAACTTTATTTGTATAGCACCTTTCATACAAGAATTGAAGCCCAAAGTGCTTCACAGCAAAAACATAAAAACTAGTACAAGATTAGACAGAATAAGAGCATTTACAGTACAATAATCACAGTGTTGATGTAAGTGAGTCTGAAATAACATTAAAATTGTATAAAATAGCATCAATGAGTTTAAAGTGGCATAGAGTAATAGCATTAAAGATTGTATACAACATCACTATTAAAAGGCTAAAGTAAAGAGATATGTTTTTAGCTTACTTTAGAAGATACTGAGCGAGCTTGCCTCCCTAATGTCTGCAGGTAAAGTGTTCCATAGCTTTGGTGCATAATTGATAAAGGCTGCATCCCCAATTTTCTTTTGGATGTTTCTGGGAACATTTAATAAACCAGTAGTGGATGATCGTAATGTTCTTGGGGCACATAGTTTATTAGAGTTGGCAGTGTAACTTTATGCGGTTCCGTTTAGGGCTTTGTCTACAAGAAGGAGGACCTTAAAGTTAATTCTAGAAGTTACTGGATGCCAGTGTAGAGCAGCTAACACTGGACTGATGTGGTCTCTCCTCTTGGTTCTAGTCAGCAGCCTCGCTGCAGCCATTTGGATGAGCTGAAGTCTCTCCGTTGTTTTTTTTTGGGAGGCCGGTAAAGAGTGCATTACAGTAATCGAGTCGGCTTGAGATGAAAGCATGGATTAGTTTTTCAGCATCCTTTTGATTTTTAAATTGTTGGATTTTAGCTATATTTCTAAGGTGGAAGAATGATGTTTTTGTCACCTTGTTTAAGTGGAATTTAAAGCTTAGGTAAGCTTAGTAAGACTTGTAACTTCAGGTTTAATCAAAGGAGTAAGTTTCCCCATGTTATTCAGCATAATTTCTCTTTTTGCTACAGGACCTACTAGTAGGATTTCAGTTTTGTTCTCATTTAATTTTAAGAAATTATTGCTCATCCATTTATTTGTTGCTGACAGACAGGTGGCGATGGAGTTAATAGCTGTAGTATCATTTGGTTCAGCAGAGATGTACAGTTGTGTGTCATCCGCGTAGCTATGGAAGCACATATTGTGTTCTCTAATGATGTCCCCCAGTGGTAGCATGTATAGGGAGAACAGTAATGGACCGAGGCAGCTCCCTTGTGGAACTCCAAAGTGGGTGTCATGCTTCTCTGACACATGATCTCCAAGCCTGACAAAATACTTTCTCCCTTTGACATATGTTCTGAACCAGTTTAACACACAGTCAGAAAGACCAACCAGTTTTTCTAGACGATTAATTAGGATGTCATGGTCGATCGTGTCAAATGCTGCACTCAGGTCTAGCAGAATAAGAATTGAGACCTTGTTTGTGTCAGAGTTTAGTCTGAGGTCACTAATTATTTTAGTAAGAGCAGTTTCGGTACTGTGGCATGCTCTGAAGCCTGATTAAAATTCCTCCAGGATGTTTATTTGGACCGAGACAATTTTTTCTAGTATTTTGCTGATGAATGGAAGGTTAGATATTGGCCTGTAGTTGGTCAGTGTATTACTGTCTAGGTTAGGTTTCTTTAGCAAGGGTTTTACAACGACTGTTTTGAAGACGTCTGGGAAGATGCCCGTTAGAAGAGATATATTATATTATTATAATATTTATGACGTGACTTGAAATGCTGTTGAATATCCGCTTAAAGAATGCTGTAGGTATCGGGTCAACACAAGAGGTGGAGGAGTTACATTCCATCACAGCTTTATGAAGCACAGTTAATGTGATGCAGGTGAATGTTCCCAGGGTTACATCACAATGTTTGCAGATGTTCTCTGTGTCTGCATCATAAGTGATGCTGCCTCTGATTGAAGTTATTTTATTATTGAGGAACAATGCGAGTTCTTCACACTTGATGCAGAGGACTGTGGAGGGGTGGGGGCAGTGTTCAGTAGCTGGTTAATAGTCGAGAATAGTATTCTCAGAATTTCCAGCGTTCTCTGTGATAATCTTAGAAAAGTAATCCTTTCTTGCCATCTGCATTGCTTTACCATAGGCAGCCATGGATTCTGTAGATATCATAGTTAACTGTGAGCTTAGTTTTCCTCCATCTTCATTCAGCTGCTCTACAAGTCCTCTTAGTCTGAGTAACATTGCTGTTGTTTAACCATGGGGACATTCTGTCAGTCGATTTCTTTTTGACCTTTAATGGAGAAACAGTATCCAGGGTAGATGACAAGGTGTTGTTTAGATTTTCAACCATGAGATTTAGGGAGCAGTCTGAGCATGGCTCAAATGATCTCATGATGTTAGAGAATGTTTCCTCTGCTGTGTCATCTAGTATTCTTTTTTTGACTACTGTCTCTCTTTTGGTCTTTGTTAAGATTAGGTTAGCACCAAAAAACACACAGTGATGGTGTGGTGGAAATTCTGTTAACAAAGATGCTCAAAAGGTCCAAAGTTTATTTTATTATAAAGAAGGCTTTCCGCAGAATGTATCTCAGAGCATACAGCACAAAGGTCTGTCAAACAATGATACCGTGTGAGGAACGTGGTCTCATCTTTATGTACCTCAGGTGACCAATAGGGGTCAAGAATAGGACAACCTGGCGTTGATCAATTTGGTCCTTGTTTATCAAACACAGACCCCCCCCCCCCTGTCTCCTTATCTATTTACTGCCTCCCCTACTAAAAACACCTAGGAGAATAAAAGGTCAAACCTTCACCCGTAACATATGTGAGATAGTAAGAAAGACAACATGTAAACAACAGAGAACAAAAGGGAGCAATGCAGTATTTTCCCATTACGATGATGATATTGGTAATTCGATTACTGAGACCTTATCGATGTCCAGTCTTGTCGTTATCACTAAGTCTAGTGTGTTACCATGCTGATGAGTGGCTTCACTGATATTTTTGTTTTAGATCGTAGCTGTCTAGTAACTTTTCAAGTTTAATTGTCTTGGGATCGTTCTTCTTATTTACGTGAATATTTAGGTCTCCATGCAGGATTATTCTTTCACGTGATGCTGAGTGAAATCAGCTCTGAGAATTCCTCTAGAAATAGTGCTGAATATTTTTGGTGGCCTGTACAATGTGATGATGAGCAAAGATAGTTCTACTTTGAGCTCAATAGCAAGATATTCAAATGATGTAAATTCACCCAAATCAATGTCATTACATACAAGCGATGCTGATAAGATACCTTTCTTATTTTGCCTGACTGCCTGATGGTATTTATAGTTTGGAGGACACGTCTCAGTCAGTGTTGCCACACCAGTAATGTTGTTTAACCAGGTCTCAACTAGAAACATACAGTGCAAGTTCTTTCGAACTATCAGCCAGTTAGCCAGTGATCTGACATTCAGAAGAGCCACTTTTAGCTGGGGGGGGGGGGGGGGGTGTGATGTCCTTGAGTGTCCTTGAGTGTCCTTGAGTGTGCTTTTGGTGTAAGTGAGTCACCGATAATTAGCGTGGCTGGCTCAGTGATCTGTATTGACTAGTAATTTCTTCAAACACGTTTTTGCACTGGATTTTAAATACATTTTATAAAACAATATCTGTAGCAATCAAAAGCTTAATATGTTTGTTTAACAGGACAACAAAGATCAAATTAATTTTTCAATGTTTGAACCATGATTAATGTAAGTGCCTCAAACTGCCTCAGAATTCACATTTCAAATATTAACCCTAGTTAGTTAAGTAGCTATAGCTAATGCCTAGCTAAGGCTAATTAACAGTATCAGTAGTACAGTAACTTGTTGGGCTTGGGTGTGGCATTTTATTTTTGCACAAATCAAGAAAAAGAATTGGAAATCTGACAGCCCATAGTGCTGACTCATCCTGTGTTAGGACTTTAAACAGTCTACTCTGTTCCACTCCAGTGCTAGAGACAACAAAACAATGCCAAACAATCATTAAAAATATTTGTTTTCTCTTCGAAACATAAAAGCTGCAGAGATTCATCATCAGGACTGGTCTTCCTTTAGCGAGAAGTATAAAAGTTTAAAATACTTCTAGATTCTAGATGCTTGTATGTTAATGTAGAAGTAATTGTAGGCTTTGATGGAACATTACATCTTATTTTTGCTCTGTGTTATTAAAGCTACTTAAAGCCAACAGCAGATTTACATCCTTACTTTTTGTGAATATCAATTTGCAAAATAAGAGCACCTCATGTGTCTCATTCCCACAACTGTAGCTGATCAATGAAAAAAATATTGACAGGAAAAATGTCATAAGTGAAAAATAATTTCGAGTTCAAAGGCTAAACTGTGTCTACCTGCGGCAGCGAGGAAGAATGTAGTCTTTGTGTTGACTTCCATTGTATGAAGGAATGGAGGAAAAACACTTGTAGAGCTTGTCAGCTCACATTCTTGGTTTTGTACCTGAACATGTGACAGACACCAATGAAGATAACAAAAGGAAATTCCGTCTGTGATTAACACTTAGATGAAGGGAAAACACAATTGGAAAATGAAGTAAATTATGCTAGTAACCTTGTCTATGAGGGTAAAGGTTCAGGGTCTTTTGATACATGATACCCTTTTACCTGCATGGTGTGGAAACTAGTTGGCAGCATGGAGAAGCACACCCTGTTATAAGAAGTCATGACGGCAATTTGTGATGCCTTCTCACCCAGAATGTTATCACAGAGAATGCCATTAATCATAGGCTAGCACACACGTTTACCACACTTTGCACTTTAACAAGACTTCATAAAAGCTTTTTATTGATTATAAAATCTAATGAATGCATGCATGACAATGCTCTCCTGGGCTTTTTTGGTGTTAGTATTGCATGACAGATTTGTTTATTGTTAAAAAAAAAGAAAAGAATGGTGTGTTGCTTGGCCTGCGTCGAGGAAAAGGAACTGCTGACCTCATCCAAGACTTTGTGGATGTTATCCCTTTATCAGATTTTGGTCTCACGCACATGCTATAACAATAGTCTCTCTCTCCCTAAAAACATGCAATCAAACACACAACACAGTATTAGTACTTTATTACACATGTGCAGCTGAAGAAAAAAGAAAGAAAAAGCAGAAAGACCTCCAGTTGCTCTTTTTGCTCAATCAGTTTTCTGATTGTTTTGAATTTTGGGATTGAAATGTCTCGACTTGTAAATGTTAGTTTAAGAGTTTTATATACTCGTGTTGGATGGTCTTCCCTGACCACCCATAGACTGAAACACTGGCACATCCTTATTTATAAGACTATTCTTGGTGCTCTTCCTCCTTGTTTAAGGATCTACATGAATCGAAAATGTAGTGGATCTTATCGGCTTCGCTCCGACGACTTGTTTCTTCTAACTGTCCCGGATGTCCGTACTGAACTGGGGAAAAGGGCGTTTAGTTACGCTGCTCCTGTTGCTTGGAACCAGCTGCAAAATGCAAAATGATGACTTAAAGCGACTCTGAACGGCATTGAAACAGGCCACTGTGTCCTTAAATGCTTTGACTGTTAATGATTGTGACTGTTTTGATTACCGGTAGTCTGTAACTGCTGCTGCCTACCTTGGCCAGGACTCCCTTGAAAAAGAGATTTTTAATCTCAATGAGACATTTCCTGGTAACATAAAGGTTATTATTAATAATAATAATAATAATAATTTAAAAAAAGAGTGTAGTGAAAAGTTTAATGGGTTTTTTCTAGAGCTCCAAATTCCATTGACTTTTTATGGTCTTTAGGGTATGAACTTGTTGTCACTACACTCTTTTGTTCACCAAAATAAATGACACAGGGAAGTTTGACAATGTCTGGATACTTTGCAGTTACCAAAGATCTGATGTCCCAACCTCTTGTGACGGAAAGAGTGACATTTACTGTTGGTTTGTTTACCTTTACACATCCTTCCTGGTGTGGTTTCAGACGGCCGTGAGCAAAGTCTGACTCTGGTTTGACGTGAGTGAAGGTTGCAACAGGGAGCACATGTTTAAACAAATATGCAAGGACAAGAACATTCAACCTTGACCAACCAAAACATCTAAGGTCACTTAGAATTATTTTGACATGAGATGAGATGAAATTCAGTTAAAAAACAAGACATAAAAGTGAGATTTCCCTTTCAGTGTTGTCCCTGTTTTGCCCTGATCTGTAATATGACTCTGTTGGTGTTTCTAACCAGGGACAGGGGGGCATGAAAGGCCACTGAAGGGAGAGGAATGTCCAGCATGGAGAGCCTGGAGACCGGCCAGTCACGTCTGTAAGTCTGTGAGTGTGAAGGCCAATGTGATACAAAACTTCAAATGCCTCGTGCACTGCTATGGATACTAAGTTCCACTGGGTTACAGTCATGTAACTATCAAAATAATTGCTTTATTTTATGGGTCTGTAGTTTCTTATGAATTCTTTCATAATTTCAAGATGTCTTCGGTAAAGAACTATGAATTTGGAGTTCAACATACACAAAGATTTACATTTTGTCCCTATAATTAGTACCAAATTACGAAGTTGTTTCCAGGATATTCCAGGTAATTGTGGACCTGTTAAATAAAGCATTACCAAATACCTTTTCTTTAAAAGTAATGACCATAAGACAACAGTATTTTATTTATCCTGCTTCATACTGCAGATGGCCTTCAAAACTGACAACTTATTTTAACTGCCATATTGTTTGCAGCCTTCATGCTCTAAAAGGCTGTACACATAAGGCTATCAGTTAACACAGCAAACTGGGGAGTGAGAGTGTGTTCCTCATTTGTCCAACATTCTGGTCCGGGTGGAGATAGTTTTGCAGCCTATCAGCTCCCAGAGTTTCCTTCTTGTCTGATTTCATGCTCCAGAAAGACAAAGATGAAATGTCTACAGTCATAAACAGAGTGATGGTAAATAAACAACGCTTGTGAATGAAGTTCCCTGTATGTTGCATCCAATAAAGACCGCAGGTCGTTAGTATTATTTTATCAACAAGGGTATCGCAGAATAGTCGTATCTGCATAGATTTCGTCCTTTTAATGAGGTTTTCAAGTCATGTCACTCTTGAGATGTGAAACCCATGCTGCTGTAAATCCATTATCTGGACATGGTAGTCACAAGGAATTAAAACTCTGGAGGGTATTTCCTTAGAAAGTCAGTACACGTGTCTGTTTGTTACTTTAACGGAGACAGGAAGTCTTGATTCTGGTTCCATGGGGATTTCTTCTTTGATGCAGAAGCAATTGTGCAATAGCCAGTGCAGTAAGGGCTTGTTAGGGAGGAGTCATTGAGTGTTTCAGTGTGACTCAGAGTTGCCTGTGTTAAACTGCATAAACTAAAGAATACAATGTACATAAGACTTGTATATTTGATTGATTATTTGTTAAACTCAGTGTGTTCTTTAATTCCACCTGCAACAAAACTAGGCTAAAGCATCAAAATGAACTAGAGAGGCATTTCTTGAGTGTTAGAAAACTCATTGTCCTTAATTATTGGCTGTGTAATAGATGCAATGGGAGTGAATGGAGCTTTAAACGTATGAGGCGTTATTGCATATGACACATGAACTTTCACAGATCATCATAATTAGCTTTTTCACAGATGAACTGTGACACACACATGTATTATGCCTTTTTGAACAAGCATGTTAAACTATGTAGAGCAAAGGAAAATGACCCCAATAAAGTAACACTTCTATCTTTTCTAACTCTTTGAAACCCAATAAAACACAGAAGGATGAAATGATCGTGTCTCATTTCAAATCAAATGAATGTTGAAGGATGGAACTGCAATCCTAATAAGGGATGTATTGTTTTCAAAACCCAGCTGCAGGGGCACTCATTGAAAGCACAGAGGAATGTTTAAAACTTTGAAATGTAATGCTGTTTCAATCAGTCACACAGACACACGATGACACATTTACAGAGAGATATTTCATGAGAACAAAACATTGTGTTGTGTGTTCATCTGTGTGTGTGTGTGTTGACCTGTAGGCTCTGGCTGTTTAACCCGTGATATATTTTTCCCTGCACACCTTGGTGCTCTCTATGTAATGAGGAAGTGACCTTTATGAAAAAAGATAACATTCTTTCAATCAGTAAAGCTGTCTGGTGGATTTCTCAGCCACCACAGGTCTAATCACCTCTGCAACCCGGAAAAAAACAGCAGGGATAAGAACAGACTGTCTGTAAAAATGATGTGTTTGTCTTTTGCGCAACCACAGCATGCTAAGCGTTCTACTTCATTTATTTAGCTGTATTTCTTTTCTGCTTTCATGTAGGTTTAAACACACAGAGCTATTGTTAGGCAACATTAATCTCTGTGTGAATGCAGGTGATATAAAAATCATTTAGAACAACTATTTTAGTGGTAACCAGAGTAAAAACTGTCATTAGTTTCCAGGGTTGGGCTGCACCGACCAGTCGTCAATCCACAGAGTGTAAGTTTGTGTGTATATAGCTATCAAACTGGTGATGAACTGAAGCTAATATATAGCTAAGCTATATATATATATATATATATATATATATATATATATATATATATATATATATATATAATATATATATATATATATATATATATATATATATATATTTATTAGTGGGTAAAGGCCTTGATAATGTATAAATTGGTAGTTCTAAATATATCTAGCAACATGACATTTCGGAGGCCAAATTATATTTTTAAACATAAGAGCCAATCCTTTGTTTATGTAAATGTGAGTGTCAGATGTGTTTCCTCTTCAATCTAAACGAGTAATTCTATGTTACATAATGTTTGTTTTTACAGTTGGTTCAGTTAGCAAGCAGCTAAGCAACAGTTTCCCTGGCAGTTAGTGCTTGTGTGTTAAAGTGATGTAATCTCTGCATAAGAACTCATTTGTGTAGTCTACAGTTCATGTTTTCAGCCTGTCAGCTGCGGCCTGTTCTTATACTCAGTATAATCAATAAACAGTTACTGAAACCTCTGGTATCTCTTATTCTAAACATTTTTAACTTAATTGATTTGTATCAGTAACAGATCTTAAATATCTCCCATAACCACAACCAGCGTCTTTTTGGGTGAGTGTGATTAATTCCCAAAGGAGGGGTTTCCAAAGTGCAATTTAGCATTTGTTACCAAGCAGATAAGATGAATCATTGAATGCCAGAAGTATTTGACTCCTTTAACACAGATTTGAGCCTCCTTTGTTGTTTTTTTGGCAGCTATGCAAGAACCATTAGTACAAATAAGGGTGAAGCACATAGGCCTACTGCTAGCTTGACAGGGCAGGAAGATCACACATGAAGCAAACAACTCTGTTTGTCATACACTGGCTCACATAAGCACACAAATGTTAATTTATTGAATCATCTGACCAAAGAGTTAAAGGGACAAAAGCAGAGATTGCTTATTTATGTAGGCAAACTCTGAAGTTAGCATCGCCCTAGTTCCCTCGACAAAAAGCTAATGGGATTTCTGTGGTAAACAAAAGTTTATGTTCATACACGTTGTGTTCAACAAGATAATCTTCACAAATCATTGTAGTATTTACTGATGTATTTTATGTCAGGGAACAAAACCTGCAAATCTCTTAAACTTGCGTTACAGGGACAGTGTTTAGGATTTGGCAGCATCTAGCGTTGCCACTCTTACCATAACATTACTTTAGGATTAATTAAATTCAGACGGCTGCTGGCATTACCGCAGAAGTGTGTCAAAGAATATGGTGACCTTCAGGTTAAATTTAAACGCAAAAGCCATTTTTCTTTAGAGCCAGAGTTTGGTTTGACCGTTTTGAGTTAATCTAGAAACATGGTGGTGTAACAACACAACAATTTTTAGTTTCAGATGATTATACACTAATGGAAACATAGTTAAAATATTATATTCCATTTCTGGTATTAGATCACCCTGAACTATTCACGGGCCCTTTAGCCAAATACTTTATTTCAGGCACCTACACACCGGGCCAACAATATTTTATTTTAATATCTATATATTACATATGTTCTTTACCTTATTCTTTATATATTATTTTTATTTATAAATCATAATTAATCCTCATATTACACTCTGGCCTTTTTAGCACAGAGTATGCCATCCTGCATTTCATTTTACTACACAGATTATATGAGCATGTGACAACTAAAACTTGTGTGTGTGAGTGTGCGTGTGTGTGTGTGTGTGTGTGTGTGTGTGTGTGTGTGTGTGCGTGTGCGTGTGCGTGTGCGTGTGTGTGTGTGTGTGTGTGTGTGTGTGTGAAGGGAGTGAGTCACATAGTTAAAGGTATATAAATAGCTGAGGAGTATATTATCCAGAAGATACTGTGTTAGATGTGGTCGAGCTACAGTATCTGCTCTACACACTCATAATACTTCTCACAGCTCAAATTCAAAACCGCTTTAGTAACATGACTGAATCTGCTTTAGTATTGACAATTTACAAAGTACAACATTACTATTCAAACAATACATGGACTGTGAACTCTCTATTTAGGCCCTGATTGCACTAAATGTGACGTGTGGTCTCTGATTTTATTGCAAACTGAGGCAGAACATCACTCTTTGTCAATCTTAGGACAAGCTCCACTATTAATCATTTTGATGGGTCAACGTTGTCCTTACAGGATGGACTCTGTTAGACACTTGGAGATGCCAACACATTAACCTGCTCCCATTTTTCACAAAAGCATTTGGTCATTTTCATCCAATGTTAATATGACAAATACAGGTCTACCAATATGAGGAAGGGAAAAAGATGTATGCTGTGCGTGCTCTGAGAAAATCTGTTATAATTATGAACACATTCATTCAGAAGGGTTTCATTTAAACATCCCCCTGAAATATTCAGTTCATGTAATTGTATAAACACATTGTACTAAAATATCCTAACTACTTCTGCCCACTACAACCTCTCGATGCAAAGTCTCATAGAGATAAAAAAAACCCTGACTGGATTGTTTTGTACTTAAAGAGCTGGTTCGGCTATTTTAAACACAATTTATCTCCTCCTGACCCCAGATAAACCCTCCTCTAGATTTAGTGAAGCAAAAGTATGTATTGCACCCCAGTACGTCTTACGATGTTCTTAGGTAGACAGCGAAGAAATACACAAACATATAGCAGCTCTACAGTCAGGATATGGTCACATAAAAAGCTCTTAAGCTCTTTTTCTGCGACCATTACTGATCCTCTCTGAGAGCTTAAGTAGAAATAATAAAAAGACACTAATATCCCAGACAAACACAACACTTGCTTCACACAACATGCAAAATCTTTTAATTTAGACTTAAATTTCTGTTTAAGGCCCTGTCACACATATCCGTATGGCAGAAACGTATGCCGGTGCATACGAAAATTTGTCAGAGTCCAAATACGTCCAACTTTTCATCGGATGTGAACATATACAGATACGCATGCCCAACGAATGCATAAGATATACAAAAATATGGCGTATACAAAATATCGGCAACACGCTGGTTTACGTAGATATAAGGTAAGGTATAAGTAGTATTTGTTAAGAGCTCACTGTGTTACGCTGGGGTGCGTTGTTGAACGCTGATGTTTTGAGCATGTTCAAAATTACCGGACGTACCCGACGTGTGCTTCATAAGATAAGACGTTACGTTAGACATACGTGAATATGGAATACGTAGTTGAATACTTACCTACGTAAATATAGTACGTGAATATTTACCTACGTAAATATAGTACGTGAATACTTACCTACGTGAATACCTACGTGACTATGTTAGAGGAACATAAGATATAGGCTACGTCGGCTGACGGTGAACCCTACAGCCAATGTATTGATAACGAGTGGATAACCTATTCCTACCCTATGTTAAGATGATGCCTGACGACGGAGTAACATATAAACGTGTTTCTACGGTACAGCTAGCGTTTAGCATGTTAGCCGTTCTCCAGCATCAGCATGACGTGAACCAGATGGCACTTTTCCAGCTCCGTTGTCCAGACGCTCTGATACGTTTTAAATAAGTAAGTGATACGCTATCAATGTTTGACATACGTATAATAATTTGTTATGTATACGTTATGTATACGTCAGCTACAACACCGCTGTGGAAAAGTTGGACTTATTTGGACTTTTGAGCTACTTTTCATATACGCCGGCATGTTTCTGCCATACGGGACTGTGTGACAGGGCCGCATGTCTGCTGTGTTCGGCGTATCGTCTGCGTCCTTCAAACGACTTACCCTTAATTTATATCAACGTATTGCCGATATTTCGTATGCCCCAGCATACGTTTCTGTCACACGGATATGTGTGACAGGGCCTTTAGGAACTCACTAAAAGCCGCTGATTTATTAGAACTTCTGAAAACTTCTCGATTCTCCAGATTTCCAAGAAAATAAAATATTTGTAGATAATAATATTTTTTGTACTTAGCTATCTTATGTTTCAAGTTTATTGAGGAGTAAACTGAAAAGTGGAAGTATCTTTATCAACACAAAGCCGTGGCAACATCAATTCTTTGTAACAGCTAAACATATTTCCTCACTTCCACTTTCAGAGTCAGAGTGATACAACAGTGGCTTTTACGACACCTGGACACACAGGAAACCGTTGGATCACGAGGAACTGTCTGCAGATGGTGATTAGAGCCACGTGCGCTCACATTTAACCCTCAGGTTTAAATAAAAGTAATGTTGAATAAGAATAGGAGTAATAAAAGACCAAATCGTTTTAAAAGACCTGTCTGTGTCTTCTAACAGTGAAGCTCTGACGGTGGTTTCATCTCCGCAAACATGAGCCATCCATGAGAGGCTCTGAGGCTTATGTGGATCTTGATGAGGGCGTGTACGGTTGTGACCTTTTGTTTGTGAATCTGGGTCACAGAAACATTTATGTCATCTCCATCTGAATTCACAGGGACAGTGGGCTCTGAAGGATCCCCTTCAGACACACACAGTGCAAGTTTTCACCTGAGAAAATGGCACAAAGTGCAATAAGTTGAATTTCATCAAATCATTCTATTTGTGGGTGTAAGTGTCTGAGATTATAGTTTCTTTTACAGTTGCTTAAGCACCATTTTGTCAAAAAACTACACACAATCATACACACAAGTATTTTTAAATGAAATATTTTGTTAAAAACTAAACAATCATTTATAAAAACGGTTCGTACGGTTCATACGATCTGATTCTCTTTGCTCAATCTAGAACACTTTTCACATTTATAATTTTAAATGATATAGTCTGATTTCTTTTCAGAGATTATCGTTAAATTAGAGTGCATGAATATATTGACCAAACACACAGCACCAAACTGCACACTGATGAAAATATATACACTGCACGTCCAAAAAAGAAGTCGCACTCTAATATTTCATTGGACCGCCTTTAGCTTTTGAGTACGGCACGCATTCGCCGTGGCATCGTTTCGATAAACTTCTGCAATGTCACAACATTTATTGTCATCCAGAGTTGCATTAAATTTACACCAAGATCTTGTATTGATGATGAGCGAGAAGCACAAGGCATGATGGGTGCATCACTTCATCCGCCTCTCTTCTCACCCTGATGCGCCCGTCACTCTGGAACAGGATTCATCAGACCACATGACCTTCTTCTTGCTCCAGAGTCCGATCTTTATGCTCCCTGACAAATTGAAGTGTTTTTCCCCGACTAGCTTCACTGATCAGTGATTTTCTTATGGCTACACAGCTGCTTGGTCCCAATCCCTTGAGTTCCCTTTACTTTACGCGTGTGGAAATAATCTTACTTTCACTATTAAACATAGCCGTGAGTTCTACTGTTGATTTCTTACGATATGATTTCACCAAACGTTTAAGGGATCTCCGATCACCGTCATTCAAGAGTTTTTACCGACCGCATTTCTTCCTCGAAGATGATGGTTCACCACTATCCTTCCAGGTTTTAATAATGCGTTGGGCAGTTCTTAACCCGATTTTAGTCGTTTCAGCGATCTCCTCAGTTGTTTTCTTTGCTTGACCCTTTACTTGAGCCTTCTGAAACTGATTCACATACTTTCCACGACCACAGGATCTGTGTCTTCAAACATCGTTGTTTAAGAAATGAGAAGTTACACACCACGTCAGCTCGGGTTAAATAACGTGTTGCCATCAGAAACATATTAATCACTGCAGCAATTACCCAATGGAAGGCTCTTACCGATTGGCATAGTTAAAACCAGGTGGTGACTTTTTATTTGGACGGGCAGTGTATTTCTCTCCACATTGTGAAATTGGTCAGAACATTTGTTCTACAGTACAGAATGTGCTGTAATATAGTACATAAACTCAGCAAAAACATTTCACAAAAAAGATCTAGTCTTGGACTAGAGTGGATCTTGCCATTGCACTCATTCCTCTCTCAAAAATGAGGCTACCACATTGAACTGCAAATTGAGTGCAAAGGAGAAAATGAGATCAGCGTTTTGGAGACTTGAGCTTCAGCATCACCATCAGCACAACACAAAGACCTTCATCTGCTGTGACCCAGTTTTTCGTAGCCTTACGAGAGGATTCTGTTCGAGCTGAGCTTCAGAAGCATGTGATTAAAATGTTACTTGAGGTGTCAGTTTACCCAAGAAATACAATCTGCTCAGTTATAGCATCATTAGTTTTATTTATGTTTCCTTGTATGGACAACTGTTGCACACACAAACATGCTGAAAAAAAGGCAGTTAAAGGTTTAATGTGTATGAAAGTGCATCTTTTTATTCCTGGTTCCTCATCAAATCAGCAGCTGTGTAAATCCAAAGAAGAAACGCCACACAAACACAACATTTTCTTTTCTTCTCATATTTTATTCTGAGCATATAGAACATCTGACATAGAATATTTTTAAATTATGTGTTGAAGGACTTATCGAAGATAATTAATAGAATCTATGACAGTGATAGAGGAATGGGTGTTGAGTGTGTATGTGCCATCTCTAGCCAGCGGTAGTGAGTAGTGTTATGCGCAGGCTGAGATAGGGTGGCTGAGGCCGCTGAAGTAAGACTTTTCACGATCGCTCATCACCTCAAAGTGCAGCGGCTGCTGGCAGAACGTGCACTCTGCTGATGAGTGGGGCTTCAGCTCCAGGCCCACATCCTTCCATGTGTGCACAAGTCTCTCTGTGGAGGGAAACAGAAAAGAGTGGCGGTTAAGTTAACTCTTATTACTGAGAGAACGCTACAGTCAGTGAGAACATGTGTCCTGATTCATTTATTTTAATTAAAGTAAATAAAGTTTAACAAACAACTTGAGCTTCTTGACCAAAACGAATTATACATTTTAAGATGATCTGGGAATGATGCAGAGGAGGGGAAGCTTCATGTCTAACAGGGTGAATTTGAACTGAATTACATTAACAAGATTACTAGATGATCTTACCAACAAAGTATTTCATCATCTCAGGGTTGTGGTGAGGTGTTGGAGCGATACGCAGGAGCTCGTCTCCCCTGGCAACGGTGGGATAGTTGATGGCCTGCACGTAGATGTTGTGGCGACTCATCATGAGGTCACACACCTCGGTGTTTTTCTCTGCATCTGATACCTAAAAGTATTTAAAAAAGAGACATACGTGATTAGAATGGAGCTTTGGGGAGACGCACTGACAACGACTTGTGTATGTTTTTGAATGTAACTTGTCAATTTTCACGCCGTTGGGCGACAAATTCAATAAAGAATTACCCGGACTGGGATGATGTGGCTGGGGCAGTGCACCACCGGCAGCCCCGAGTCCATCAGCATTTGTCTGAGCAGCTTGACGTTGCGCTGGTGTTTACGTCTCAGCATGCGGCCCTCTTCCCCTTTAAGAACCTGGATGGAGTTCCTGGCTCCGTGTAATAGCATTGGTGGCAGAGAGGTGGTGAAGATGAACCCCGCAGCGTAGGAACGCACCGTGTCAACGAGCGCAGCGGAGCTTGCGATGTAGCCGCCCACACAGCCGAAAGCCTTGCCTGCAAGAGGACATGACACATCGGGGGTCATTCTCTGATCTCGGTTACTGCGACAGCTCCAGAAACATCATTTTGCATCTTTTAAAAACACTCGTTACACTCGCTCACTGGTCTATGCCAGATCCTCCCACTGTAATCTTACTAACTAGATCACTGTGAAAGGGTAACTGAAGGAGTACAGGGGCTGTAGAGCTCTGTTTGAAATAATTGCCCCCTCATGCTGACAGCAAACACACAGACGCAGAGTTTAATTCAATAAGAGCCTACAGTCTCCTAGCAACAGCAGACCTGCTCCGGATTCTTAAAGCCCTCTGGCATATTGGTTGACACGGATGAGGACTGATCCCTGAGTATAACAACAATACAGAGATTCCCACAAGCTGGGAGTACTTGTTTTGATTCATAAACTTAAAAATATATATATATAAATGTAGCAAAATATAAAAGGGAAAGATAATGATACAAATAGCCACTCGTGTCAAGTTTAAATAACGGTTCATGGAAAGGCTCAGGAACAGTTTCTCAAAATGCTGAGTAGAACTTTGTTAGTATTTTGTTTCAGTAGAGATAACTTGCTGACCTAGTGTCCCTGAGATGATGTCCATCTTGTGCATGATGCCATCCCGGTCTCCGATGCCCCCACCACTGGCGCCATACAGGCCCACAGCGTGAACCTCGTCTACGAAGGTGATGGCTCCAAACTCGTGAGACACGTCGCACATCTCCCCCAGTGGACACACAGCACCTGCGTTACAGAAAGGTGGATAGAAAGAAAAGTTTAGCCATTAGCCAAAGCACTGGCACAAAATAAGTTGTTTTAGTCTGAGCCCACATTTATAAACTACATTTCCTTTGCTAGACAACTATTAAATGATGGTTAAAATATATATATATTTAAATTAAAAAAAGGTAATGGGCATCATCCCAAACTAACCATCCATGGAATGGACGGTCTCAAAGGCAACGATCTTCGGTTTTGTGGGGTCTCCCTTCTGTAGAAGCTCTCGGAGATGGGCGACGTCATTGTGGCGGAAAATGAATTTCTTAGCGCCACTGTTCCTGATACCCATGATCATCGAGGCGTGGTTGCCTGCATCAGAGTAGATCTCGCAACCTAAAATAGTTCAGAAAGAGGGGAAGTGAGATTGAGAGTTTGCATCAAAGTGACTTTATTGCATGAATATCACACATGAATTAATAGCCAACTATAATAATACAAATTAAAAAAAGGTACAGAAGTTTTATTTATTGTAAACATATAAAAGCTTTTGTATACCAGGCAGCATCTTGGCGAGGGTGAAGAGAGTGGAGTCATTGGCAACAAAGCAGGAGGTGAAGAGCAGAGCAGCGTCCTTCTTGTGAAGGTCAGCCAGTTCCTGTTCCAGTTCCACATGGAACTTACTGGTCCCGGAGATGTTCCTGGTGCCTCCTGCCCCTGAACCATGCTTCCGTAAAGTATCCCTGGAAACAATAGAAAGACGAATAAAGAATTAGTTTTATCTGGTGTGTTTTTTAAGGCTGCACAGCAAAACATTGACTTGTGTGCCAGATGGAGGCTTAATGAGCAGTAAGACTACAAGAAATGGAAAAAAGTTAAATAATTAAGCAAGAGTTTCTTAGTCGTAAGTGACACCTTGTTTTAAGGCGTAACCGCTGCAGAGGTGTGAGAGCTGGACAAGCTCAAACTAGCTGCAAGGAAAAGAAGAAAAACATCCAACCTCGGATGTTCAGGTGTAAACTACACCTACACAAACAATAAACTGGATCACCTGTAGGTGTCAGGTTGTACATAATTAATACGTGCGGCGTCTCATCTTTTATCCGTTTTTTCCCCTCTCCTAACTCACTAAAGCGCCAACAGGAGACAGCCAAGAAAAACATTTGCCTCATTTCTTGTAAACACATGTAGACCCTGGGGACTGACTCAAGTGTGTTTTTTCCGACACCACTCGCACACAAACATGTCCTCCAAATACTCACATGATGGATTGCACAACCCGTGGGTGTCGACTCATGCCCAGGTAGTCGTTGCTGCACCAAACAGACACTTCCCTCTTGTTCTCTAAAGAGCCAGTGAAGTCGTCGGCCATGGGGAACTCTTTGGCCAGACGGTTCACAGTCTTGAACACACGGTATGTGTGGTCACTCTTCTTCTCTTCTATCTTCTTCTCAAAAAATTCATCGTATTGGTAGCGGGACACTGAAGCAGAACAGGTAGGCAAAGCTTACTTAATGTGGATTGTATTGTGACGGATGAAGCAACGCCCAACATAACGAAAGTATCAGCTCACAAAACAGACTTCAAAATGACTAAATAGTAAGTAAACTACAATATGACAGAGAAAGTGTTGCTAGTTTGATCTGTCTTGAAGGACAATGTGTTAGCTTAACAACCCAAACTGCCATTTAAACTCGTATGGCAGTTCTGTGCCAATACTTTTCCATGTTAACATGTTGTCAAAGCACCCAAATAAAACTTACTGCTGCCTGGCAGGTTGTCCCGCAGCAAGTGGGAGACACCTTTAGGTCGCTGTTTCAGGAGGGCCTTCATTAGATCAGTTTGCTCCCCTCCACTTCCCTTAATTATACTGGCCAGGGACGGCTTGTTCAACTGGGCAGCGGACACTTCTGCAAAAAGGTGAAGAGAGGACAAAAAGAAAATGATATTAATTACGTACAAAAAGATAGGCCCAATCAATGAAGTCTAATCAATTTCTAAAAAACCTTTTACCTTTCTGGACAGTGCGGACTTCCTCAACATCCTCTTGGTACTCCAAGCCGACCTGGCGGACCACACTGCTGTTCTTTTGGCCCATCTCAGCGGCCAGGAAAGGGCATTTGGAGGCCACCGCCTGACCTGATGGTGGCATTGGGTGGCCACCTGGCAGCTTGGGCTCCTGTTCCTGTTTGGGGCCTGTGAAGAGACAAAATAAGCTTTAGACTTAAGATACTAACAACCTTTGAGCAACATTATACACAGCAATAATTCAGTCAGTCATTACCTTAACTGGGATAATTCATTTGATATAATGTAGCTACCGCATTAAATTAAATTGAACAGCATCTATCGACTCGTTCTTTCTCATCCTCACCTTCACTGGCAGACATGGTGTCCTCAGTCCTCTGGTGGGAGGAGGAGGAGGAGCAGAGGGCCCGTGCCATTGATGGAGCCATAGGTTTAGCTGCCAGCTCCATCATGATGGGGCATCGCTGGGCGTAAACCACCATAGACTTCTTGGACTGCTGGAAGAAGGCCTGTGGCACACGAGCCAGGAATGGACAGCGACGCACGATCACATCCATAGTCGTTAGCAGTGGTGATGATGATTGTCCAGAGGTCTGAAGGAGACAGTTGAAACTTAGCAGCAGCTAACGACAAGGGAGTGGGGCTTGTTCTGCAACAACCTGTTTTACAGAGTCGTTGCTTAAAGCAGTGGTTCCCAACCCGGGGGTCGCGAGGCCTTCTTGTTTCACCCATTCAAAACAGTATTGGTGTCATTTACACACCTTAATGCAGTGGTGTCAAACTCATTTTAGTTCAGGGGCCACATACAGCACAATTTGATCTGAAGTGGGCCGGACCAGTAAAATCAGAGCATAATAACTTATAAATAACCACAACTCCAAATCTTCCCCTTCGTTTTAGTGCAAAAAAGTACAAGTACGTACAAAAATGTTCAAATTTTATGTTTTTACAAAACATTATGAACAACCTGAAATTTCTTAAGAAAAAAAGGTGCAATTTCAACAATAGTATTAGTTTATAATTTACACATATTACAACTTATAGATCACAGTGTATCTACAAAGGCACAAAACATTTTGTCACAAGTATCTGGAACAGTATTTTACTTTATAATCAAAACAACTAATTTTTACACTTTGCAAAGTCCTCCCGCGTGCCGGATTGGACCCTCTGGCGGGCCGCATGTTTGACACCCCTGCCTTAACGTAATAATGCACGCCATAAGTAGCCTCTTTTGTCTGTGCAGGGAAGAGAGTTGTTGAAAGTACTTTGGTACTTTGGTCACAATAACATCAGTGGATTATCATGTTATTGCTTAGAGATGATACTGTTGAGTTTTCAAAACATTCTTAGACTGCCGAGCCATTGTTTCAGACCAAAACTATTTAACTATTGGAAAGAGATACACTATAGGAAGGGGGGGGGGGGGGGGGGGGGGGGGCGGGGTAACTGTGGTCTACGTTGAACCATTCTTAAAAACAATAAAACAAATTCTAGGCTTTGACAATAAATGTTTAGCACAAGGTCCACTTATTGGAAATGTTCATTAGGTGGATGAAGTTTTTTTCTCTTATGAAGGTCTCTGTGGCTGAAAGCTCCACAAAGGTTAATGTAAGTGTAACTTCTGTTAAGAGTTGTTTGTCAGTTTACTATTTTCAAAGTCAATAATAAACCTTCAAGCTCAAAGTTTAGGATGTGTTATGACAATACCCATCATCTATCTCCACCTGAAACCTAAAATATCATGTTAGTATTTTGCCATGTAACCTTTGCAAAAAAAAAACCCTTTACACTCATATTTATTTGACTGGATGAACAGCCGGGGTGACTTCATTCAGTCTGATCCAAGACATTGTAATAAACAAAAATGTAAAACTCTCATTGCGTAAAAAGTAAGCTGACAGGTATCTGACGTCTATCCCTGTGTCATAACACTGGTCATAACCCTTCCCCCAGATGAAGTCCGGTTTAAACATTCCTCGACAAAGTAATCACTCCCACCTTTTGAGCAAAACGGATTCGAGCCCGTAGAAAACGCGTACACTGAAGTGTTCATAATGTTACTTAAAAAAGTAAAAGGAGACAATAAGCTACTAAAATAAAGCGTATTGACTATTTTGATCACAAACTCAACCCGCGGGATTTCACTAGTGTTATTCCGTTAGCTTTTTAAAGATGATTCCCGGTATCCTAACTTGCACCGTATAATTGTATCAATAAAAACTCTTGCATTGACACGTAAGTATTTAGCTATGCTACTATTATTACAATCCACTACAGGACAATTTTGGAAACACTGAATTGTTTTCAAGTGTATTTACGCCCTTTAAAGTGGTGTTCCGTGTTGACTGCAACTGCAAAGAATTGTATGTTGTAACACCTTAAGAAAGCAAGATTACGACCTGTCTGTCTCTAACGTTGAATAACGTTAATATCAAACTAGGTGGTTGAGGTTACAGCGTATTTATAAAACCCAGCTCATGTAAGATAGAGTAAGTCTAAACGTTGAACCGACCGCTTGTGGTCTTGCCGGTTGGACGGTCTTAAAGTTAGCAGGCTGCTAACATTAGCTAAGAAGCTACAACCAGACGTGGAGATGATGATAACCAAATAAGAGACTTACCTTGAAAAACTTCACCCTCAATGGCGTAATACTCTTCATGAGATCGTGTAGTGAAACGGATAACAGCAGCAGAGGTAATCTAATGTTACACTATGATAACAAATCACTTGTTTTCTGGAGAAGGTGAAGGAGGTGACTTCTTCGTTATCCTGCACTGAGGACGAACGATAGGACGAGGACGTACAAGCGCTTATAACCACCTTACGCCATCACTGATACCGCGTGGAAGTCTCGCGAGATCTTATTCATTTCCGTCAAAGGTCATTCCATTCCTGTGTGACTCAAGCATAAAATCACACAGTTACTCAAGTAGGGTATATTCCCTGTAGATGTTGGAAAATTGGCCATAAATATATTTGATATATTTTGGCTTTCTGTTCCACACATTGCATACAAATCAATGTAAGTGTATTGACAGTACTGCCATTTTCCAAAGACTACAAATTCACAAGGACATTGATGCATATGTTAACTTTATCAGAATCAGAATCACCTTTATTGAGTATGTACACATACATAGAATTTTGCATTGCTCTCAATGTACACAGAAATAGACATAACAGCTAAGAACAAGGACAACACATCTGGACAAATAAGTATAAAGAACAGAGAGGACTATGTACATGTCTATGTTATGTACACAAGTATGTGAACAATTATGTGTAGATATACAGTGTTTGGGAGTAGTGAACAAGGGTATATGTAATTAAACTAGTAGTTTACCTACTTTTGCAGTAGTTCAACTACATTCGTATTTGCATAGTGATTCAAGTAGTTAATTTATAAAAAATATATATTTTATCATTGATCAAAAAACTGTAAAATTGTCATCTATAATAGGCGCAGTAGATGTTTTGGTTTTACAGAGTTATTGACAGTGAATGACTGATTTAAATGTTCATCTGAATGACGGCCATGTGTCAAAAGAAGCATCTGAAATGGCTCTTTCAAGTGTTGTTTGCCTTTTATACAAGGTAGTGTTGTAGAGTGGACATGATATGAATTCTAACTTTAGCTCAAGAATTAATAGATTAGGTGATATGGTTGAGTAGAAAGATTTTCTGTGCACATGTGACCTCTGGTGTTAAAACAAAGACATTGAACCTGATCTGGTTCTTGAACATATATTGTACATAAAGTCTATGTTCTTCAAGTTAGGTTGATGATCTGTGCACATGTGTTCGCTTATGTGATTTTGGCAGACAATGGAGGAATTAAATGTGAATTTTACACCTACAGTGTGTCTCAAACATTTGCACAATAGGATCAAAACTGATATTAAACCCAACATAATCAGTATGTATCAACAACCCGGCAATAATTCCTACCTTTATGAAGAATGTTCAGGTTTTGTTGTAATTATTAGATATTTTTTATTTTCATTTTAAAAACTGGTCTATGGTCTACCCTTAGTGATATAAATGATGGGGACAAAATACAACATAAACATGAACAAAGACAAAATGATCCCAAGAACACACATTTGTTTGTATGAATCACCAAATTTGGAGTAAGGGTTGGAAGAGTTCTAATCTTAAACTATTTAAACAGTTAAAACAACCAAAGGCCACAATGACCAAATGCCAGGGAGAAGAAAACACTGAATTTGTCAAAAAAAGAAGCCTATTAAGTAGGCTATGTATGATTGTTAAAAACAGAAACATAATACAGAGAGAATTGAATTAAAAGTTCCTAAAAATAACAGGAAAACTCATCTCTGATGCAATATTAACAGAAAATAATGTGCTCTAAATTCATTAAAATTGCTCACTTTACAAACTTCCTGCAGTTGTTGTGTTCCCTATTTGGGTTAATTGTACAGTTTATCAGTTAACTGTACTGTTATTGTTATGCATTAAGTATAAAATGAAATATCTATA